>NC_138965.1:219552500-219910000 GCF_055761805.1 Camellia sinensis | reverse complement strand
TTGGGGAAGTATGTTTCATTGGCTTGAGAAAAGCATAGCTTGGAAAAAAATGTGATCCTCAAAAGTATTTTGTTGCTGCTTTAGTTAACGTTCTGCCTATATTGCTTAATTATTTAGTAAGACTGTAAGTGTAATGGTTTAATACAAATTGGAAAAGCAGAACATGATTTGTCTGATGAGTGACAGCTGTGATAATTTTTAATGAGGCTTTTCTCAAGTTTTGGATATTGGGGAAATGGCAATGTGGACAGGATTCCTATGAGGCACAGCAAGGCTCCGGCCTATAGCCCCGTACGTCCAAGGGCTAGATTGTCCTGAACCCATCTCAGGTTTAAGTAATCTATCCACAACCCGCCCCGCCCCGCCCCTACCCAATTATTCCAGTCCTGTCATGTTATGGGGGATGACTCTGATTTACTCAATTGGTACTATTTATGTAAATGTGGATGCACATGCAAAACCATCCTGAACCCTACTTGGTTTTGAAACAATGAATATGCCTGAGCCAATAGACTAACCCCTTGCCTATTTGGCAGAACAATGTTGGATGAGTTACCCAATTAAACACTGCTTCATTGCCTTTCTCTTCTGTGTGCGCTTGTGTGTGTGGTTGATTATAAAATAGCATACATGAATTTGAAAAATAAGTGAAAGAAATTGAATTACATTCCAAGTAAAGAAGCCCAGTCTGGCAATTTTGAGGAGGGTAGTCATTTGCTTTAAGCACCTTGTATGACAGCTGTTAAGAGGTCATGATCTGGCGTGAAGGCAAGTGTTATCCGCTCCCAGCATTGTGGTGCGGATTCAAGTCGCAGGAATCAGCCTCTCCACAAAAAAGGGGGGGTAAGACTCGCTACCTGCCAATTTCCCAAACCCTGCTGGCTATGACCTTGTATGACAGCTGTTACTATGTATCTTTGCTCTTCTTTGTATTCTGGGTTTGCAAATGTATCTTCATTTTAACATCCTATTTAGTGTTATGTGGTACCTGCTTTTTACTGAATTTCTAAAATTTGATTAAGTGCAAATTTTATTTCTTCTTATTACAGTATGAAGACAAACTTCTTGTTCGGAGGCCCAGGGACAATCATACAGTGGCACAACAGATCTGGGAGGCTGTTCGTATTAATGACAAGAAAGCTGTATATCGACACATTGTCAACTCTGAAGCAGACGTAAATTCTGTCCATGAGCAAGTGTATTGTAAATCTTTAACCCTTGCCAAAGTAATGCTGTTGCAAGACCAGACAAGCATTGATCATAACTCTAGTTTTTTAACTGGGGAATCACCAGCAAAGACCTTGAACTCATCGAATTTAGCAGGCACAAGTGAAGGCCATGCAATGGAGGATCTTGAGGGGTGTTCCTTGCTTCACCTAGCTTGTGAAACTGCAGATATTGGCATGCTGGAGCTCCTCCTACAGTATGGTGCAAATATAAATGCTTCTGATTTGAGAGGCCAGACACCACTACATCGTTGTATTCTTGGTGGCAAAGCTACATTTGTCAAGCTGCTGCTTTCTAGGTAATTAGTGATCCTGGCTATGCATCATGGTTACAATCACATTCTTCTGACAATTTATTTTTTTTGGTTTAATTTTTTTCCTAATTTGCCCCTATTACTCTCATGAAAGTCTCCTTGTCCTGGGTTTCCTTGTTTTAGTGCCTTATGTTTATGCACAGCTGTTCTCTCTTCTTGCATGACTTTGCACAGCCTTCACCTACATTCAAGCTACTTTTGGTTTACCATGGCACCTAAGTCAAAGCCCCACAAATGCATTCTGTTTATTGATTTACCACACGAAGCATTAAAATAATTATAGCTTATGGCAATTAATTCATCATAGAAGAGAGAGAGCTGTATTGGTTTCAAGCAGTTCCATTTGTCTATTTATTCATTATAGCTTTACACGCATGTGCAGTCTCTGGAAATTTCTTTGGTTTCCTATGATATAAAGTTCCAGGGGATACCTTGAGGAATTTGTAAATAGCAAACAGTGTGAAATGATGAAAAATGAAAACCATCATTTTGAAATCAATATTATGGACTGATACATTCATGATTAGTGTGGCTTCTTCTCTTGTATCTGATATGATATTATTTATTTAGGTGTAGTCTTGATTGACTTGCCCATTGTTGATGTATCATCATTCATGATTAGTGTGGCTTGTTCTCTTGTATCTGATATTATATCATTTATTTAGGTGTAGTCTTGAATGACTAGTCAATTGTTGATGTATCATCTTCTTCTTTTCAAGCAGCAACTTTTAGCAATTTTGTTTCTCTAAGGAAGTTAACTGTACTTTTACAGTTCATCTTGGGAGAAACTGAGAATGATTGATGCTATGAATACTTCCTCATCTAGTCCGATCATTTAGCGGCTCTTTCTAAGTGACTGGAATCCTCAATCAAAAGATTATCCCCTCTTTTTATTTTATTTTTTTATTTTTTTGAGTTTTGAAAATGGGCATTCTGAGCATTAGCACATCATAATTCTCCCAACTACTTTTCCAGCGTTGGGACTTTATACTTGTGGAGTTGGAATGGTCAGCCCTTTTTCTATGTATTGGTGTGCTATATGACCGACATAACACTTGTTAGATATTATGGAGGTTTATTGAGCACTCTGCCGAATTTCTCTATTTTTTTGTCCTTTTGACCCTTGCATGACCTCCACATGGATTCTCCTTTTTATTATGTTTGCCTCTATTTAAAACTTACTATTGGCATATCGAAAGTCTAGTTTGATTAAAGGGCTTTTTTGTATTCTACTGCAGGGGAGCAGATCCACGGGCTGTCAACGGGGAAGGTAAAAATCCTTTTGAGCTTGCAGTGGAGTCAAATTTTGAGGACGGTGAGGTCCTTGCTCTATTATCATATTCAAATAGATAGTATTCTTGAAAAAAGACTTGCTTAACCGGCTTTGACATTTGAAGCCGGATAGCCCTTGTTTGAGTAGAGTTCAGGTGTAGTTTTTTTGTTTGTTTGTGTAATTATTTTTCATACATTAAAGGTTGATTGCATCTCCGATGAATGGTTCAAGTGTTCACAAGGTTTTAGGGTCTAGAGGAGATGGGTCAGTGGTCTCAGTGCCCGAGCAAATTTATGCCGGGATTTAGTTAAATATGGCCCCTGCTGCCTGTTCATGAGGTGAGAGAGAGCTGATGGAAAGCTTTTAGCACACGAGCTCTGTGATGTAATGTGTTTTGTTTATCTTAGTTTGTTTGCTTCCTCCTTTGATGGGGGAGGTGAGGGCATGTTTGTTTGTACATTATTTAGTTGATTTTCTATTAGCATGGGCATGAATCCAACTCAGTTGTACATTCTCTATTTAGATTAAAGCAAGAAAAGTATCTTCTTCGTCTATTTTTTTTCTTTTTTTTTTTTCTTTGAATAGTTTGATGAATGGCTTTTCTTTGTGTAGCCATTCCTTTACTTTCTTCAATGAATGATTTGAAGTGATTTTATTCTTATCTTAAACAGATGATTTTCATATGCTAAGGGAGTTAAGACATAACATGTGCCCCCAATAATGCTTTTCCCTTGTAATGAATGATTTAGAAAGTGTTTTTAGGTTTCGTTTGGCAACATTCAGTTTTAGTTAAAAAGTCAAAAAGTTACTATAAGTTATTAAATCATTCTTTATATTTTTTTGCATATTTTTTATAAAAAGTCGAAAATTACTAAAATAGTTTGTTTTTATTCTTGTCTCTCGCTCTTTTCTTTTCTCCCTACATTTTTCACATAAAAAAATACAATTATTATTCAACTAAAAAGAAATAAATTATATATACACATTATCGATACATGGATTTTTATTTATTTATTTTGTAGTGTTAGTGTAGTTTACAATTTTAATTAATTGCAAATACTAACAAAAATTATTCAACAGTAATTATTAATATAATTTAAACAAGTGTTATTAGGCAAAAAATTTAAAATTTCATTTTTGGTGTTATATATAATATTTTCCATAGGAAAACCTAAAGTGCACCTATATAAAAATGGAAAAATAATAGCAGAGTGGTACAGTAAAAAAGATTTATAAAATTATGAAAAAGTGTAATATTTTAATTGTTCGGGGAGCTATATGTAGGTGAAAAAAAAATAAAAAGAGCAGGTGAGAAAAAAAGGGAAAAATATTACTAACATATGAGACGGTACGAGTATTAGTGATATTTGCACCCTTAGTATTTATTTCATTTGCAACTTATCATAAACACGTACATTTTTCATGTGTTAATATTTTTTTTCCTTTCTCTCACCTGTACGTAATTTTTCCTTAATTATGAGTGTATAAATTTTAGAGTAAATTATTAAAAAATCTTAATAGTTAAACGTAATTCTTATTAATTTCTATTGACAGTTAGTCATAGTAAAATTATCGTTAAAAATAATTTTTTATGATCAATTTTTGCACATGTCAGTAAAAATTGACAATTAGTTACTTTTTTTTATCTTGATTTTTTAAAATTGTTACTAAAATTTACAATTATTGATATTTTTTTATGACTAATTTTTTGAATTGTCGCTAAAAATTAAAAATTAGTAACATTTTGTTGTGATGATTTTTTAAATTATCGCTAAAACTTATAATTAGTGATATTTTTTTTTGATAATTTTTAACTATCGCTCCAAATTAACAATTAGTGACTTTTTTTTAATTGTATTTTATAAAAAAATGTTATTAATTATCATAACACTTATTAGAACCTACACGTAAGTATTCCAAATTTTGACATTGATTTACAATTTGTTTTGGGTAAATTACACTATTTCTCCGGACCTAGATGCAAGTATTTCTAAATTTTATCATTGATTTACAATTTTTTGGGGATAAATTACACTTACAGCTCTTGAGGTTTGGATTTAATACATATTATCCTTTAACATTTGAAAAATTACACTAACTCCCTGTTATTGTAATTATTTAGACGAAATAAAGATATTGAACTCATACACTCTCTTCTTTCTTACTTTACTTTATTTGTTTTTTTCTTTTCCTTTGCTTTATCTTTTTTTATAATGTAATTTTCTCTATTTTCTTATTAAGAGTTATTACCTTTTTGTTAGTCTTATTTATTTTGATAATTTATTTAATTATGTTTTAATTTATTTGAAAGAGAAAAATAAAATCCAAAATTTATTTTGATGATTTATTTAATTATGTTTTAAATCCAAAATTTATTTTGATGATTTATTTGAAAGAGAAAAATAGAATCAAAATTTATTTTGTCCCATTATTTTTCACCTAAACCTTTATCCTAAATGTTGTTAGAATGTATTTAACATTTGATTAAATCTGAAGTTCAAACAGTCCAAAACAAAGGTTCAAACAGTTTAGCACAGTAGCAGGCCAAAAGATTCAGGCAGAAGATATTCAAATTAGTAATGATGGAAGTACAACGGCTATAAACGACTATAAAAATTCAAAAGGCCAAAAGGTTCAAGTGGAAGATATTCAAATGTGTAATGATGGAGTAGAAGATATTCAAATTGGTAATAATGGAAGTATAACGGCTATAAACGACTATAAATTCAAATGACTACAACGGTTATAAACGGCTATAAATTCAAATGAATACAACGGTTATAAACGGCTATAATTTTCATTATATGTACCAAAACCTCTAATGTAAACAAGTTACAAAAACCTGAAAATATTCTTTGATCTATAATCACTCACATCTATTCTCAGAAATTATACACTGAGCCTTATAGTTTTAAGCTCATCTTTCCTGTGTGAGGTTTACAGAAAAACCAGAGCTTCATTTTTATATCTATTTTTGCGAGATAATTCTTGTAACTTTCTGTGAAAGTAAAAACACCTTCTTTTCAACCTTGTAAGAGTGTAGTATACTCAGTATTCTTGACTTAGAAAGTCAGTGTAAAATCTGTGGAAGATTACTTTATCTGTGAAAAGGTTGCTAGCACCTTGTGAAGCTAGAGTATAGTGGCAAATCTCAAGCGACGCTTGAGGAGTGGACGTTCGCCGAGTTGAAACCGAACCACTATAAATTTGTTTGCCTCTCTCTCTCTCTCTCTTATCTCTTTATTTTATTTTAAATTGCCATAGCTATATTTCACATTTTTACTGTGCTAAAATCATTAACTAACATAGTTGTTAAGACACTTGTTTTAATTATTTTTATTTCATTAATTTTATTTATTTATTGTGCTAGTCATAATTTTTATCAGGGTATTATTAATTTTAATTATAAAAACCTAATTCACCCCCTTCTTAGATTGTTTTTTGGGTAACAATTGGTATCAGAGCCTAAACTCTTACTTTAGATTTAACCATCTAAAAGTTTTGATCCATGGCAACCTTAGCTAGCACTAGCACTAGCACTACTGAAGGACAAGCCACCAATAGACCACCATTATTTGACAGAAACAACTATAGCCATTGGAAAGATAAGATGACCCTATACCTACAAGCCACTGATTATGCTGTGTGGATTAATGTCACCAAAGGTCCAAAAATTCTTACCAAATTAGTAGACAATATTAGTGTACCTAAAACTAAAGATGAATGTGATGAGAGAGATCACAGATTATTGTAAACCAATGCTAAAGCCAAACTCACCATTGTTTGTGGATTAGACTCTAAGGAGTATAATAGAATTTCAAGTTGTGATTCGGCAAAAGAAATTTGAGACAAACTTGAAGTAACTTATGAAGGTACAAATCAAGTAAATGAATCTCGTATTAATATGTTTGTTCATAGTTATGAATTGTTTAAAATGAACTCTGATGAATCTATTTCAAGTATGTTTATTAGATTTACTGAAATTGTAAACTCTTTGAAATCTCTTGGCAAAACTTATACTAACAGTGGGTTGGTAAGAAAAATTCTTAGGTGTTTACCAAAGAATTAGGAAACAAGGGTCATGATCATTATAGAAGTCAAAAATCTCTCCACACTTGAATTGGATGAACTCATGGGTTCCCTTATGACTCATGAGATCACCATGAAAGGACATGAGGATGTTGCAAACAAAAGTGGAATTGCATTCAAAACCTCATCAAATTAAGAAGAACATGAAAACTCCAGTAAGGATAAAAGTTATGCCATGTTTAGTAGAAATCTCAAAAAGCACTTCAAGAAAAATAATTATGGAGGAAGAAGACCTTTCAAGAAATAGTACAACAAGTATAACAAGAAAGAGCCGATAATTTGCTATGAGTGCAAAAATCCTGGACATATGAAGATGGATTGTCCAAAATTGAAGAATCATGGAAAAGACTACAAAAGAAACAAAAAGGCCATGGTAGCAGCTTGGGGAGAAAGTGAAGATGAAAGCAAGTGATGAAATTGAAAATGAAGTAGCCAATTTATATCTCATGGCTCTTGAAGATGAAAACTCTACTCAAGATGAGGTTTGTTTTAAGTCCAAAGCCAAAGAAGGGAAGTGGTACCTTGATATTGGATGTTCTAGACACATGATCGGAGATAAATCATTTTTTACTAAATTATCATTGAAAGATGGAGGATTTATTACTTTTGGAGACACCAAGAAAGGAAAAATCATCTGTATTGGTAGCATCGATATTTCTCCTAACCCTTCTATTGAAAATGTTTTACTTGTTGATAGACTTAAGCATAACCTACTTAGTATTAGTCAATTATGTGATAAAGGTAATCGAGTTATTTTTGATAAATCATATTGCACAATTGAAAACACAAATGATCATAAAAGCTTTATTCGTTGGTTTCGCCATGATAATGTTTATGTTTTTCATCTTAATGATCTCTATGCTAATGATGTTAAATGTTTATATATTAATAATAAAAATAGTTGGTTATGGCATAGAAGACTTGGTCATGCTCATATGGATTTAATTGCTAAACTTTTGAGAAAGAATTTGGTCATTGGAATTCTAAAAATTAAATTTGAAAAGGATTATCTTTGTAGTGCTTGTCAACAAAGAAAACAAACTAAAACATCATTTAAATCAAAATCTCATATTTCCACAACTAGACCTTTACAATTATTACATATGGATTTATTTTGTCCCTCAAGGACATCTAGTTTAGGTGGTAAACGTTATTGTCTTATTATTGTTGATGATTATTCAAGATTTACATAGGTTATGTTTTTAGCATACAAAGATGAAACCTTTTTTTCTTTCACAAAACTCTGTCGTAGAATTCAAAATGAAAAAGGCTTTCTTATTACTAATATTCGAACCGACCATGATAGAGAACTTGAAAATGAGAAATTGAATTGTTTTGTGATGAGCATGGTATTAGACATAATTTTTCAGCACCTAAAACCCCTCAACAAAATGGTGTAGTAGAAGTAAGAATAGAACTTTAGAAGATATGAGTAAAACAATACTTTGCAAAAATAATCTTCCTAAATATTTTTTGGCCGAAGCCGTTCACATCGCATGCTATATTTTAAATCGTACATTAATTAGACTTATTATCAAAAAGACTCCTTATGAACTTTGGCATAATAGAAAGCCCAACATTAGTCACTTGCATGTTTTTTGTTGTAAATGTTTTGTACATAATAATGGTAAGGATAACTTAGGTAAATTTGATTCAAAATCTGATGAAGCAATTTTTTTTGGCTCTTAACTAGCAAAGTTTATCGTGTTTTTAATAAAAAAAACTCTTGTTGTGGAAGAATCTATACATGTGGCATTTGATGAAACTAACATCTTTACTCAAAAGCAAATTGTTAGTGATAATATAGGTTTGGAACTAAATGTGGAGATTCAAATATCTACAAAGAAGAGAACCAACTATGTAAGTTGAACAAAGAGATTGAATAACCTATTCTCCCACCTCAAGAAGAAGGAGGAAACAATGATGATTTGCCAAGAGAATGGAAGTTTGTTCATAATTACCCTAAGGATTTAATCCTAGGTGACCCTACAAAAGGTATTGAAACTCGCTCTTCACTTAAAAATATTTGTAGTAACTTAGCTTTTCTCTCACAGATTGAGCCTAAAAACTTTCAAGAAGCCGAATTCGATGAACATTGGATGATAGCTATGCATGAAGAGCTTAACCAATTTGAGAGAAACAAAGTGTGGGAACTTATGCCAAAACCTAAAGATCATACCATTATCGGTACCAAATGGATCTTTCGAAACAAGCTTGATGAATCCAGCACAATTATAAGAAACAAGGCTAGACTTGTTGCACAAGGATACAATCGAGAAGAAAGTATTGATTTCGATGAAACCTTTGCTCCAGTTGCTAGATTAGAAGCCATTCGCATGTTACTTGCATTTGCATGTTTTAGAGATTTCAAACTTTATCAAATGGATGTAAAAAGTGCATTTCTTAATGGTTTTATAAATGAGGAAGGCTGTGTTAAACAACCCCCAGGTTTTGAAGATCATACTTTTCCAAATCATGTTTTTAAACTATCAAAAGCTTTTTATGGTTTGAAACAAACACCTCGTGCATAGTATGAACGATTAAGTAAATTTTTGATTGAAAATAATTTTTCTACAGGAACGATTGACACAACACTTTTTGTTAAAACTAAAAATGATGATTTACTTATTGTGCAAATATATATGGATGACATTATATTTGGTGCTACTAATGAAACCCAGTGTAAGGAATTTGCTAAGTATATGCAAGGTGAGTTTGAGATCAGCATGATGGGGGAGCTAAATTATTTCCTTGGGCTTAAAATCAAACAATGTAAGGAAGAAATTTTTATCAACCAAACTAAGTACACAAAAGAACTACTCAAAAAGTTTGGTATGTATGACTCAAAAATAGCTGGAACACCTATGAGTACATCCATTAAGCTAGACAAGGATGACAAAGGTAAGTCCATTGATCAAACAAAATATCGAGATATGATCGGCTCACTTCTTTATTTAACTGCAAGTAAACCCGATATTATGTTTAGTGTTTGTATGTATGCTAGATATCAATCAAATCCTAAGGAATCGCATCTCAGTGCTGTTAAAATAATTTTTAGATATCTTGTTGGCACTCAAAATTTGGAACTGTTTTATCCTAGAGATGCTGCATTTGATTTAATTAGTTACTTGGATGCCAACTTTGCCGGATGCAAACTTGATAGAAAAAGCATCAGCGGCACTTGTCACTTTCTTGGTAACTCATTAGTATCTTGGTTTAACAAAAAGCAAAATTTTATTGTTTTATCAATGGCCGAAGCTGAATATATAGCTTTTGGAAGTTGTTTTACCCAAATACTTTGAATGAAACAACAATTAGAAGATTTTGATTTGTATTATGATCATATCCCTATTAAATGCGATAATACTAGTACCATCAATTTAAGCAAAAATCTGGTTCAACACTCACGAACAAAACATATTGAAATTCGACATCGGTTTTTAAGAGATCATGTTCAAAAAGGGGATATTGTACTTGAATTTATAAACACCGACAAGCAATTGGCGGATATTTTCACAAAACCCCTAAGCGAGGATCGCTTCAATTTTATTCGTGGCGAGCTTGGAATGTCGATTTCTACTTAAAAAGTTTTGTTATGACTATGAAATTTGAATTTTTGTTAAAATGATATATGTGTGTTACTACATTGATATGGAAACATTTATATCAGTTGAATGTTCTCAAGTCTTTCATATATTTATTCTCCTTAACAATTTTGCTATTCTCAACTGTGTAATTTTTTTTGGATTCTGCATCTTGATGTAAAATTAACTTTGCACACATTGATTTTTTCTAAAACCTTCATGGTATTTTTTTTTTTTTTTTTTTTTTTTGCATTACCATTCCAACAACACCAATGTCCCATTAAGTTTAATTTTTGCTGGTATTATTTTATTTTACTTTATTTTTTTTTATTTTGCTATTAAACTTAATTTCTTTTATTTTTATTTTTTTTTTCATTATTATTTTTTGTTTGGGTTTAATTTTCTTACTTTTTTCTGCTTTTTAATTTCATTTTCGGTACTTAAATATAAAAACAAAAACAAATCAAAATATAAATATTTACATAAAAAAAAACACCCTTCTTTTTTTTTACGGTCACACGCCAATCCAAATAAACATAACAAAAAAAAAAAAAAACCGACACCTTTCATTTTTTTACGACCACACGCCGATCAAAATAAACATTAAAAAAAAAAAATCAACACCTTTCATTTTTTTCCCGGCCATACGTCGATCTTCCTTACTCACCTCTTCCACCGTTTTCTTTTTCTTTTTATCACCTCGGGCGACCTTTGACACCCCTGCCCCCGTGCTTTCGTCGAGAGCGACAACTCCCCGCTAACTGTCAAAGGCTAAGAACAACGTTGCTTCAAATCAGGCTATGGAGGTGGTCTTCCATTTAAACTCTTTATTTTCGGCTTTCAGTGCGCCTATTTCTGCTCGCGCATCCTTGTACATACGCTGGAGCAGAGAAAGTTGGGCGTTGACCTGATGGAGCTCACTCGTCCTATTCTGCAATCGGTGAGTCAATTTTGTGACTGCCGTTACCATCTCTATACAGGACATCAGTGTGAAATGATTGGCTTCTATGTCAAATTGAGCTGCCACGATTTGCTTAATCGACATCATCAGAAGGTTAGGAAAAGAAATGACAGGAAAAGTAGGAGTAGAGGCACTTGGTCCAGCTGAGCTTATGGGATCATTCAAGTCCAGAAATAGAGTGAGGGGACGGGATGAAGAAGCCATAGTTTAGAGGTGAGAGGTGTAAAAGAAATGAGTTGCAGAGAAATAAAAGAGAAGAACAGAAGAGAGTGGTGAAGAAGATATAGAAGAGGCACTCGGTCCAGCTGAGCTTATGGGATCGTTCAGGTCCGGAAATAGAGTGAGGGGACAGGATGAAGAAGCCATGGTTTAGAGGTAAGAGGTGTAAAAGAAATGAGTTACAGAGAAATAGAAGAGAATAACAGAAGAGAGTGGTGAAGAAGAGATAGAAAAAAGTGAGGTGAAGAAGAAGACGCAGATGAGTGTGATTAAGAAGAAGGCTGAAGAGAAGGGGCTGAAGAGAAGAAGACAAAGAGGGAGAGATAGCCGAGGCAAGCAGCAATCGAGAAGCTTGCTTTTATCGGCCAATGACGCAAAGTGAGGCCGCGTGTCAAACGCGTTTTGCGAAAAATGAGAAAGACGCGAGAGAGTTGTATGTGTATACGTATCTATGTATATATTGTATAGCTATGTAATATATATATATATATATATATGTTGATTGACCGTTGATTGATATATATATATTTTTTATGCTATTTATCACTTTTATTTTCCTCCTCCTCCTCCAGATTTTGACCCATGATTTCCTTTTGATAATGTCATAGGGAAAGGAATTATATGATGTTATGTATCATGGTATTATTTTCAAATTATGACATTATTTGAAAACTAATCTGATGTTTATGTATTTATAATTTGATATCTTAGTCTCATATCATGTCTCCAATTAAACTTATTTATTACACATGTGCTAATCTATGTATTTAGAAATGAATTCAGGTAGCATGACTTGAGGGGAAACCTATCTTATTCCCAAATCAAATCAAAACATTATTGTGTACCATCATCAAAAAGGGGGGATTGTTAGACTTATTTATTTTGATGATTTATTTAATTATGTTTTAATTTATTTAACAGAGAAAAAAAGAATCCAAAATTTATTTTGATGATTTATTTGAAAGAGAAAAATAGAATCAAAATTTATTTTGTCCCATTATTTCTCACCTAAACCTTTATCTTAAATATTGTTAGAATGTATTTAATATTTGATTAAATCAACAGTTCAAACAATCCAAAACAAAGGTTCAAATAGCCTAGTATAGTAGCAGGCCAAAAGGTTCAAGTGAAAGATATTCAAATTAGTAATGATGGAAGTACAATGGCTATAAACGGCTATAAAGGTTTAAAAGGCCAAAAGGTTCAAGTGGAAGATATTTAAATTTGTAATGATGAAGTAGAAGATATTCAAATTGGTAATGATGGAAATACAACGGCTATAAACGGCTATAAATTCAAATGACTACAACGGCTATAAATTCAAATGACTACAACGGCTATAAACAGCTATAATTTTCATTATATATACCAAAGCCTCTAATGTAAACAAGTTACAAAAACTTGAAAATATTCTTTGATCTATAATCACTCACATCTATTCTCAGAAATTATACACTGAGCCTTATAGTTTTAAACTCATCTTTCCTCTGTGAGGTTTACAAAAAAACCAAAGTTTCATTTTTCTATCTATCTTTGAGAGATAATTCTTGTAACTTTCTGTTAAAGTAAAAACATATTCTTTTCAACCCTGTAAGAGTGTAGTACACCCAGTATTCTTGACTTAGAAAGTCAGTGTAAAATCTGTGGAGGATTGCTCTATCTGTGAAAATGTTGCTAGCACCCTGTGAAGCTAGTGTATAGTGAAAAATATCAAGTGACGCTTGGGGATTGGACGTACGCCGAGTTGAAGCCGAACCATTATAAATTTGTTTGTCTCTCTTTCTCTTCCTTATCTCTTTATTTTATTTTAAATTGCCATAACTATATTTCACATTTTTACTATGCTAAAATCATTAACTAACATAGTTGTTAAGACACTTGTTTTAATTATTTTTATTTCATTAATTACATTTATCTATTGTGCTAGTCATAATTTTTATTAGGATATTATTAATTTTAATTATAAAAACCTAATTCACCCCCTCTTAGATTGTCTTTTAAGTAACACTTTTATATAAATAAGAATTTATGAAATGAAATTATTAATCATAAAAATATAAATATAATTTTTAAAACGTCAAAAAAATAAAATGTAATTAGATCAAATGCCGTTTGATAACACTTACGTTTTTAGTTTTCAGTTTATATTTACAAAAATTTTAAAAACTCAAATAAAAGCTTGTTTGGTAAATTTTTGATTTATAAATCAGTGGTTTCAGTTTATAAATTTGGCCAAAAAATGTAAACTCAAAAAATGTGTTTTCGTTTTGAGTTTTGAATTTTTTTTTTACCATCCAACTAGCCACCACCCGCCACCATTTTCCACCACCGTCTTCCGCTACCACCACCCACCCCCCATCACCACATGCCACCACCACCCACTCGCCACCACCACCCATCCACCCCCTGCCACCACCACCCACCCACTCCCCGTCACTACTACCACCACCCACTTGCCACCCACCCGCCACCAGCACCCACCAGCACCCACCACCAGCACCCACCACTCACCTGCCACCACCACTACCACTCACCTGCCACCACCACCCACTACCATTACCACCAACTATTACCACCACCACCACCACCATCACCCACCTGCCACCACCACCACCACCTGCCACCACCACCACTACCACCACTACCACCCACCCACCACCCACCCGCCACCACTACCACCCACTCGCCACCACCCGCAACCGTCACCTACCCACCCACCACCACCACCACCCGCCATACACCACCTACTTGCCACCACCATCCACCTATTCGTCACCGCTTTCCACCATCGTCTTCTGCCGCCGCCACCACCCGCCACTTGCCACCACTTTCCACCACCGTCTTCTGCCACCATCACCTACCACCTGCCACCATTTTCTACCACCGTCTTCCGCCACCACCACCCGTCATCATTTTCCACCACCGTCTTTCGCCGCCACCACTCGTCACCACCTACCACTTGCCATTTCTCACTATTTTTTATATTTTAAATTTTTAAAAAATATTTTGTCTAAACTAAATGCGTTTGTAATTTATGTTTTTCTAAAAATAAACAAAAACTAGTTTATAAAATTTTTATAAATATAAATTAAGAATATAAACGTTACCAAAGAGGCTCTAAGAGTGCATTAGTGTAATTTATCTTTTTTTTTTTTTTTTTTTTCTTCTTTTTTTCAATGTGTAGTTATTTCACCCATAAAAATAAGTAAAATAAAAAGAGCACAAATTCCCTACGCTTCAGAGTAGTAGTAGTAGCAGCAGGAGTAGGATGTTCGGCTTTGGGCCTCGAGACAGCGACCCAATCACTCACTTCACTTTCACCCAGCACCAACCAACCACACAGGCTACGTAGGTACAATGTTAAAAAGTCAAAAAAATTTTAAAATAATATTCACTATGTTTGGTTACTAGTTTTTAAAAATATTTTTTAAAAAATTTTATTTTCTTATTTTTTATATATTTTTTTATTTTTATTGAATTTTTTTAGCATTTTGAATAATTTTTTAATTTTTAGACATAACTAACATAAATATACTTAAAAAGTAAAAATATTTAAAAAAAAATCTTTTAAAAATTCACTAAATACCAAAAATATAAAAAAATACGAGAATTCAGTACATATTTTATATTTTTATATATTTATTAATTTTTAAAAATATGTTTTCATAAATTTTTTACTTTTTAGATACATCTAAGTAAGGTGCATCTAAAAAAGTAAAAAAAATGTTTAAAATTTTAAAAATATTCACTAAAAACAAAAAAATACGAAAACAAAAAAACTCAGTTTTCAAAAAACTCAAACCAAACACACTGATTAGAAGTTTGAGGTTGCGTTTGGTAAGACTTTGTAATTATGATTTGAGAGTATGAGTTATATTTTGAGTTTGTGAGGTTTAAAATTATGATTTGAGTGTGAAAAATTTATTTGGTGAAAAAGTTTTGAAAATAATTTTGAATTGAGTGAGATATTTTTGATGTGACATTTGATATTTGATATAAAAACTTACAATTCATAATTAAACATACAATTCAAAATTATTTTAAAGCACATAAAAAAATTTAAAAAATTTAAAAAATTCAGAAAATATTTTTTTCGAATATATAAAAATTAACATATCAATTGCAAAAAAAAAATTATTATTTCAATCAACCGGCCGGTCAATCGGCCGGACGACCGGTTAGGCCAAATTTTTTTTTAAAAAAAAATTGAAAATCGTATTCTATTTGACAGAATTTTTCTGCAGAGTTGTGAAAAATTAATTCTACAACTCTATCCAAACACTATATGCGAACTCAATCGTAAAAAACGATTTTTAGAATCGTTTCAAATAGAGCCTTAAAATTTTTATCATCTCATTAAGATTCATACAATGTGATGTTTTAAAAAGTTGGTAAAAAGTTGATTTTTAAATTTTTTTTAATCTATTTTATCTTTTTGTAAGTAAAAAATTTGAGAAATGATGTGACTCAAAATAAGTAAAAAACTAAAAGTTGACTTTTTATTGGATTGTCAAAGCACCCCAATATGAATTTTATGGGAATTTTATATCTATATAAAATATTTGGTAAATGTTTTAAATTTTTTTTTGAGATATTCAGAGTGTACGTTTGGGAAGCCGGTTGTAGGCTAATTTAGCCAAAACACGACAAAATTGGCTAAATTAGCCACAAGGCAACAAAATATGAATCAGCCTCCATTTGAATGGTAGCTCACATACAACAAGGGGTTAAATTACCAAAATGCCCCATGTTGGAAATGTTGAACCAATTAGCTACTACCGTCCACGTGTCCTACTCAGCTGCACTAAAGTATAACCTCAACCAGCCAAGTCATGTCAACAGCAAAAAAGAAAACGTTTTTTAACATTTTTAAATAGTTTAATTTCAAAATATTACAATTTGAATTTTTTAAATTTTAAAATTTTTTATAAAAAAAATTCAAACTCTATTTTATAAAAATATTTTTAAATATTTTAATTTTTTTGTTAGGTATTTGGTTATGATTTGAGTGTAGAGTTATGAAAGTAGTATGGAGTTTCAAATTATGTGTTTGGTTATGAGTTTTAAAAATAATTTTTTAATTAAGTTTTATTTTATGTGTTTAGTTACGATTTGAGTGTAGAGTTGTTTTTAAATTTAAAATATTAACATTTTAAATTATTTAAATTTTTTTGTTAAAATAATTTTTTGAATATTTATTTTAATTTTTTGCTTATTAAATTTTTTAGATCATTTACATTATTTAAATATTTACAATAAAAATAAAAATAAAAATAAAAATTAAATTAAAATTAAAATTAAAATTAAATATTTAAAATTAAATTAAAATTAAATTATTTAAATTACACAAGACAATAAAATAAAACCTCACTTTTTATCATTTCACAGAAAATGAAAAAAAATAAAAAAAATGAAAAAAAATATTACAAAAAACGTAAATTAAAGAACAAGAACTTATTTCAATGTATAAAAAAATAAAAATGACAAAAACATAAATTTAAAAAAAATTACAAAAATTAAGCAAAATACGTCAAATCAAAATCCAAAATAAACAACTAAACAAATAAATATTTTACCAAAATACCCCAAAATAAAACCCAAAAATAAAAAATAAAAAATAAAAAAATTTAAACAAAATATGCCAAATGCAAACCTAAAATAAAAAAAAATAAAAAAAGGTTAGCAAAAAGCAACTCCAAACCGAAAATATATTAAAAAAAAATTAAAAAAGAACAACAACTATTTCGGACAGTTGGCTTGCTGACGTAGACGACATGGCCCTTGCAATTAAGGTAGATGTGTTTTGGGAAAGGCACTTTGGTAAATTAATAGGAACACACATCACCAAAAAATCCAAAAGCCAAAAAAGTCAAAAAGTCCTTCCCAAACCAGACTTTTTAGACCAGGTTAAAATAGTCAAAAAAATTAAAAAGTCAAAAAACCAACCCACTTCCCAAACGGAGTCTGAGCATTTTTGGGCAACCTATCTATCTCCGTCATCACTCAATCCTCCTCCAGGAATTCTTCTACATCCCATTTACCGAGTATGTTGAGAAATTCTTTCTCCAGGTTGTTGATGCTCCAAATCCTCAACGGCGATGAAACTTAACACATTGCTGTGATAAATTCCAACACACAAAGTAGTGGATCTATAGTTTTAAAACAATAATTACTTAGAAGGAAAATGATTGGTGGCCCTAAAAAATTTGCCCCTAGCCCCTAATTTCCATTTTTAGAAACTGTTTTCTTTTTTTCTTTCTTTTTTCCTTTTTTTTTTTTTTTTTTTACCTAAAGTGGAAATTTCGGGGCATTCGAGCCCCGAAATTCGGGCCCTCAAGCAACGCCGTTACTTAGAATTCGTTTTGAATTGAGTATTTTAATTAATTTTTAAAATTTTTTATATTAAAAAAAAAGAAAAGAAAAGTAGATAGGGTGATTTGATAATTTGGTATTTTACACCATCTCCAACGTTGCATCAGATTCAATATCAAATTTAAATTTGATAAAAAAAAGTTTTTTTTTTTTTGTTCTAATGATTTCACCAAATTGATATCAAACTGAGAACGAAGCAAATTTTTCACCAAATTAAGAATTTGTGTGAGCCTTCACTAATTCACTGTGCTGTAATGTTGCAAGTGGGCTCACTGGTCGACTGGAAAAGGTCCAAATAGTTCAAATAGATAAGTTCAAACAAGTTCAAAATGAAAAAAAAAATATACTTTTTCTTTACCGGTTGACCGGCCAGTTAACTTGCTGGTCGACCCCTGCCTTTGATGACAACCATTGGAACAACTAATGTCAAATTAAAAAAATAATTCTTTTTTTACTCAAATTTGATGAGAAAAAAATAAAATAAAAGGTAAATAATTGGATATCCTCTTGGTGAAAAACCACTCCCCAAACTAAGACCATCTCCAACGGTTCATCAAACCTGATATCAAATTTAAAATTTGATGAAAAAGTCACTTTTTTGAGCTCCAACGATTTCACCAAATCGATATCAAATCCAGAATTCAACAAATCTTATACCAAAATGAGAACAGGCGAAACATTTTACCAAATCACTGTTCCTAACTATTGGGAGAGACCAACCGGTCAACCCGCCGGTTGCCCGGCCGGTTGACCAACCGGTCGACCGCTTGAAGGTTCAAACGGTTCGAAGAAAAGGTTCAAACAGTAAAAAAAATATATATATATTTTTTTTGCCTAACCGGTCGACCAACCAGTTGACCAGCCGGTCGACCACTAAAAGGTTCAAAAAGTTAAAAAAAAATCAAAAAAAAAAAAAAAAAATTTCGCTTAACCGGTCGACCAACCGGTTGTCCCCAGTACAAATTTGATGAAAGTGTACCGTTGAAACGAGTGGTATCAAATTAATAAAATGAGTTATTTTTCATTCAAATTTAATAAAAAATCTGATTCACCGTTGGAAATGCTCAAAGGTTAGGGGACAACTCCTCATCCTTCAACTGAGGACGTGGCTCTGGATCCCACTCTGTACCGGCGGGCACTGCTGAAAGGCGCGAACCAAATGTTTGTGACTTCACTTTCACTTTGACTTCACCTGCTTCTCTTCTCTAATTCATTCGCAGAGAGAGAGAGAGAGAGGGGGAGAGACAAAAAGCAAAGGTGAGAGAGAGAGAGAGAGAGAGGGGCATCTCATCCTCATTCTTCATTCTGATTCTTATCATCATCAAGTCTTGGGGGGTCTTGCTGTGACTGAGAAACACCAGTTTCTGATTCTTCTTCCTCCACTCCACTCCACTCCACTCCACTCTCAGTCTTTGCATTTTAAGAAACCATCGACTCATAGGACCCACTCACTTTGTGGTGAGTCCCCCACCCCCCCGACTCGAATCTCTCTTCCCCTCTTCTTCATCTTTAAGATTTTCTTTTTCTACGATTTTTTATTGGAGAAAATCATCCATCCTTTTCGATCTCTCACATTTTTGGTGTTTTCCTTTCTACTCTCTCTCTCGTAGTCGTTGTGCGTGCTTGTGTGCGTATTTCGCAGATTCACCCACTGGTTTTGAAATTTGATTCCTCTGAAAAGATTGGAATCTATGATGAAATAATATGATTCTCTTTATCTTTCTTTTGAAGATTTGGTGGCAAAAAACAAAAATCTGACTACTTTTTTTTATTTTTATTTCCTCCTCCTCCTCCTCCTCCTCCTCCTCCTCCTGAGTGAGTCCTGAATCATATATATGCCTGCAGCAGCTCTAATGAAGCGATTGAAGCTTCTTTGTTTGTTTCTTAGGCTACTTTTCTCGGAAAATGTAATCTTCGTTCAAGCCATGGGAAACCAGTTACTTGTTTTTTCCCTCACTTGATAAATGTGGAGTCCTTGCCCAAAAATTTCTAGTCTTCGGACTTGCTACTCTTCCTAATCCACTGTGACTTCTTCCACCTTGTCCTACTCTTTGGAAATCAATCCGAGAGAGAGAGAGAGAGAGAAATTCACATAACATCCCTCATGAATCTGTATATATAGGTTTTGATTGATTTTTGAGCTTTCACTTCACATGTTGATGTCAAGGTTTGTGGTTTCTATGGAGAAAGCTAAGTATGCAACTCTGGAGCTGGTCTCAGTGGTAATTTTGTGCTTATGCAACGCCTCTGCGCAAGTGCAATGCCAAAAGAGGTCCTCAATTAATCATGTCTCAGCAGAAGCAGATCCTCCATCTCCATCTCCATCTAGACTACTAGTACCACAACTCAGAAGCAGGTTTCAAAAGATCATTCTCAGCATTTTATTCGGAATCATAACAGGATTGATTTGCTCTCTTCTTTTCGCTTGCATAGTTCGATGCTTCATTCGTTTCATAGCCAGAACCCCAATTCTCAAAGGCCCAGTCATATTTTCCCCCAAAATCGCTCCCAAAACCCTCCAATCAGCTCTCGCAAACGAAACCGATAACCAGTTGCTAGGTTCGAGCCCCAATGGCAAGTACTACAAAACTGTCCTTGACAATGGTCTCACAGTTGCAGTCAAGAGGCTCGAACCCTTTGAACATGGGTCTCCACAGATTCAGAGCAAGTCGGTGAAGAGGCGTATGCAGCAGGAGCTTGAGATGCTTGCTAGCTTGAGGCACCGGAATTTGATGAGCTTGAGAGCTTTTGTTCGCGAATCCGATAGGTTTTGTTTGGTTTATGATTATGTGCCCACTGGGAGTCTTCAAGACTCCATGAACAGAGTGAGGGAAAACCAGTTGCAGCTTAGCTGGGAAGTCCGGCTTCGAATCGCAGTTGGGATTATTAAGGGGCTCCAGTATCTTCATTTTAGCTGTTCACCTAGTGTTTTGCACTACAATTTGAAGCCAACCAATGTGATGTTGGATGCTGAGTTTGAACCTAGGCTGGCAGATTGCGGGTTGGCTATGCTCATTCCCAACTTGGATAGAGCAACATCCGGGTATGGTGCTCCAGAGTGTTTCCAGAACTGCAGGTACTTACTCAAACATAAATAAATATACAACTAGTTGATATATGTATTTACAAAGGATAGTAATTTAGGATTCAGCAATTATAATCCTACTCGGTCTTAATTTCGTTGCTTCGTCTGGAAATAGAAATCGAAGAACAACCAGTCTGGTGTCCAAATGCCATGTTGAGTTTTACTGTGGTTTATCTTTGTTGGCAGAACTCACTGACCTTTCTCACTTTGAATTTTTAGCTTTTCTATGTAATGTCCAGTTAATTTCTTGCTTGAACTCAAAAGGCTCGTTTCTGGTTAAACAACATTTGGACAGTGATTATGAAGATTTTCTTTATAGATTTTAGTGAGAGTTATGGCTTGCTAATTGAATTTTGTGGTGGAGGCTTTAAAAGAGTACTTTATTCAAGTTATGTGTGTTCTGGCTAATAGACATGAATTAATGGGACAAGGGTTATGTGCTTTGGATGGTTTATCCTATGCTTGTTGATTTGTTCTATGGTATGGCATGTATTTAATCTTTATTCGATGTTGGTACTGAAAGTGGCTATATATTGGGTTCAAATTTCATTAGGTATACTGATAAGAGTGACATATTCAGCTTTGGGGTTATACTGGGCGTCTTGTTAACTGGTCAAGACCCAATGGATACATTCTTCGGGGAAGCAGCCAGTGGGGGAAGTTTGGGAAGGTGGCTTCGGCATCTGCAGCAAGCAGGGGAGGCACGAGAAGCATTAGATAAGAGTATTCTTGGGGAAGAAGTTGAAGAAGATGAGATGCTGATGGCAGTGAGAATTGCTGTCGTATGCCTATCTGACTTGCCCGCTGATCGACCTTCAAGCGATGAGCTTGTTTCTATGCTTACCCAGCTGCATAGCTTCTAATGAAATGTAAGAAATTTTCTTCAAACGTCTGTAGCATAGTTTTTAATTTTGGGGTTAACATCATAACCCTTGGAGCTTTTGGTTGTTTATACAGCTTCCATGTGTAGCCCCTTTCTATCTGCTGCTTAGGTTTGCCGTGGGAGCAACCAAAATGCTTTGCTAATTGTTCTTTTTTCCTTTGGTTTTTTTTTTTTGTTTTTTTTTTGTTTTTTTTTTTTGTTTAGGGATTTTGCTTTCAGTAATAGGAACTGTCAAGTTTTGTAGGTGTGGTGGTTGTAATTTTTGGTTTGCTTTTTCTTGACTTTTCTAATATAATCTAATCTTTATGGGCATGAACATGATGAATGGGCATGTGAAGAACTAGATAATATTTAAAGAGATTGCTAAATGGAAAAAGAATATGTTTAAATCATATATTCTTTGGGGAGACATAGGCAAGATGGTCTTTTTTTACCTTATAGTGAAGGTAGGGTTTGGTTTCTTTCTTTATTTAGACAACTTTATTTGAAATTATGTGATGTTTTATCATCACGTCAAGTGGTTCTCTTTACTTTTGGCTTGGGTCAGCACGGTTGGTGAGAGTAAGCAAGCATATAATCAAAAAGTAATTTTTTTACTTTGTCACCGGAGGAGGTTGGCAAATCCACATCTCTCAATGAGGCCATCTATGAGAGAGAGAGAGAGAGTATAAACTTCTTGTTGAGATGGCTTTGGGTATGGTTGCAGATTAAACCAACTAGTTCAGTTCTCATTGTTTATAATAGCAACTGATACAACTAACTGTGTGGTATTCTCAACACATTCCTAAGGTTGAGTGATATGATATCACTTCAACTTTGTAAAGAGGCACCTTAATTCTCTTTATTGACTTAATTCTTTCCTGCAGGTTAAATGTTTCCTTTTCATAGATCTCGATTCATATCTTGATTTATAAATCTAGCTTAGTCTTGATCTTGAATAGCAGCCAGTGCAGAAAGCCATTATTAATGTTCAGTTCACACTTTTTGTTTCTTAGATAGTACTGAGTGGATGTGTATAACTTAGTTGCCCAAAATAAAAGATATGCTCCCTTGATTTTTCCAGTGCTTCCTGTTCTTTAGCTTCTCCCCATTTTGTTAGTTTTTTGGCCAAGCCTAAGATAGCACATAAACTGGACACAAAATGTATATAGCGGGGTACAATTTGTTTTAAGAGTGTGCTCCACTAATAATCATGTCTATTAATGTGAAATTTGGATTTGGTTTCTATTTTTGTAGGTGGTCTGTATTTTTTTACCCCTTGTGTTCATCAGATTAGAGTGGTTTTGAGTCTTTGACAATGCAGCTTGTAATTTTACATGCTTGAGGGTTAAACTAGCACTGCTTCTTCTTCATCATGAAGTGGACATTGTACTGTTAAAAAAGATTTTAAAGAGGGGACATTGATTATTTAATAAAGTTTGTCGTTATTGAAGTGTGTGTGGGTGGGTGTCAAAAGTGTACGCTCATGCAGTGTGTATGCTTTGGGAGCGTGAAAAGTCTGGTTAAAAAAAAAGGCTTTTTTTTTTTTGTGGTGGTGGTGAGTGGCTGTGGGGACGTTTGAGAGGGGTACTGAAAGACTGACTGAGACAGAGAGGTCATGAATTATGGGGAGCAAGGATCCTCTAGAGTGATTTTTTCCTAAAGTTTCTTAGAGTGCTACATTGTGTGGTTGAGATTTACTGGCAAGTCACATCAATTTTTCTGATGTGACTTGCCAGCAAATCTCAACCACACAATGTAGCACTCTAGGAAACTTTAGGGAAATTTCACTCTAAAGGATCCTTGGTGATTATGGGGGGTTTAGAAGTTTAGCAATTAGCATTTGTGCAACTCCAAAATAGTGATTTACAGCTGTGAATAAATGTAGAACCCCCCCCCCCCTCACCTCAAACAAGCTCAAATGCCTATCCATGAGAATTGCACCCTGTTGTCAATCTGGGCCGTCCAATTTTATGGTCATATATATATGAATTTGGGTAAATTATTGTCCCCTCAAGTTTTCTCATTTTTTACTTTGATTCTTAATTTTTTTTTTTATGCTTTAGTCCCCACCATTTTAAAATTTTCAGAGTTTGTCCCTAATGGATAACTTTGTTTAAATTGTATGAAAAGTGTCATGTGACACACATTATTGGTAAATTACACTGCCTCACTAAGTTCTAACATGTTTTCATTTTGGCCATCAAGTTTTTTTTCCCAGTTTGGTCCCCTAATATTTCTATATATATATTTTTTTTCTCATTTTGTCCCAATGCACAACATCCTTCCAAAATTGGATGAATGAGAGTTGAGCTGTCCTCAATTCAAACATCATACTCCACCGTCCCCTTCTAAAATTATTGAAATGGCAATCAGATTTGGGAGAGAAATTCGATGACGGTGTTAATATTGACCTTTGGATTGCAGAACTGGGAATCCATGTAAGAACAACCACAGGAGAGGATCTGGTTCCGTGTAAATACAACACAATTTGGAGGAGAGGCCCTACTGGCAGGCTGATCAGGCTGCCTGCTTTCAATGTAGTTTAAACCTAAAACTGTTACTATCGAGTTCTACTTTAGTAATGCCCCAGAATTAAATATGATTTGTAACTCCAAAGAATTAAAATAATCATCTTAATCTCAAAACACTTATCTCTTGTCTCAGCCATCTCCTGATCAAGGTAATTGATTCCTTTTTAAAATTTGAAAACTCAACACTAAAGCCGAAGTTAATGATAAAAATTCTCAAAGTTGATCATAAACAACAATTTTAAAGTATTTTTTGTTCAAAGCGGATCAACCTTTATTCTCAAAAGCAGCAAATGGAATCGGATGGATAGGCATGCAATAGAACGAAACAATCAGGGTCAAAGTTCACCTCATTAAAACCATGGAGACATTGTGTTTGATTGGACCGACTGAATAAAAGAGATTAGAATTCATCAGACTTAAATCTTATGACTGTAAATCCCTCAAATTATTTGGTGATTAGATATGTATCCCGTGCTTATTTTTTCACGAAATTAAATGTCTAGAGATGACTATTTTTAGTGAATTTAAAGTTTTGTTGAACAGACTGGATAGGATAAATGAGTAAAAAATTATTTTACCCTTTTTTAATAGTTTACTAAGTAATAGCAATATTAAGCATATCTTTAAGGGAGCTTTTTTGATAAATTCATTTTTTAAGAGCTTTATTCCATCCAACCCATATTCTTTTTGAGTATTCCATTAGGTCCAATTTGAGATAAGAAGACCAAAATACCATTTTTATCTACTTATGTTCCATTTAGTTCACATTATTTTCTTATGTTTCAATAAGTTCTATGGGTAACATAATTACCAAAATACCCTTAATGTGAATGTTCATACCGTCAATATAAATGTTTATATCGTCAATGTGTAGGGGCCCGGCTCATGTCGATCATCGTGGGTGCCCAGAAAAATTCGAGTCGGGCCGGGCCGGCCTACAAGCCAAAAAAATAGGCCCGACCCGGCCCGTTGACAATACAAATATTCACATTGACAAGTTAACATTCACATTGATAGGAGTGTAAAATTGGCCTGCGGCCCGTGGGCAGCCCGAAACCAGCCCGTCGCCCGGGGCGCGCCCGGGCCGGCCCGTTCACAATATGAATATTCACATTGACATATTAACATTAACATTAACATTAACATTGACAAGAGTGTAAAATTGGCCCATGACCCGTGGGTAGCCCGAAGCCCGGGCCCGCGCCCGGGTCGGGGCGGGCCCGACCCGGCTCGGCCCGTTGACAATGTGAATATTCACATTGACATGTTAACATTTACATTGATAGGAGTGTAAAATTAGCTCGCAGCTTGTGGCCGGCCCGAAACCCGCCTGCGGCTCGTGGGCTGCCCTGGGCGGGCCCGGCCCGACCCGTTGATAATGCAAATATTCACATTGACATGTTAACATTTACTTTGATAAGAGTATAAAATTAGCCCGCGCCCTGTGGCTGCCCGAAACTAGCCCACGGCCCGTGGGCGGCCCGGGGCGGGCCCGACCCCGCCTGTTGACAATGTGAATATTCACATTGACATATTAACATTCACATTGATAAGAGTGTAAAATTGACTCGCGTCCCATGGGCGGCCTGGGGCAAGCCCAGTCCGGCCCGTTGACAATGTGAATATTCACATTGACATTAACATTCACATTGATAGGAATGTAAAATTGGCCCGTGGGCGACCCGAAGCCCGCACACTGCCTAGGGCGGGCCCGGCCCGGCTCGTTGACAATGTAAATATTCACATTGACATATTAACATTAACATTGATAAGAGTGTAAAATTAGCCCGTGACCCGTGGGCAGCCCGAAGCCCGGCCTCGGCCCGTTGACAACGTGAATATTCACATTGACATGTTAACATTCACATTGATAAGAGTGTAACATTAGCCCGTCCCCTGTGGCTGCCTGAAACACGCCCACGGCCTGTGGGCGGCCCGAGAAGGGCCCGGCCCGGCCTGTTGACAATGTGAATATTCACATTGACATGTTAACATTCACATTGATAAGAGTGTAAAATTGACTCGCGTCCCATGGGCGGCCCGAAGCCCGTGGGCGGCCTGGGGTGGCTCGGGTTTGGATCCGGGCCTACCCCGGGCCGCGGGCGAGCTTCGGGCAGCGGACAAGTTTTACACTCCTATCAATGTTAATGTTAACATGTCAATGTGAATATTCGCATTGTCACGGGTCGGGCCAAGCCCGCCTCGGGCTGCGATTGGGCTTCGGGCCGCCCATCGGCAGCGGGCTAATTTTACACTCCTATCAATGTGAATGTTAGCATGTCAATGTGAATATTCACATTGCTAACGGACCGGGCCCGCCCTGGCCCGAAGTCAGGCTTCGGGCTGCCCACGGGTCACGGGCCAATTGTACACTCTTATCAATGTGAATGTTAACATGTCAATGTGAATATTCACATTGTCAATAGGTCGGGCCGGGGCCGCCCCGGGCCGCCCACAGGCCGTGGACGGGTTTCGGGCAGCCACGGGGCGCGGGCTAATTTTACACTCCTATCAATGTGCATGTTAACATGTCAATGTGAATGTTAACATCATGGTTTTAAAAACCGGACCGGACCGGCCGGTTGAACCGGTTGAACCGGTGACCGGATGGGGTTCCGGTCCGGTCAGCCCCCTTAAACCGGCCAAATGTAAAAACCGGCCTATTTATTGAAAACCGGTGAACCCACCGGTTAAACCGGTGAACCGGTCAACCCGGTCACGGGTTGACCGAACCGGACCGGTTTCAATTTTTTTTTTTTTTTTCATTTTTTCTTTGTTTTTTTTTTTATTTTCTTTCTTTCTTTTCTTTCTTTCTTTCTTATTTTATATATATATATATATATATAAAATATAAGAATATAAGAAAATTTTAATTTGAAACTCTTTTTCAAGGGCCTCCTCTTATGAGGAATCCCATTAAGAGTTTGATGAAATTATTGTGAAAGTCTTCACCTATTTATAAGAAAAAAATTCTTTCAAAAAAACTCAAGAAATCCATGTGGGATTCAATCAAATGTATTGGAGGGAATATTGAAATTTTGATATCCCTCCAAAATTTTTGTTTTCCTTTCAATCAAATTATTTGAATTAAAATCATATGGAGGGAATATTAAATATTTGATTTCATCTTCCAAAATTGAAATTAATAATATTTTAAAATATATTATTATATTTTTCAGTAAAAAAAATATTAGGACAAATATTTAAGATAATTTAATATTTTTAATATTTTTAATTTATAATTTTATTACTTATATTTTTATTTAAATATAATTTTAATATATTTATTACGTCACGGTTCGATTCCGGTTCAACCCGACGGTTGAACCGGTGACCCGTCCACCCGATGCCTTTTCCGGTTCGTTCACCGGTCCGGTTTTTAAAACATTGGTTAACATGTCAATGTGAATATTCACATTGTCACGGGTCGGGCCAAGCCCGCCTCGGGCTACGGTCGGGCTTCGGCCCGCCCACGGGCTGCGGGCCAATTTTACACTCTTATTAATGTGAATGTTAACATGTCAATGTGAATATTTACATTGTCAACGGGCCGGGCCGGGCCGAGCCCGCCGCGGGCAACGGGTGGGCTTTTGACCGTCCATGGGCCGCAGACCAATTTTATACTCTTATCAATGTGAATGTTAACATGTCAATGTGAATATTCACATTGTCAACGGGCCGGACTGGGCCCGCCCCGGGCCGCCCATGGGCCGCGGGCGGGTTTCGCGCCGCCACGGGACGGGGGCCAATTTTACGCTCCTATTAATGTGAATGTTAACATGTTAATGTGAATATTCACATTGTCAACGGGCCGGGCCCTGCTGAGTCGGGCCGCCCTAGACTGCTGTCTGGTTTTATACTCTTATCAATGTGAATGTTAACTTGCGAATGTGAACATTCACATTGTCAACAGGCCGGGCCGGGCCCGCCCACGGGCCTTGGGCGGGTTTCGGGCAGCAACGAGGCGCGGGCTAATTTTACACTCTTATTAATGTGAATGTTAACATGTTAATGTGAATATTCACATTGTCAACGGGCCGGGCTGCGGGCGGGCTTTTGGCCGCCCATGGACCGCGGCCCAATTTTATACTCTTATCAATGTGAATGTTAACATGTCAATTTGAATATTCACATTGTCAACGGGCCGGACGGGGCCCGCCCCGGGCCGCCCATGGGCCGCGGGCGGGTTTCGCGCCGCCATGGGACAGGGGCCAATTTTACACTCCTATTAATGTGAATTTTAACATGTCAATGTGAATATTCACATTGTCAACGGCCGGGCCCGCCCTGGCTCGCGGGCGGGTTTCGGGCCGCCCACGGGCCAATTTACATTCCTACAAATGTGAATTTTAAAATATGAATTTTCACATCATTAAATTGCTAATCGTTGAAAAAATATTTATAAGGGTATCAAAATTAAATATAAGGGCATAAGTGTCCAAGAAAATAGTGTAAATCAAGAAAATGGACTTTATGGAATAAAACTATACATACATGGGACTAAATGGGTTAAAAAATTCATTCATGGACTTCTTGGGTTAAAACACTTCTAAATTGGACTTATCAATAAAAATCCCTATCTTTAATAGTTGGGAGACTTATTTATAAGTTCTATTTCGAACACTTATACTATGTTAAGTCCTGTGTAATTTCTTATAGAGTTTCAAGTCCTATTTAGATAGAAATGTATTCCACAAGATCCCATGAGTTGTAAATAAATGATATTAATATACTATTATACACTATAATGGCAAAACCATATATAGGAAATTGAATGTTACCATAGAAAGTAACATTTTCACATTCAATTAAAAAAATCAAAAACCTATTAAGTTTACGAAACGTAACGTGACACGTTTATGTAAGTGTCACGTTACGTTTATATAAGTGTCTAGTTACGTTTATGTAGATGCCACGTTACGTTACGTTTATGTAGGTGTCACGTCATGTTACGTTTATGTAGGTATTACGTTACGTTACGTTCATGTAGGTGTCACGTTACGTTACGTTTATGTAATGTCCATCTAATATGGTCACGTTACATTACGTTTATATACGTATCACGTTACGTTTCGCAAACTTAATCTATGGTAACATTCAATTTTCTATATATGGTTTTACCATTATTTATGATATTAACAACTAATATTGAGGGTAAATGTGTCAACAAACTTCATACAGGACTTATGAGAATATAAATTTTTTAGTAGGACCATATATAGCATAAGTCTCCCTAATAGGACTTATAAATAATTTTTCCTTAATATTTTAAGGAAAATTTACCCATAAGTCCTAGTTTCTGAAAAGTTGAACCATTTAGTCCTAAAAGTTTTCTTATGCTCCATTTAGTCCCATTTGCACATCAATCTAATGTTCGAAACATTAATCTGATGTTCGAAATTTAATGTTCGAAACATTAATCTAATGTTTGAAACATTGTAATGTGACCTTTCAGTCTATAAGAAAACTTTTAGGACTAAATAGTGTATAAGTTATTAATTTGGGATTTATTGGTACATCCCCCTTTTTTAATTATTTTTAACTAGATTAAATAAAATTTTATTTTATTTTATTTTTTCCACAGTTAAATAAAATTATTTGTAAAAATTAAATAAATAAAATATCAATATATGTTATTTTTTTAATTAAAATTTTAAATAAATTTATTTTAAAAAATGATAATAATTAAACAATGAAACTATCTTGGAAGCTTCTTTGATAAATCCACTTTCTAAGAGTTTTATTCCATCCAACCCATATTCTTTTTGACTATTCCATTAGGTCCTATTTGAGATAAAAAGACCAAAATACCATTTTCATCTACTTATGTTCCATTTAGTTCACATTATTTTCTTATGTTTCAATAAGTCCTATGGGTGACATAATTACCAAAATATCCCTAATGTGAATGTTCACATCGTCAATGTGAATGTTCATATCGTCAATGTGTAGGGGCCCGGCCCATGTCAATCCTCGTGGGTGCCCGGAAAAATTCGAGTCGGGCCGGGGCGGGCCCAGCCCGTTGACAATGTGAATATTCACATTGACATGTTAACATTCACATTAATAGCAGTGTAAAATTGGCCCGCGTCCCGTGGCGGCGCGAAACCAGCCCGCGGCCTATGGGCGGCCTAGGGCAGGCCTGGTCTGACCCGTTGACAATGTGAATATTCACATTGACATGTTAACATTCACATTGATAAGAGTACAAAATTAGCCCGCGGCCCATGGGCGGCCCATGGGCAGCCATGGGCCTGGGGTGGGCTCGGCCCGACCCGTTGACAATGTGAATATTCACATTGACATGTTAACATTCACATTGATAGGAGTGTAAAATTAGTCTGCGTCTCGTGGCTGCCCGAAACTCGCCCACGGCCCAAGGCGAGCCCGACCCGGCCTGTTGACAATGTGAATATTCACATTGACATGTTAACATTCACATTGATAAGAGTATAAAATTGGCCAGCGGCCCAGGACGGGCCCGACCCGGCCCGTTGACAATGTGAATATTCACATTGACATGTTAACATTTACATTGATAAGAGTGTAAATTTGGCCCGCAGCCCGACTGCAGCCCGAGACAGGCTTGGCCCGACCCGTGACAATGTAAATATTCACATTAACATGTTAACATTAACATTGATAGGAGTATAAAATTTATCCGTTGCCCGATGCTTGCCCGCGGCCCCGGGTAGGTCCGGCCCGGCCCGTTGACAATGTGAATATTCACATTGACATGTTAACATGCACATTGATAGAAATGCAGAATTGGCCCACGGCCCGTGGGCTGCTCGAAGCCCGCCCACGGCGCGAGGCAGACTCGTTTGGGTCCGGCCCCAGCATGTCCGAGATCCTAGGCCCTAGGCCATCACTTTGAAGCCTGGCCAGACCCATCAGCCTGCTTAAGGCCCATTCAAGGCTTGGTCCGAGGCCCAGCCCGCCCGAGACGCAATGTCTTTTTTTGTGGAAAATAATAAAATTTTGGTAGAAAAAATTAAAAAGAATTAAAAAAAAAATGGCCAGGCCCGCCCAAGTCCGACCTAAGCTCGAGGCTAGGCCTAGGCCCACCGGCCTGACCCGAGGCTCGATCCATTGGCCTGTCTAAAGCCCGAATACTCTTGTGCCAAGGCTAGGGCCTGGGCCTAATTTTTTGGCCCGTGGGTTGGGTCGGGCCGACCCGGATTTTTTCGAACACCCACGAGGCTCGATATGGACCAGCCCGGGTCTCTACGCATTGATGATATGAACATTCAGATTGACAATGTGAACATTCACATTATGGGTATTTTGGTAATTATGTCTCCCATAGGACTTATGAAACATAAGAAAATAATGTGGACTAAATAGAATATAAGTAGATGAAAATGGTATTTTGGTCTTCTTACCTCAAATAGGACTTAATGGAATAGTCAAAAAGAACGTAGGCTGCCCGAAGCCCTCCCGCGGCTCGGGAAAGGCTCGTTTGGGCTCGGGCTTGGGCTCGAGCCTAGTCTGAGACCCTTGGCTAGGGCCTGGCCCATCACTTTGAAGCCCGACCCGGCCCATCGGCCTGGTTAAAGCCCATTCAAGACTCGGTCCAAGGCCCGGCCCTCGCCGAGGCCTAGTGTCTTTTTTTGTGAAAAATAATAAAATTTTGGTAGAAAAAATTAAAAAGAATTAAAAAAAAAAAGGCCAGGCTCGCCCAAGCCCGACCTAAGCCTGAGGCTAGGCCTAGGCCCATCGCCCCGACCCAAGGCTTGACCCATCGGCTCGGGCCCGGACCCAAACGAGCCTGCCCCGAGCCGCGGACAGGCTTCGTATAATAACCCCGACCTCAGATTAATACTAAAACATGATTAATTATGCTTAACAGGAATTTAGAAGGAATCTGAGATTAAATTGCATATGTATTGCATTATTTATGTGTTTCTATCTGTTCGGTGTGAAATGATCTGTTTAGGATACGACCTTAAACTGCAAATTGAAAGCCTTATCGGCGCCCGATTTCGAAATTGATTAGTGTTATATACTAGTTAGAATTTATGTGATTTTATGATGTATTTATCTGAAATGTGATTTGGTACGATTAAATTAGATTAAATAAAACTAAATTACAAGAGTTGGACTTAATTGCCACTTTGCCATTAGTGGGCCACTTTAGAACCATTGTTTGAAGTGTGATTTATATACATCTCATATCATTCCTTCAGCTATTTTGCTAAGGTCAACCGACTAGAGAGGGAGAGGTAAGAGTTAGCTTGATTTAACAAGATTTTTGGCTTGAAATTATAAGAATTGAAGAGTAATTTGCTTAATTGAGCTCCCCTACCTTGCATTCAAGACTTAAGGTAGAAGATTCATCCTCTCATTTATGTATTCAAGTTAGTTCTTGCATGGCCCATGGTTAATTAGTGATCTAAGTCAAGAATTTGCTTTAAAATGTTGAATTGAAGCTTAAATCTTGCATGCATGTTCTTACATTGAAGTTTTGAGGTTGTCTCATGAGAATTGCTACATGCATGTTCATATCTCGAGTATAGTCCATGATTTCATCTTGTTTTGAAAGAATTGGCTCATTTGAGCAAGTAATTAACGCTTTGATTTGGTTAAAACTTATGCATGTCACATTTGAAGTGTGTTCTTGAACTTTGGTTTGAAATTGTGTTTAATTGAACTACCCTTGGGTTTTGATTTCTCAAATTGAGCTTTGAAACATGTTATACTATGAGTTTACAAGTGTTTTTCAGAAAATTAGCCCAGGAGGATCGAATTTGATGCATTAAAACTTGGTTTTGAGATTGAAGGTCCAATCTGGAATTTCAAGAATTTGGACTCACGCTCGAGCGGGGAAAGTGACGCTCGAGCGTGGAATTCGACCATCCAGTACTTTGCACTGTTTTCCAGTCCGCTCGAGCGGGGTAATTCACGCTCGAGCAGGGACCTGAGTGACACGCTCGAGCGTGGGTCGAGCGCCCGTCGAGCGTGATTTTCACCCATCCAGTACTTTTGTCATGTTTTGCAGACCGCTCGAGCGGGAAAGTTTACGCTCAAGCGGGGACTTTTGGTTGCATGTCAGCTCGAGCGGGACCCCTGTTTTCTGAAAATTATGAAAAATGTTTTCTAAGACATTTTTGCATCCTCATTCCATCCTAGGCATTCCTAGGCCATGTTTAAGACTCCATAATGAGGTTAATAGTTAAACACACACTAAGAATAACGAAGTGCATTACGTCTAACTTGAGCGTGCGTTTCAAGCGGGTAATTGTATGCGTGTTCGTGTAGGTCACGCACCTCAGGACAAGTGAAGAGCCATTTGACCATCTAGTGAGTCGACCAATTGTTGAGTAATAACTCTTTAAAGTTATATTTAACTTTAATTATTTTCCAATGACATAAGATGATAAGTTCTGAAATGCTATGTTTGAATGAATGAATGATAGTCCAATTTTCCTCGGAATGTGAACGCGGTATCCCTAGCCGAGGCCTTCGCCCAGGGGACACAATACTGAGGCATATGGTCATCAGGCCCTCGCCCGGGGAAAAGAATACCGTGGCACAGGCCCTTGCCCGGGGGAAAGAATACCGTGGCATAGATATATTACCTGGTACCGGAGGTTCCATTATGGGATTTACTATGCTTGACCAACATGATATGTTATGCTAAGGGAAGTGTACCACACATGATTTGAATATGGATATGACTGTAGTTCTTTTCTGATACGAATATGAATATGAATATGCCTACGTTTCTAATCTGATAAGAGATTGATTTTCTGATTTTTGTATTCAATATGGTCATCATTCATTAAACCCCCTTCACGCTGTTATTATTCACTGGGCTTTAGCTCACTCCTTATATTATGTATGTAGGTGAGCAAGTACGAGACCAGGCCTAGGATTGATGACCTGCACCCCAGTTTTGTCAGCCAACCGTTGCGCCTCCCGAGGAGGTTCCTGTTGATGTCAATTGCCATGGCTGTTTTTGTAGTTATGCTAGTCTCCGTCTGTTTGTAAAGTCAGGACCTGGGAACTACAGTCTGTAAATAATATTGTAAATATTGGTGTACCTTGACTAGCATGCTTATGATCATAAATAAATTTGACTTGCTCTGTCCCATGTACGTCATCACAGCTCATTGGACTTTGTTTATTTTGTCTAGTTGCTTCTGCAGCCCCTTAATACTTGCTAATCTGCTAAGAGGCCTTTGGTAATCCGAGAATTACTGGCCAGTTACGACGTTAAACCTATAGGGGCGGGTTTGGGTCGTGACACTTCGGGCAGCCCACGGGCCGCAGGCCAATTCTACATTCCTATCAATGTGCATGTTAACATGTCAATGTGAATATTCACATTGTCAACGGGCCGGGTTGGGCCTACCCCGAGCCGAGGGCAAGCTTCGGGCAACGGGCAAATTCTACACTCCTATCAATGTTAATGTTAACATGTCAATGTGAATATTCACAATGTCACGGGTTGGGCTGCGGTTGGACTTCGGGCCGCCTACGGGCTGCGGGCCAATTTTACACTCTTATCAATGTGAATGTTAACATGTCAATGTGAATATTCACATTGTCAACGGGCCGGGTCGGGCCCGCCCTGGGCCGCTGGCCAATTTTATATTCTTATCAATGTGAATGTTAACATGTCAATGTGAATATTCACATTGTTAACAAGTTGGGTCGAGCCCGCCCCGGGACACCCACGGGCCGTGGACAAGTTTCGGGCAGCAACGGGGCGCGGACTAATTTTACACTCCTATCAATGTGAATGTTAACATGTCAATGTGAATATTCACATTGTCAACGGGCCGGGCCCGTCCCGGGCCGCGGGGGGGGCTTTTGGCCGCTCATGGGCCGCGGGCCAATTTTATACTCTTATCAATGCGAATGTTAACATGTCAATGTGAATATTCACATTATCAACAGGCCGGACCGGGCCCACCCCGGGCCGCCCATGGGCCGCCGGAGGGTTTCGCGCCGCCACGGGACGCGGGCCAATTTTACACTCCTATTAATGTGAATGTTAACATGTCAATATGAATATTCACATTGTCAACGGGCCGGGCCCGCCCCGGCTCGCGGGCGGATTTTGAACCGCCCACGGGCCAATTTTACATTCCTACCAATGTGAATTTTAAAATATGAATGTTCACATCATAAAATTGTTAACCATTCAAAAAATATTTATAAAAGTATCAAAATTAAATATAAGGGCATAAGTGTCCAAAAAAATAGTGTAAATCAAGAAAAAGGACTTTATGGAGTAAAACTATACATACATGGAACTAAATGAGTTAAAAAATTCCTTCATAGACTTCTTGGGTTAAAACACTTCTAAATGGGATTTATTAATAAAAATTTCAATTAAATAAAACATCTATTAAAATTTAAATAATGAAATTAAATAAAATATAAACAAAATTTTAAAATAATACATCAATAAAATATCTATAAAAAAAAAATAAAACATCAATAAAAAACAAAATTATTTTATTTATTAAATAAAATATAAACAAAATTTTAAAATAATACATCAATAAAATATCTATAAAAAATTAAATAAATAAAACATCAATAAAAAACAAAATTATTTTATTTATTAAATAAAATATAAACAAAATTTTAAAATAATACATCAATAAAATATCGATAAAAAATTAAATAAATAAAACATCAATAAAAAATAAAATTATTTTATTTTTACATTGAGATATTTAAATTTTATTGAATTTTATTAAATATAATACATAATTAAATAATAGAGGGTCAAAATAATCATTTTACATTCTAATCTCAACAGTAAATAGTCCAATGAAAATTATCCCATACACTCCCCCAGAATAGTATAATCTCCAATATAGAGATAAAGAGTCCGGCGGACTAAAAAAAACAGAAGCTGAATAAATTTTTTTTTCCATATTACAATCCCAACAATGGATAATCTTCCCAGATCCCCTAATCAAACACACCTATGCAGCCAGCCATGACACAGGGATAAGCTTACTTCCCTTTCCCTCTTCCCATAGTATAGATAAATAGACAATTTTATTGGAACAAATCATTTTTTAATTATTTTTTTAAAAGTCATATTAAAATAATATTTCCAATATTTCAATGTGAACAATAGCATATAAAATTTGATTTACTTAGCTTTGTCTTTCTTTTTTTTTTCCTTTTCTTTACATGTGGTCACTTTGGTAAATTCATTCGAACAGATATTTTCAGAACCAAATAAGAATGACTTGTCTCAAAGCTAGTAGCTTCCCCATCAAACCCCCCACCTTCCCAATCAAAAACAAAACTAAAACCTTATCCGAATAACACCTTATCTCTTCAGAGTCATCAACCTCTCTCTCTCTCTCTCACACACACACACATAAATAAATACACCCTCAATTCTTGCCATTAGTTTCAAAGAACCATCTTTATAGAAAAACCCAATCAAAATGCAGGCAACTTTGTACTTTGCACCATCTTCCATTCCCAGATTGATACCCTCTTCAAACACCACAGCTTCACCATTGCCATGGAGGTCCATCCCTCAGTTACAAACTACACAACAATGTCCACTGATCAAACTAACTGCCACACCCAATGACACCTCAACAGTTGATTACAGCTCCATGAATTCGTAAGCTAATTTACCATTCATCTTATTGTAGTTGTTTATATATAAATATATATATATATATATATAAATCTAAATATATTTTAGATATCTGTGCCAGAATTTGGTGCTTCTGCAACTTGTAAGGCAAAAAAAAAAGGCTTAATAAGTTGAAAAAAAGAAAAAAAATTAATTATCTAGAACATAGGAAAAGATGCACCAAACAGGGCCTACGCTTTGGGCTTATAGCTTTCTATTGGCTTGTCACAATGTTTGACCAAGTGAGGCTTACCTTACAATTAATTTTCAGTGTATTTCCAGCAGAAGCTTGCGAGACGGTAGGAGGAGAAGCTTGTGATGCTGAAATGTATCCTGAAGCGAAGCTCAATCCTGAAGCCAAGAACAACAAATCCAGGGCCGCCCCAGAGACGGTTGACAGAGAATATCTCGAGTACAACAATCCCAAGACGTAAGATCTCAGCCGTAGACATTAGTTTGTTCACAAGGAAGATTAAGAAATTAACATGCTTTGTCGAAAAAATGTTGCAGGGTGTTTCCAGGAGAAGCTTGTGACGATCTCGGAGGAGAATTCTGCGAGCCTGAATATCAGAGTGGAGTTTACTAGAGAATAATATAGTCTAAATATATATATATATATATATATCTACCTCTCTCTCTCTCTATATATATATGTGTGTGTGTGTGTGTGAACCTAAGAAAGTTGTTGTACTTGAGAGCTAATACAAACTTCATATTTTCAGAATCACCTCATTTACATGTTGTGTTGGATAGGCAAGGTACTGGTAGAAGAAGCACCACATGTCAATCAATAAGTCTGTCTGCATCTTCATATAGCCATAGAAGAAAATTAAACTAAACTTTCATTTGGGACACTATGAAAACTCATGCACACGCATTTTGATAATTCCCTGAATTTTCATTGAGAATTGTATTGAAAACTTGTCATCAGATCATTAGAAAATGAAGCTATACGTATTTATAATGCTTAACTCATCACATTTTGGTTATAGATATTTGGAATACTGAGATTCATGTATAAGACATGCCTAAAGAATAAGGATGGGATGTTAGAAGTAGAAATCATGGGAAATGCTTCCCCGAAATTTCACTCGAGGATAATTCTACCTATCAACATCAAGATTGTATTAAAAAATTATCACTATGTCATCAGGAAATGATACAGCTATACGCATTTGTGTGGGGTGAATGCTGTACAAAAGGAATAAAAGTTTCACAATCTCACAAAGTGATGTAGGATATCATGTGATAGTTAGTAGAGGGAAAATTGTATCCTATATCTAGAAGAGGACTAATCACTTTGTAACTAACTTTTAGATATTAAATATTGATTGATTGAGATATTTTTCTCTTAATTCTCTTTCATTCTTGATTGGGCTCATCATCATTTTGGTATCAAAGCCTCAAGACTTAGATCCTATTCTTCGAATTATCATAGTTCATCACCTAAACTCTGACCTGAGCATCAAGATCTTGCTTGTGAGTCGCCATCTGAATTCCTCAATGGAGATCGACCTGGTGGTGCATTCGAAACCCTAGTCTGTCAATTTCAGAAACAATTTCGAAGCCCTAGGAGACAATCTGGGTTGTAATGCCCTTCAAATCCCGCCAAACCTCGAAGATTGAAGACCTATTGCAAAGAAAGTCGAAGTTGAAGTTGCGAAGCCATCAATTTAGTCCTTGGCTCAAGCCGACGTTTGGTTCTGATCTGCGAACAACTTGCACAACTGATTAGTCCGCTTCTGAGTCGTAGCCATCATTTTGCAACTTGAACTCCTTCGCGATTAACCTGGAATCCTTCGAGTACAGTTGCAACCTTCTTTTGGGACTTCTTCGAGTATAGTTGTGACACCTAGTTTTCATTCTTGATGGTTCTTGAGTCAACTTCGATCCACGAATTCGAGTATAGTCGTGACACCTAGTTTTCATTCTTGATGGTTCTTGAGTCAACTTCGATCCACGAATCTAGGGTTTCATTTAGATTCTAAATTCAAACCTGGGCTTCTCAATCTGGCTTCACTCTTGATGGTTCTTGAGTCAACTTCGATCCACGAATCTGGGGTTTCATTCAGATTCTGAATTCGAACTTGGGCTTCTCAATCTGGCTTCACTGTTGCTGTTTAACTCACATCTCCCTGGGTCTGGTATGTTTGACTCAATTACTTCTTAATGGGAACTGTTCTTGAATCAATTGTCCTACTTGTTCTTGAATCTTGTTTCAAGTATTTATACTGTGCGTTGTAGTACATTGAGTTGGGTTGTTTTGTGATATTGTGAAATTGGATTTAGTATTGTGTGCAATTCTGGGCTGTTTGGATGATATTGGGTTGTTGTTATGGCTAATTGGGGTCAAAGTCGTAAGGGTGGTCGTGGTAGGGGTTATGCCCCGAATTTATGTAATGATACCAAGGGTAAAGGGGTCCCATATCCGAGAGATGAAATGGCCGAGATGAGACGGCAAATTGCCATTCTAACTAAGACGGTGCAACGTTTCCTTCCTCTTCATACCAATGGTAGTGATGGTTTCGATGATATCGAAGGTGGTATACATCATTCTTTTGATAGTATCTTTTGGACTCCACGACAGCATCGAACGGATGTGGGTAGGATGAAACACAAATGGAGGAACAATATAAAAGATTGAGTTTCCCTACTTTCATGAAAGCCTTAAACCCGACGAATTCATTGATTGGCTAAACACTATCGAGCAGATCTTTGATCATGGTGAGGTTTCCAACGATAAGAAGGTCAAGCTTGTTGTCATTCTATTAAAAGGAAGAGCTTCCGTTTGATGGGAACAACTTCAACTTAATCGTCGGCAATGTGGCAAGGAGAAAATACGTGATTGGGAGAAGATGAAGAAGTTGAAGAGTCATTTCTTACCATTCAACTACCTTCAAAGTGTATACCAAGCACTTCATGTTCCTAAGCAAGTTGGAAGTGTGGGTAAGTACACGGAGTCTCTCTATCAACTCATTGCTCGGGTTGATTTAAATAAGAGTGAAGAGCAACGAATGGCTTGTCATGTGAGTGGCTTGAAGCCTTCGATCCAAGATGTTCTTGCCTTGCGTACATTGTGTAATGTTTCTGAAGCCTATAATCGAGCCTTAGCTATGGAAAAGCAACAAAGCCGTTGTGTCTCTCAAATGGGACAATACTTCCAAGGAGCGTTTCGAGGTGGTTCTAGGCCGAGTCCTTCTCCTCCTAGCTTTGCCAAAGCTATTCCTCCTTCCAAGTTTTTTTGATAAGGGTGCTTCTTCCTCTCAAACTCCTCGTTCTAATGGTGCTTCCAAAAGCCGAAATCCACCTCAAGGTGGAACTTTCAAGTGTAGAGAACTGGGCCATAGATCGTCCGATTGCCGTAAGAATATGGGTACTAATCGAAAAAAGGCACTTCTTATTGAAGAAGTTAAGGAACATGGTGTCTATGAGAGTGCTCCAATTTATGACTGTAGAAATTTAATGTATAAAGAGAAATAAAGAATTGTATTATTGATTCATTTATGTTATTTATTACAAATGGTGAGGGGCTCCTTATATAGGAGATGTAGTGGAGTAGGTGGTAGTAGGTGGTAGTGGTAGGTGTGGAGTAGGTGGTAGTAGGTGGTGGTAGGTGTAGTAGGTGGAGTAGTTTTTAACAGCCTCCCGCAAAATCAAGGGGGATAGGAACTAACCAATTTGAGTTTGGAGAGAGTAACAAAACAAGAAAATAATCTGAAAAATAAAAAATGGATAGGAGACACTGTATGGTCGTGTTAGACCGTTGTAGAAGACTGTATGGTTATGGCAGACCGATGTAGAAAACAGTTTATGGGGTCATGTCGGACCGTTGTAGCAGACAATGTTGTGACAGTTGTTGTGACAGTTTACGGAGTCTTGCTGGACCCTTGTAGAAACTAACCGGTATCGATGTCGGGACAGTTTACAGAGTCTTGTCGGACCCATGAAGGAGCTAACCGGAATCAATGTCGGGACAGTTTACAGAGTCTTGTCGGACCCTTAAAAAGTCGCACCCTCAAAAGGTGTGCCCAATCTTTCAAAAGGCGTGCCATCAAAAGGCGTGCCCAATCCATAAAAAGGCGTGCCATCAAAAGGCGAGCCCAAGTCATAAAAAGATGTGCCGGACATGATGGCGAGGCGCGTCACCACATTGGCTTGCGCGCCCGTTTTGTCGTCTGGCGTCAAGTGGCGCGCGATGCACGTGTCTGCCTTGACTATTTAACCAAGACGGATGCTGAGGCTGAAGCAGAGGCTAAGACAAAAAACTGGCTAAAAACCTCTGAGAAACTCTTCGTTGTCTTGAGAGAGATACTCTGTAACACTCTGTAACCAACCCTTCTCTGAAACACTCAGCAACCCATAACATGGCCTCGTCTTCCCGTTCAGCTACCCAGAATATGGCCTCTTCGTCCCGTGGTCTGCTCACTCTCTTTCCCGACCTCAACGAGTCAACAAGAGAGATAACTGGTGCGGTGGCCAGTGAACCTCAACCAAGCGCCTCTGGTTTTGCTCCGTTGAACTTTCCGATGCGGTCGGTGGAGCAAAAAATGGCGGTGCAAACAGATATTGAGGCCAATCAGTATACTTTGAAGTCATGTGTGGAGACCATGACGGCGGTCACAAACCTGTCGCACCGGCTGCAGAGTAGGACAAATGAGGTGCAGCAGTTAAACGCCCAGCTGGCTCTGCTCCAACGCATGTATAAGGATGCGCGAGCAGAGATAAGTGTGCTAAAGGCGGAAAATAAAGAGCTGAAGCGGAAGGCCACCGTTATGTTCCGATTTGGAGGTCCGCCATATGCTGCAGTGGAGGAGCAGGGAGTAGTGATCGTGCCCAGTGGAGTGGGAAACACGGAGGCAACACCGTCAAGGGCCTCCCAGGACGGAGGCAAAAAGAAAAGACCGGCGGAAGAGGCGAAGAAGTGAGGTCGGTGGATGACCGTCTGCAGAAAAAGAAAACAAATCTTTTGTTTGTGGGTGTTGGATTTGTTTTGTTTTGTTTTTTGTTTGTTTGTTTGTTTGTTTGTTTGTTTGTTTTTTTTTTTTTGTTTTTTTTGTTTTTTTTTTTTGTGTAAAATGGTGATCGGGGTTGATCCCTGAAATGAATAAAATATGGGTTGTTATGCAAATCCAAATGGCTTGAAGGTACAAGACTGAGCAGAAAAATGAGATGGAATGAATAGAAGGTTTTTTTTTTTTTTTTTTTAATAGAAAAGAGAAGATAAAATAAAATAAATAAAATTGGGTTTTTGTCAAAACAAAGATGTGGATGATGGGTTGACAAGTAGACTGGTTTTGGTTCTGTTTTAAGAAAAAGAAAAATAAAATAATAAAAAGAAAGTTGGGTGTAGTGATGGTGGTGTGCATGTGTTTTAAGCTTTAGCTCCAGGCTCTCCTTTTCTCCCTCACGAGAGAGAGAGAACTTATGATTATAAATTGCTATTGCTAGTGGTAGGGCCCACCAGCACTATTCACTTCAAAATGGTGGAATGATGATAGAGAGAGAGAGAGGGCTACATGATGAAGAGAGAGGGATGTCGTGCATGTGTGTGTATCTGGGTTGTGTGGTGAGTGTGTGCCCATGTGCATAGGTCTGCCGAGAGGGAGAGGTTGAGGTAAAAATATTAAAAAAATGTTTTCCTCATAAGAAAAAGAAGATCTGCCTCATCAACAACAAGTATTGAAAGTGAATTCTGGACAGATGTCGGGTTGAGCACACCTTTCGACAAGCATGTTTTTATGCAAGCCGGGGTGGAAACCAGAATAGCAAAGATCATTTGTCAATTTTGACAATAGCCTCTTCATGTTCATCTTCAAGTTTTCCTAGCATTGCCTCCATCATCCGATATTCTTTAATGAACATCTGCAGACGTTCTTCAAAGAGGACAAAAACATCTGCCGGGGCCTTGCTCCTTGATCCCAAGCCTAGATCAATTATAGAGACAAAAACATAGTTGGTGGAGAGCCAAAAAACAACCAAGATGAGAGCCGAGAGACAGAGCCGAGAGAGACAGACAGCCCATGCCCGAGAGAGGGGCTACGGCAGTGGCTGAGATGGAGGAAGCTCCTTATTCTATGCCATGGTGGTTGCTTGACGAAGAAGAATCAGGGGCTGAGAGAGAGAGGGAGATCGAGTCTCGGGAGATGCTGCTGCTGCCATTGATAAAAGACCACGCTCATCATGCTTTAGCTTGGATGATGGTTCATCTGGAAACTGAGAAAGTGACAGCTTCCGCTAACTCCGAATCAAAACAGCGGGAGAGAAGGTATGTGTAGAGGTCCTAGCGGATTAGATTGAGGTCCGGCGGGCGGCCAAGGTGAGGTTGCCGCCCGCCGGTGAAGCGAAAATACTAGGTTCTAAACCAGCTCTGATACCATGTAGAAATTTAATGTATAAAGAGAAATAAAGAATTGTATTATTGATTCATTTATGTTATTTATTACAAATGGTGAGGGGCTCCTTATATAGGAGATGTAGTGGAGTAGGTGGTAGTAGGTGGTAGTGGTAGGTGTGGAGTAGGTGGTAGTAGGTGGTAGTAGGTGGTGGTAGGTGTAGTAGGTGGAGTAGTTTTTAACAATGACACTTCGGACAATATTGAAATTGGTGGAGATAGTGATAAAGAAGAGGGTCTTGCTCTTATATTGAAAAAGACGCTTCTATCACCAAAGCTAGAAAGCCAAGAAGATTAGTTGCGTACCAATATCTTTTTTACCACTTGTAATATTGGTAGACGTGTTTGTAACATGATCATTGATAGTGGAAGTTGTGAGAATGTGGTTTCTCAAGAGGTGGTGGCTAAACTCAACCTTCTGGTGGAGGACCATCCACATCTTTATTCCTTATCTTAGTTCAAGAAAGGCAATGAGATCAAGGTGACCACACAGTGTTTGATTGCTTTTTCTATCTAAAAGAAGCATGCTCGTCACATTCTACTTGGGCGTCCTTGGCAATACGACCGGCAATCTTTGCATGATGGCAAACGAAACACTTACACCGTTCTCAAGAATGAAAATCATTTTACCTTGCTTCCAATGAAGGTGAAGGTTACTTCTAAGCCATCTTCTAGTTCTACCACTTCGCTTGCTTCCAAGGAATTTTTGGAAGAAACTAAGGATTTTGGGGTTGTATTGGCCTTGGTTTCGGTTGTGCACATGGATGCTCCTAAGGAAATGGTTGATGTGACTATTCTTTAGAAAGAGTATGTTGATGTCTTTCCCCAAGAGCTTCCTCCTGATTTGCCTCCCATGCGTGACATCCAACAGTGTATTGATTTGCCCTGGTCGGCTCTTCCAAATAAACCGGCCTATCGCATGTCTCCAAAGAAGAAAGAGGAATTGAAAAGGCAAGTAGACAAGCTTTTAGCTAAAGGGTATATATGACCTAGCCTTAGTCCATGTAGTGTTCCAGCCCTTTTGACACCTAAGAAGGATGGTTCATGGCGCATGTGTGTAGATAGCCGAACAATCAACAAAATTACCATCAAATATCGCTTTCCAATTCCAAGATTGGGTGATATGTTGGATTACCTTGCCGGGTCAAAGGTGTTCTCTAAGATTGATCTTAGAAGCAGTTATCATCAAATCCGCATTAAGCCGGGTGATGAGTGTAAAACGACTTTCAAACCTATTTAAGTGGCTTGTGATGCCATTTGGACTTCCCAACGGTCCAAACACTTTTATGAGGGTGATGACACAAATGTTGCAACCACTTTTGGGTGTTTGTGTAGTAGTTTACTTTGATGACATTTTGATCCATAGTCGAAGCTTGGAAGAGCATTTATGCCATCTTCGGCAAGGCTTTGAGCTTTTGAGGCAGGAAAAGTTCTATGGCAACACCAAGAAGCGTACATTTGCCATTGATTAAGTCATCTTCTTGGGTTATGTTGTGTCTTCTCGTGGAGTACTTATGGACATGGAGAAGGTCAAGGCAATTATAGATTGGCCTACTCCTTCTAGTATCCAAGAAATGCGGAGTTTTCATGGGTTGGCTACCTTTTATAGGTGGTTTATCAAGAACTTTAGTAGTCTCGTAGCTCCTTTAATTAGTCTTCTCAAGCTTAAGAATTTTGAATGAAACAAAGAAGCCACCGATAGCTTCCAATTTTGAAGAAGGTACTTACTGAAGCTCCAATTTTGGCACTACCTGACTTTGACAAAACCGTTGAACTTGATTATGATGCATCGGAATTGGGCATTGGTGGCGTCCTTAGCCAAGAAGGGAGGCCAATTACCTTCTTTAGTGAAAAGTTGAACGAGGTTAAGCTCAAGTATTCTACTTATGACTTAGAATTTTACACCATCATCTAAGCCATCAAGCATTGGAGCTACTACCTGCTTACAAGGAGTTTGTGCTCAACACTGACCATGAGGTTCTCAAGTACATCAATAGCCAATCACATCTCAAGAAAAAACATGCCAAATGGGTGGCCTACTTGCAACAATTTGCATTCTCTTTACGACATAAATCGGGGGTTCTTAATAAAGTAGCCAACAATTTGAGTAGGCGAACGACTCTTTTGATTGAGATAAAGAATAAAATTGTGGGTTTTGATAAGATTTTTGATGCTTTGCAAAGTGGGGATAGGGCTACTTATCCAAGCTACATAATTAGGGATGGCTTCCTCTTCTATGGCCTTAAGTTGTGTGTGCCTAGTTGTTCCTTAAGGACACATTTAAGGACAAGGCCATTGGGTTACTTCAAGATGCTTACTATTGGCCGGGCATGACCAAGGATGTGGGCAACCATGTGAAGTGGTGTCAAATTTGTCAAAGAAGCAAAGGGACTACAACTAATGCGGGATTATATATGCCTTGGCCGGTGCCGAATAGTCCTTGGCAATGCATTAACATGGACTGTGTCGAGTTTACCTCCTACACAAAGGAGGAGTGATTCTGTCATTGTGGTGGTGGACCGTTTCTCTAAGATGGCACATTTCATACCTTGCAAAAAGACCATGGATGCTACAAGTATTGCTAACCTCTTCTTCAAAGACGTTTATAAGTTGCATGGGATGCCTACCTCTATTGTGTCTGATAGAGATATTAAGTTCCTTGCTCATTTTTAGAGAACTTTGTGGAAGAAAATTGACACCGACTTGAACTATAGCACCACATTTCGTCCTCAAACTGATGGCCAAACGGAGGTAGTAAATCAAAGTCTTAGCAACTTGTTGAGATAGTCTTACGGGAGATCATCCCAAGAGTTGGGATGGTATTTTTCCTTTTTCAAAGATCGCTTACAATTCATTGATCAACCGTACCATAAATACTTCTCCCTTTGAAGTAGTTTATGGAATGAAACCTTCAAGTGTTATGGACTTGGTTCCTTTGCCTATCTCAAGGAAGGGAAATGTTAAAGCGGAGGACATGGCTACATTCATGAAGAATGTTGTGGGTGAGAGGTGTGGTTAGAGGTAGTCTGGGGAGATGGCGGGCACTTCAATGGCTTGGGATCACCGGAGGTGGAGAGGAGGAGATCAAGGCAAGCTTCGAGAGGGAGAGGTTGGCAGTGATAGACCTTGAACACTAATGTAAAGTGAAAGAGGGTGTTTAAGCATGAGACTTGGTTGTATTGTTGTTGTTGTGTCTCGCTGCATATACGATACGTTATATAGGCCACAGGAGTATTGGAGCCCAAGCAAACTGTTGGACAGGTGGCTCGTTCTCCTCAACTTTGCCAGAAGTGATATAAGCCCTTTTGCCGTCTGTGGCTCGACGGCAGGCGGAGAGCAACGTTTCATGGCAGGCAAAAAGTAACGTTTTGTATATGCATCGGATGACATGAACGTAAGATTATTGTTGCCTCTTCTCTAAGCCTGGTCGAGATGGAGTTGTCTTAGCAAGAAAACAACCATCTCAACGATCCCATGACCTCAGCCGCCAGTCCAGTATCCTCTGATGATCCCGAGCAGTAGTGCTTGGGTCCTGCTCCCAACCCAGGCTCTCTTAAACACTAAGGTGGGCCCTGGCCCATTTATCTACTTGGATGCCTGGGTTGGGAGTAGGACCCAGGCACTACTGCTCAGGATCATCAGAGGATACTGGACTGGCGGCTGAGGTCATCGGGTGGGGTTTTAGTGATGTGGCACCTGTAGGGCTTGCCACGTATTGAGCTTGATACAAGTACCCACAATAATGCCCCCCTGTACAGATGCTCTTATAGCTAATGAGAGTATTTGTACATGACTATGTTAAAAAGTTTTGAAAAATATTAACTCATGCAGACAAGTATTCAGATAGAGGCCTTTGATACAATGGAGGCATTTGGATTGCTCATGGAGAGTTTACATTTTAAATTTCATCCGGTGCAAGCCGGCCGGATAAAGATGTGGGCTTGTTGGGCGATGGCTTGATTCCGTGGAATTTCCACTACTTCACAGGAGATTTCGGCTTCGTTCCATAGGCACCAGATTCCGCCCCTCACCCTTTCCATGCCACTAGGAGGGGGGGCAATGGTCTTGGTGTTAGGAAAGCCCATGATTTGGTTCATGAACTGGGCCTTGCTTCTCTTTTTTTTTGTGTTTGTGATGATGACGAGGTGGAAGCGTCCGTTAGAATGTAGGTGCATGTAGTGTTGGAGGAAGTTAGGGCGAGCGACGCCCTCAGTGTTGAAGAAGAGGATGTTAAGCGGAATGTTGTAGGGGGTGTTTGGCTGAGCACTGCGGGAAGCGCTCTCTTCACCCATGTTGAGATCTGCAAAGCTCTCTATGTCCCACCCAAGTCCTAAATCTTCATTTGGATTTTCCAATGGTGTTGACATGATGGAGATGTGGTGGTCTAGATCTCTCTCTGTTGGTCTTTGCGAGAGGATGTTGATACGGATCCTCTCGAAATGTGGGACTAATACTTGATTTGCCTGGAAGGTGGATCCCTGGAAAGTGAGGTTGATTTCTTGGTTTAGCAAAAACCAAGTATGGGACAGTGGTATTGTGTGAAGTTTTGAAATGGTTAGTGCCTTGTACCATCCTCTTATTTTACCTCGGAATTCTTCCGGCACCTCTACGATTGTATGAGCAGATATTGGGTGTTGGATCCAAGGGGATTCAAATAACTGATCTTGGAATTGCCATGGAGGCATAGAGAGCATCTTTCGAAAGAATTCACACACCGGGCGGCGGCAGTGAGTAGGAGTGGAGCTTGAAGCTCTGAGTTGGAGCTTGAAGCTCTGTAGTTTGGACCTCTTGGGTTTGGAGCCTTGTTCACCGACTGCCAAACGGTGTTATCACGGTGCCCCTCTCTTCCAGAAGCCATTTAGAGAGAATGGGTTGTTGAAGTTAAGAGAAGAGTGTTGGCGAGTGAATATGAATTTGCTTGCGTTTTTTTTTTTTTTTTTTTTTTCTTTTTTTGTGTTGTTGACTTGCATTTGTGCTCTTATAAAGACGGGGTTGCATCGGAAAAAGGGGGGGTAAACTTACTGACTTTTGCAGCTTGTGTTGGGAAAGAGCGATCTATGGAGAGGACAACTCATCCATTGGAGTCATAGCTTTAGAGCAGACCATTAATGGCTACTGATTTGGAGCTGCTATGGTAGCGTGCAATATCTTTTTGGAGAGTCTAAGGTTGTTGCAGTCTATTTTTAGTGTTTATAATAAGCAAAGAGCAACTTTTTGATTAGTTTAAGGATTTTTTCTTGGGAAGGTACAACCTCAGAATGTATATTAAAATTTTTTTATTTTGTTTTATTTTATTTATTATTATTATTATTATTATTATTATTTTGGAACTTCTCGTTCTGCTTGAACATTGCGTTTTTGCCACATAAAAGATTGTGTATATTTTGGGTATAACTTGAACTTGTTCGAACCATTCCAATAGTGAGCTCGCCGTTTTGTAGAAATAAGGACTCTATATATATACAGATATATATATATATATATATATTTTGAATCAGGTAGGAGCTCTGTTTGCACCTTTTACCCATTGTACAGAAGGGTGTGTTATGGACTTGGTTACCCGTAGCTGGGTTTTCGTTTTTGTGTTTAGATTACTGTACCGTTAAAAAAAAAAAGTTCCATAGTCTCTCAAGTTGATTTATGGGTTTCTATACTCCCTCTCCTCCTTTTTCTAAAGTTGGTTGGCTGCCTAAGTTGTATTCAAGCTTTTAGAGAGAACCAGAGGTTGTCGTTGGTGGATCGCGAGAGTGGGGAGTGGTGCAGCAGTGGTGAGTCACAGTGTCTCGAATTGAAGCAGATTGCGACATTGGAGGTTCGGTTTCTGGGTATAGGAGAGTGGCTAGATTTTTGTATTGTTTGTTTGAGGGTGGTCAATCAAACTTCGAAGTCGCGAAAGGGCAAGAGAGATGAGTCGGGAAGAGAGAGAAAGGATGGAAGAAGAGTGCCGCGAGTCGCGGAAGTCGCTGTTAGGTGAGCCGTGGGGGTGCTGCGAGGCAATCGGTTGGGCTGTTAGATGTTGAGGTGATTCTGGGTTGGCTGCTCTGGTTGGGTTCTTACAAATCGCGAGTGTTTTTGGGTCTTGATTGAGGAATCTGTGCGTGGATCGTCGACAGAGAAGGGCTGGGGATTCGATTTGTTTGGTTCAGTGGAGGTGGGTTTGTAAGGGTTATTGCTATTGGTGGAGCTTGAGAGGGGTAATCGAACCAGGAAGGGAAAGAAAGAAGGGCCGCGAACACTTCCGGAGCTCGTCGCGATTGCTGCTGTAGGTTGTAAAGGTATGGGTCTGCTCATAGTTGATTTGAATTTTGTTTTCATATATAGATTCATATATATATATATATATATATAAGGTATTGTTTTGTGGAAAATAAAAGGCTGTTGAAAAATAAAGGTGAGCCACGTAAAAAAATAAATAAAAAAATAAAAATATTTTTTTGTTATTTATTTATTTATTATTATTATTATTATTTTTTTTTTTTTGAGCATGAGGCAGATCAAGAAAAGAGGGTTGTGTTTTGGAGAATTGGAGAGGTCTATAATAAAATGTTAATTAGGTAAAGAGTGAAAAAGTTGGAAAGTTATTAATAACGAATATTGGAGAGGTGTATGCTTAGAAAATAAAAATAAACTAAATATCTGAGAGCTATTTGGCAAAATTTTAGGATTGTATTGAGAATTATGAGGTTTTATTTATTTTTATTATTTACAGGTTGTAAACAGAAAAGTTGAACCGAGGGAAGCCCATAAAAGGATTTGGAGAAGTATAAAAATAAGATAAATAAAAAAAATAATGAAGGGGCTACTTTATTTTATTTTTATTTTAAAATGATGGCTGTAAATAAAGGAGAGCTATGAAAGATGAAGCCCATGAAACAATTTCGGGAATTATAAGAAAATGAGGCGAGGGAGGCTCAAGATTTTTGTTTTGTTTTGTTTTTGTTTTTGTTTTTTTTGTTTTTTTTTTTACAAAAAAGAATTTCGTGAAAGAAAGATGAAGCCAGGGAGGATCAGTGCGAGGGGAGTGGCGAGGGGAAGTAAAGATTAACGCGAGGGGTGGGGAGAGTTACGAGAGATGGGTTTGGTTATGCGAGGGAAAGGGGCTATCCCAAAATATGGGTTTTGTTATGCGAGGGAAAAGGTTATCTCAAAATATGGATTTTGTTATGCGAGGGAAAGGAGTATCTAGTTTTTTTTTTTTTTTTTTTTTTTTTTTTTTGCGAGAGAAATGAAGAGGAGCGCGAAGGGTGGAGGGGAGGTGCGAGGGATGGGTTTTGTTATGCGAGGGAAAGGGACTATCTTAAAATAGTGCCTTATGCGAGGGAAATGGGCTATCCCAAAATAGTGCCTTGGTCTCAGCGAGGGAAATAATTTTTTTTTTTGTTTTTTTTGTTTTTGTTTTTTGACTTCGGTGGAAAAGGGTTAGAAAATTAGCGGGGGGATGAAGACATACTTGGAAGGCGAGGGAGAGGGAAATTGGAGCCAAAGGTGTACTTCATGCGAGGGATAGAGGCCTAGCAAGGGGAAGAGGCCTAACTCAATTTTATTTTATTTTATTTTTTTTTTAAACTTCGGTGGAAATAGTTAGAAAATTAGCGAGGGATAGAAACATACTTGGAAGGCGAGGGAGAGGGGAATTGGAGAAAAGGTGTAGTTCATGCGAGGGATAGAGGCCTAGCGAGGGGAAGAGGCCTAACTCAAATTTTTTTTTTTTTTTTTTTTTTAAAAAAAAAAAAACTTCAGTGGAAATAGTTAGAAAATTAGTGAGAGATAGAAACATACCTGGAAGGCGAGGGAGAGGGGAATTGGAGCAAAGGTGTAGTTCATGCGAGGGATAGAGGCCTAGCGAGGGGAAGAGGCCTAACTCAAATTTTTATTTTTTATTTATTTATTTATTTTTTTTTAAAACTTCGGTGGAAATAGTTAGAAAATTAGTGAGGGATAGAAACATACCTGGAAGACGAGGGAGAGGGGAATTGGATCAAATGTGTAGTTCATGCGAGGGATAGAGGCCTAGCGAGGGGGAGAGGCCTAACTCAATTTATTTATTTATTTTTGGTAAAATGTACTTAGAGTAAAATGCACCTTAACAGTGAATGCCTTTTTTGATTTGTAAGTCTTGTGTTGATGCTGGAAAGGCGAGGTTTTGTGATATGGCTAAAGTAAAAAGGGGAAGTGTTGTTTCCCATCGTAGCACGCAACAGTCACTAACGGGTTCTTCTGGCATTTCCAAGTCAAAAGTGGGTAAATCCAAGAAAAATCTTTTTAAGGCCAAAAAGGACACGGATCCTCCAATCGTCCCTCCAGCAGAATATTGGTATAGGGCACCTTTCTTTGGTGCCATGGATTTGTTTTGGGCAAGGGTGGACTTATTTGATGACAATGGCGGGGACCCAACTGATTTTCTTCTTGGTGGGGTTGAGCCAGAGAAAAGGGTTGAAGCTTTTGTTCCTCTAGAGTCTATTGTACGTTTTCATGTGGAGAGGGGCACTTATCCTTATTCTTTTCCGGCTTTTGAGGATTATACGGGGCCCAAAGATGACTTTGATATCTGGAGTGCAGCTATATTTCGCCATCCCTCATATTGTGAGGTGCTTACTGGAGCTAAGATTGCTATTGCTATTTCTTAGTGTATGCGGATTAGACGGGAGCCATATTGGCTAGAGTTCGCATTGTCACGTTGGAGTTCAAGCTCTCATACTTTTATTGCGCAGTGGGGTGAGACGACCCCTACTCTAGAGGATGCAGCTATCTTGACGGGGTTAGAGCACCTTGGATCAGCGAATCCTAGCGCAGGAAGTTTGTCCCTTAGCCAGATGGCTATTGATGGGAGATTGGAGGAGGCCGTGGCACCGGCAGGGAAGTTATTGAGTCGTTATCAAAATAAAGTGTTAGTAACACCTCGATCACGAAAACGGCCAAAAAACACTTTCGGGGGATGGCTTCGGTACTGGTTTCGAGATCTTAGCCATTAGGTGCAAGGAAATGCGGAGAACGGATTCATAGGTCCAGGGATGGAAGGGGACAAGTGGGGGAGTGTTGAGCATTTAGCTGCTTTCATTACATATTGGCTGTCACGGTACGTCTTGATGGGTAGATCTCAAGACGGTATTTGCCATGAGCTCTTTCCTCTTGGTGCGATTCTTGCTTCCGGCCGTCCGATTCCTTTGGCTCCTTTATTTCTGGGGGGCCTATATAGGAGGTTAGATATGTATCAGGAGGGTGTTGATCGTTCCAAAGGACGATATGATGTTACTAGCTTCCTCCCTACTACCTTTTTGCAGTTGTTTTTGTATGAGAGATTTCCTAGCTTGGCCTCTATGCCAAAGGTGTTTTCCATTAAAGAAAGTGAGTCGCGTTCTGCTAGGTGGGCTGAGGGATGTGTACAGGGGAGTTTGGCCAACATTTTTGATTTTGAGGACAAGTTTGTTGCTCGTCCTTATGTCATGCCAATTTGTGGAGTATCTTCTACCATTGCCTACCGCCTAGATGATTGCGAGCTTGTTCTTGAGCCAGGTGTGTCTTATTTGGGGGATGCGGATTCAGTGATGGTTCTTAGCACCGTTTCTGGGTATTTACCTTATTTTGTGGATGGCACATATGGTATGGTGGCCTATAATCCTTTAAGAGCTGCTCGACAGTTTGGTTTGGACCAAAGGGTTCCTCAACATCTTCCTTCCCCTGTACCTTCGGCTGCCGACTGCATGCAATTATATGTATACTCTTTTCTTTCAGAAGAATTAAGGCGTCGGGGGCGAGTTGTGCTAGCAAGTAAGGGTAGAATTGGAGAAACCACCCTTAGTTGGAGGAAGTATTGGAGATGCAATCTTGCATTATTTTGGACTTTCTTGAGTAGTGATCTTGATCCTGTCCATGTTGAGCTCATTCCGTCTGATGACCCTGAGTTATGTATGGCTCGCGGAGAGCGGGGCTTGTCAGCTGCAGATAGGGGGGAATTCAGCCCACTGGCTCGCTTATCTAAGGTGACTATTGCTTTGGAACAAACCCAGATAATTTCTCCTGACCGTCCTTCTAGTGCCAAGCATAAAAGGTTATCCCCTTCCTGCATTCTTGTTCCAGTGCCTGGGAGAGTACCTGCAAAGATTGGAGGTATAGATCCGCCTACTAAAACCAGGGTTGCCCGCCAAGCGAGGGGTTGCTTGACTGACACCATTGATTCGTCACAGGTAAACTCATATTTTGTATTTTGGAATTATTTATGAGTTTGTGGCGTTTCCAATACGTTTGTATTAAAATACCTGTATTGTTTGCAGGGGTCGGCTGGCGCGTGTCAGTTAAAATTGGCGCGGCATAAAGTCTTGCCCATAGGTGCTGAGGACGATGTAAAAAATTCAGAGGATGATGAAGAGGGTTCGGATCAGAGTCTTGAGATTATGGGGGAAAGGGATGATGTTGAAGACAATGTTGAAGACGATATTGGATGTGACATGGTTAGTGCTAGGCCTTCTTTGTTGGATACACCAAATTCTAGGGATGCATTGGTTCCTATGCAGGCCAAGATTGGAGGTGGTGTCCCTACTGCTCGCTTGTTTGAAGGTGGTTGTAATTTTTCACATAGCGATGTGCTTAGCTCACGAGTTGGAGGTGCGAGTACATCCGTTAGCTTGTCATGTGGCATTAGCTCTTCTGTGCTCATTTCTTTACATGCTTTTATGACCTCTGCAAGTCTAGAGAGTAATGTGCCTACCATTCCTTCGAGCTCTGAAGTTGGAGTCGACTCGCCTATTGTTTCAACTGGTTCAGACTTGGGTGGTATGCTCGTACGCGAGTTGTTTGGCTTTATTCAGAAGGGTGCCAGTGATATTGGGAGTAGCCTTCAAAAGCCGTCACTACCAGCTATTAATGGAGATTATTCCCTCATCCATGCTACTGATGGAGATTTTTCTCCTATTCATCTTCCCCCGTGGCAGTGTGGTTTTTAAAGGGATCGATGGGAAGGAAAAGCTACTGGATCCAGCTGTGTTGTTTGCCGGGGTAAAAGCAGAGTTAATTCCTCGACTACTCTTTGTTCTTCATTATAAACCCACCATTTTCGTGCACTTGGGTAGCTCTTATCTTCGGACTTATTTTTTGGATGGTTTTGGAGAATTCCTTAAGGAGCTTTACAAGTTATCCCCGGAGACAGCTTCTCTTGATGAGGTGTTGGCCCAACGTGCTGTTTTGGGTGAATTTCGAGATGGTTAGATTAACAGATTGGAGGTGGGTTGGTTGGATGATTGGTTATCTCTTCTTGAATCCTGGGTCAGGAGAAGGATGATTAAGGCTGAGCTAGGCGAAGTAGATAAGGCTTTGGTTGTTGCTGTGCGAGTGGAGGAGGAATGTAAGCTATCTTTTGAGCGAGCACAGAAAGCTTTGAATGAAGCAGAATTGGCGACTTCTAGCTTGAGAGAAAAGAAAGCGATTCTTGAAGCAAGATTGGCGGGTGAAGAAGAAGAAGATCAAGCTTCCAGAGTCTTGATTTAGTTGGATCATAGCTTTGTAGCATATGATAGCTTTATAGCCTAAAACTTTTTTGTATGTTGGAGATTTGGGCCTCCCTTTCTTTTTTGTAATTGAAAATCTTCAACTACTTAATGGAGCTAACTTTATAGTTAGAGCGTCATCTTTTATTATTTGTGATTATAGTTAGAATAAATGTGGAAAAGGGCGATATTCATTGAAGAAGCCCAAATGGGCACAATACATCTTGGTGTAGTACATCATATAGCAATGAGTAATTTCTAAGGATAGTAAGCCTTTAACCATTTCGCATTGATAGGGCTCAAGAGGGTTTGAGAGTCAGGCTCAGAAATTCTGTAATACTCATTTTCATTGACTTCCCTTACTACAAAAGGACCCTGCCACTTAGGTGTGAACTTATGGGTTGATGTTCCCCTCATGACGCGAGGTGCAGCCCGTAACACTAAATCACCTTCTTGGAACTGTCTTGGGCGTACCAGAGTATCATAACCTCTAGCTATATGGCTCTGGTAAACTCTAAGATTAGTCTGGGCTTTGTCCCTTCTTTCATCAAGGGCTTCCAGCTCTGACGGTCTAGAGTATAGGCTAGTTCCACTTCGGAGGGCCATACGAGCTAAGGGTATGGCAATTTCCACTAGGAGGACGGCTTCCGTGCCATATACCAACGAAAATGGGATCATTTGAGTTGGTCTTCTTTTGGATGTTCTATATGCCCAGAGTGCCAATGGAAGCACATGTGCCCAGTCCCTTTGATAATCCTTGAGAGCCCTTGAAAGGATTCTAAGGAGTGTTTTGTTTGTTGCTTTAGCTTGTCCATTCCCCTGGGGATAGTAAGGCGTTGATTTATGGTGTGCGATGTCGTAGGAGACTAAGAGTTGCCCCACTTGGCGGTTGACAAAAGGAGTCCCATTATCCGAGAGGATTACTCTAGGTACACCAAAACGACATATAATGAATTCTAGAATGAAATTAGAGACAGCGGCTCCTATTGCCTTCTTCAAGGGGATGGCTTCTACCCACTTTGTGTAAGTCTCCATGGCCGCTACAATCCATATGTGTCCCTTTGACGGTGGAGAGATGGGGCCAATAAGAACCATAGCCCACGTGTGAAAAGGCCATGGTGAGCTTGAACTATGCAGGTCGGTGGGAGGTGCGTGAATAAGGTTTCCATGGAGTTGACAAGGTTTGCAGCGCTTGGCATACATTTTGGCATCTGCTTCCATGGTAGGCCAATAATAACCTATATGCAGAAGATGCTGGAATAGCTTGGCTCCACCTTAGTGCTCCGTCCCGTGAGCAAGTTCTAAAACTTTTTGGATTTCTGCTCTCGATAAGCAACGTAAAGGCTTCCCATCAAAGCCATGCCGAAAAAGCTGTCCTTCCTGCAAAAAGAATTTCGAAGCTCGCTTCTTGATTATTGTAGCTGCAGAGCGGTCTGGCGGCAATGATGCTTCTTTGAGATAATCTATATACACCTGACGCCAGTCAGAGATGATTTCTATGAAATTACATTCAGCTTTTGGAGGGAATTCCTGGCATTTGGTGCACTTTCCTTGAAGGTCGTTTGCTTCTTTGGCCATGGTAGGCCAATACTATCCTTGTCATTGTAGCCTCCTATAGAGGCTTACGTCTCCTATTCCGCAAGAGCGGTTGTGAACCCCTTCTAGCTTAGACTTGGCTTCGGTAAGATTGATGCAACGTGCTAGCAGACCCCCAGGCCCTCTGTAGTAGAGGACTCCTTGGTAAATCGTGAAGTGTTTGATTTCGCACAAAGGTAGTTTACCTGAGGGGGCACGGAGCTCGTTGATGATTAGGGCTCTCCAGTCGGCGGGTTCTTTTTCGGGAAAGATAGTTGTTATCGAGCACAGCATAGAGCGCTTCAGAACTTCTATCTTAGTTGATTCTTCTGCGAATTCTACCTTAGAAGCCAAGGTAGCAAGGGCGTCTGGGTGTCGATTGCTGGAGCGAGGAGCATGCTCTATCTTTACTGTGTCAAATTTGTCTGTCAACCTTTGGACAATGGTTCTGTATGAGGCCAAAGGGGACTCTTTGATAGCATAGTCTCCATTGGTCTGCTTGACCACCAGATTAGAGTCGCCTTTGATACATAGGAGACTTACTCCTAAGTGGAGTACTGCCACGAGTCCTCATATTAGGGCTTCGTATTCCGCCTCGTTGTTAGAGCACTTAAAATCCAATTTATACGACAAATTGACTTCAGTTTGATTTGGGGAAATAAGGACTATTCCAACTCCTCCCCCTTTAGAGGTAGACGATCCGTCGAAGCTCAAACTCCATTCTCCTTCGGTGTTTACTTCAGCTGCTTGGAACTCATCTCCTGGCAATTCATCCGAGGGCGGCTCATGTTCTCCACTGGGGAAGTGAGCCAAGAGGTCAGCGAGCGCTTGACTCTTGATGGCCTTGGGAGCTTTGCAAGTAATGTCATATTCTGCTAAAGATAGGAGCCAACGGGCTAGCCTGCCGGATAGCGCTGGTCTAGTGAGGAGAAATCGGATAGGATCACTTCTGGTCATGAGATGGATGGGGTAAGAAAGAAGGTAATGGCGGAGCTTTTTGGCAGCAAACACTAGGGCGAGGCGGTGCCGTTCAATGGGGGAATATCGGATCTCAGCCCCTTGGATGACTCTGCTTATGTAGTACACGGGTCGTTCAAGTCCGTCAATTTCCTGGGCGAGCAGAGCTCCGACTGATTTCGGTGTGGAAGTAATGTAGAGGAGTAAGGGCCTTGCCGATTGAGGAGGAGTCATGGAGAGAGAGGATGTTAAAGATGACTTCACTCCTTCGAATGCTTGTTGGTGTTCCTCATTCCAAATGAACCTGACATCCTTCTTTAGTAATGAATTGAAAGGTTGTGTTATTTCGGCCATAGCTGGGATAAACCGTCTCAAGTAAGATGCCCGACCAAGGAAGGTTCTCAACTCGTCTAGACTGGTTGGTCGTAGCATATTTTTGATGGCGGCGACCTTTGCCAGTCGGGGTCTATCCCATGGCGATGAACGATGCAGCCAAGGAACTTGCCGGCAATGACTCTGAATACGCATTTAAGCAGGTTCATTCTGAGTCTGTATTTCTTACAATGTTCAAAGACTCTTTGGAGGTCTTTGAGGTGACTAGTCTCCTCTTTGGATTTCACTACCAAATCATCAATGTAACATTCCAAGGACTTGTGCAACATATCGTGAAAAATGGCTGTCATAGCTCTCTGGTATGTTGCTCCCGCGTTTTTCAACCCAAAAGGCATTACAGTATAGAAAAAGTTACCTATAGGAGTGCGAAATGCCGTCTTTGGGGCATCCTCTGGAGCCATCTTGATCTGGTTGTAACCGTTGAAGCCATCCATGAATGAGAACATATGGTGCCCCGCCGCTGAATCAATCAAGGTATCTATGTTTGGAAGTGGGAACTCATCTTTGGGGCAAGATTTGTTTAGATCTCTGAAATCGATGCATACTCGAATTTGACCATTCTTTTTGATAACTGGGATGATACTAGAAAGCCAGGTGAGATGTTGGATGGGTTTGATAAACCCTGCTCTTAGCAGCTTTACCATTTCGCCCTTGATGTTGAGCTCCACCTCGGGCTTATAAAATCTTACCCCTTGTTTGACTGGGCGAGCCAGGGGGATGACGTTCAAACGGTGCATGGTAACATCTTTGTCTAATCCTGGCGTTTCTTCATATGTCCACGCGAAAACGTCCGAGTACTTCTTGATCAACTCGATGAGGGGCCCCCTTTGTTCTGCTGGAAGATCTTTGCAAATGAAGATAGGACGCCTGGGTTCCCCTTCAAGGGCTATGTTGATTTCTTCTAGTTCTTGCTTTTAGAGCCAAGGGCCGTCTTGTAAACACTCCGGAGCAGGTCGAACATCTTGCAATTCATCTTGCTTTAGGATTGCAACTGAGTTGGCGGGGACTTGGTTAGGAGATGAAATGGTTGCCTTGGCGAGGGGTTTAACTTTTGAGCCTTCGGCTCCATCCAGAGGAGTTATCGCAGGACAATAGGATCTGTCGAAGTGTTTATCTGTTGCTGGAAAAGCCGCGACTTTTTTTCTCCTTCTACTCTTCTTGTCTCTACTTTTTTTATTCTTTTCCATTGGCGGGCGTTGGGTCAGCGCAGACAAGGTGTAGCAACAATGATCTTCTCCACTTAGTTCACGATGGGCGATTGCTATGTCGTCTAGCTGGGGGTCGACATTGGTAACATTTGCCAACCCCTCGCACCGTCATAAATGGGATACCATTCTGCCATCTTTTGTTTGAAACCTGGTGACTTTAGGGAGGTTTCTTGAAGGCTCTGATTTGGTGAATGTCTTTCTGCGAGGTGGTGATGAATCTTCTTCAGAGAGGTCGTCCCAGTTGGGTATAGGAGTTCCTCGAAGTGGCAGGGGAGGTTCATCTTCATCGACATGATTGTTAAATACCGCATCTGCCATGTGAGCTTCATCTACTCGAAAAGGCTTTTGAGAGCCAGCTATGGCTACTACCTCATTGTTGTAGATTGCTTTGACACATTGATGGTTGGTGGACGGAATCACAGCATATCTGTGAAGCCAAGTTCTCCCTAGGAGAGCCTGATAGGTCGTCTCTGCTTCTATAACATGGAACTTAGTAGTGGAACGAATTGGTCCCACTGCTAAGTCTAACTGGACATGACCTATGGTTTTAATTTTTTGGCTTCCAAAACCGGTGATGGAGATGGGTTGTCTGACTAAGTGCTTTGGTGGGATCCCGGCTGCCTGGAAAGTAGAATAAGGCATTACATTGAGTGAAGCTCCTTCATCCATGAATCCTCTTTGAAACTCCATCCCATTGATGAATACTGGGACGTAGAGGGGATGATTATGTGGAAACAGTACTTGTTTGTCAGCCTCAGTAAAGGTTATTGCCAAGGAGTTGTCCCAAAATACTTTCCTTACTGATCCGCTTACACTCATGCATGTTTCACCGTTTTGCTCCGCAAGTCTTAAAAAGGCCTTGGTGGCTTCAAAGCGTGTTGCTTCAGACAGGCCGAATTAGTCAAAGAACCATTTGAACTTTGTCGATTTCTTAAGCACTATCACACGCTTGGTCTCGAAGTCGGGACAAGTGGGAGCTGCGAGTTCAAAGAACTCGCACACCATCGGCTCTTCCATCTCATCATAATGCGACAGCATCATGACCGTCTTGCCATTATCCTTGTGGCGCGGGAGGGGATCTTTCAAGACATCTTCTGTTTGGCGGGGTAGCTCCAAAGCATCGTCAGACATCATTTTTCGAACTAGGGATCTGAGTGCCCAACATTCCGTAGTAGGATGTTTAACGGAACGGTGGTATATGCAATAGTCTGCCCGCGCTTGATCCTTTTTGGTGACAGGTCGCCTTAGCTCGGGGAGGTGAACTTTTTCATCTTTTACCCAAGCGTTGAGGAGTGCTTGTGCCTCGTCCACTGATATAGGTAACGGCGGGGGAATTTGATCAAACTTTCTCTTTTTTGCCTGGGAGTCTCCTTTTCCTCTAAAGGGGCCATCAGCTGCATATGCAGCGTGATTGCGTCGGTTAGGCCTCCATGAAAAAGGTTGATGTGCCGTTGGTCGCCACGAGTGGGGTTGTGGTGTTGTCATTCGTGTCCCAGATCTTACTGTTTCACTTATGTTTCGGGCCGCAGCACATAAAGCGAAAAAGTCAAGGAAGTGGTGGTTAACCAACTGGAGTTTATAAGTCATGAGCATTCCTTCAATGCACAATGACACCAGTTGATGTTCTTCCATCGGGTCTTGAATATCTACTGCTTTTTCCCTGAAACGACGGACGTAAACTAGGATGTCCTCCCCAAGTCGTTGTGTTTCCCTCATAAGATGAAGGATGGTTTACCTTTCTTCAACATAGAAGAGCTTGATGTAAAACTTTTTTACCAAGTCTTCCCATGAGGAAATAGAGCCAGCAACGAGGTTAGCATACCACGAGAATGCTCGATCTATGAGGGATTTGGAGAATTCCCTCATGCGGAGGTTTCGATCCTCTCGGTGAGCTCCAAGGGCGTCAAGAACGCGTGAAACATGCTCCCTGGCATTCCCTTTTTGTCTGTCGAAGCGAACAAACTTGGGTACTGTATATCCCGCCGGATATGGAAGACTTGCAATGTGAATAGGGTAAGGGGGCGGAGGTCCAATTCTGGGGAGGTAGGGATGTGACCTTTGTTTGTCTGAAGTAGACTGTGTATGTGTTCTCTTACTATTTCCAATGTTAATGGCTGAGAAGGGTTCTGATCCACCGGGAGAGTTGGAGAGCTAGTCGAAGTCACTGCGGTGGGAGCTCCGCCAATGGATCCAACTTGCGGTGGAGGTATTTGGCTAGGAGCTGACAGAGGGAGCGGGGCGACTGTCTGTTCTCCCACCTGGGTTCGCAAGTTGTTTTGTTTAGCGAGGTTGGCTTCCGAGCCATTCTGGGCTAATGGCGGAATGCCATTTTGTGATGTTGAAAGAGGGTTAGATGATGATGGAAGTGTAGGTGCCCTTTGTAAGGCTAGTAGGGCATCCATTAAGAGTTGTTGGTTCTGTTGAAGAGATGTGACGCTCTCAGTCAACGCACGTAGTTGATCCGTTATGACCGGTTGGGAAGATTGTTCTTCTGGAGAGCCGTCGGAGTTGCGTTCCGAGGTCTCTGCCAGGGTCTCCCTACCGCCACCTTGGGATGTTGCTATTCCAGTTCCAGTGTTCTTTTTGGGTGCCATGTGAAGCGAGCACCACTCTTCCCCAACAAAGTATAATGTGGGTGAGAGGTGTGGTTAGAGGTAGTCCGGGAAGATGGCGGGCACTTCAATGGCTCGGGATCACCGGAGGTGGAGAGGAGGAGATCAAGGCAAGCTTGGAGATGGAGAGGTTGGCAGTGATAGACCTTGAACACTAATGTAAAGTGAAAGAGGGTGTTTAAGCATGAGATTTGGTTGTATTGTTGTTGTTGTGTCTCGCTGCATATACGATACGTTATATAGGCCACAGGAGTATTGGAGCCCCAGCAAACTATTGGACAGGTGGCTCGTTCTCCTCAACTCTGCCAGAAGTGATATAAGCCCTTCTGCCGTCTATGGCTTGACGGCAGGCGGAGAACAACGTTTCATGATAGGCAAAAAGTAACATTTCGTATATGCATTGGATGACATGAACGTAACGTCATTGTTGCCTTTCCCCTGGCTCTCTTAAACACTAAAGTGGGCCCTGGCCCATTTATCTACTTGGATGCCTGGGTTGGGAGCAGGACCCAGGCACTACTGCTCAGGATCATTAGAGGATACTAGACTAGCGGCTGAGGTCATGGGATCGTTGAGATGGTTGTCTTCTTCCTAAGACAACTCCATCTCGGCCAGGCTTGGAGAAGAGGCAACAATGACCTTACGTTCATGTCATCTGATGCATATACGAAACTTCAGGGCCATGGTGCTATTGCAGGGCTCTTCATATCTAGATATATTTGGGCTTGTATATATGCTCCCGCTTAGGCTAAGCATATAGTTTTGGTTGCCTTGGCACATGGCACCCATAAGGCTCGCCATGTATCAAACATACGACATGCCCGACGTAGTGCCTTATTGGTCTGCCATGTGGGCGGGGTTTTGGTGATGTGGCACCTGTAGGGCTTGCCACGTATTGAGCTTGATACAAGTACCCACAAATGTTCATACTCAAGTTCAGGCCCAAATTGAAAAGTCTAATGCCAAATACGAATCGGCCGTTGATGTGCATAAACGAAAAATGTTGTTTGAAATGGGGGATCTTGTGTGGGTTATGTTGAGCAAAGAATGGTATCCTCATTGTGCATACACCAAGTCAATGGTAGGAAGGTGGATCCTTATGAAGTGTTGCACAAAGTCAACAACAATGCTTATCGAGTCAAATTGCCGCCTCAATACCTTTAATGTGCAACACCTTGTGCATTATTTGCCGGATGATTCTTGTGTCAACACCACTTCTCTCATTGCAGATTTTCTTTATGGAATTTGTTTGTATTGTATATTTTTTAGTTTTGGTTTCACTTCTAGTGCATTAGTTGTGTTTTGTTTGTCTTCACTTGAGGACAGGTGTTTTTGAGTGGGAGAGCATGATGTAGGATATCATGTGCATATCAAGTGATAGTTAGTGGAGGAAAAATTGTATCCTATATCTAGAAGAGGACTAACCACTTTGTAACTAACTTTTAGATATTGAATATTGATTGATTGAGATATTTCTGTCTCTTAACTCTCTCTGTCTCTAAATTCTCTCTCATTCTTGATTGGGCTCATCATCACAAAGCCTTCGAAGAACTTTGTTGTATATACACTAGAATGCACCGTCAATGCTGCCTTGCCTGGTGTTTGGCCGGGAAAGCCATCTGATGCTAAAGTCAGTGAACGGAGAAAAGAGAAGGTAAGAGCACGAAAATGTAGAAAATTAAACCGACTTCCCTAGAGCCTCCGATACCTCAGTTGAGATAGGAATGGGTTCTTAGACCCTGGGGGGATGGAGTGACAAATGTTTTAAGAATTCAAGAGAACACGGCAAGACGGAGCTGTTTGTCATTAAGAGTTTGGAGTGTGTATCCTTGATAGAGGATGAGGTCTACCTTTTAATATCGATTTTTGTTCATAGAAATTTGAAACATTGAGATTCATGTACAAGAAGATGTGACATACTTGGTTAAGTTAAGCTTGCTAGAGTAGATATTAAATTATGTCTAACACAAGCAAAATTCTTGAAATTAACAAAACCAACAGTGGATAGTAAGTGTAGAGCTACATTGGAAAGGATTTACATAACATACTTAAAAAGAGATGCTTTGTGTAAATAAATCTACCAACAATATTATTATTCTCCATCTTCGGTAATACCTTCCAAAACAAGATATTGAAGAGCTATGGAGTATTTTGCGGTTCTCATCCTCTGTGACAAGGCGCTTCCAGAATAGATGTTGTTCTTAAGAAGAAACGACCCAGAGCCATCACCTTCCACACAAAGAACTCAATGTTATCATCTTTAGATGATTAAAAGGAGAAAAGACAATCAATGGCCATAGCTGTTAGACATAACAAACTACCAATACAGAAAGGATTAAGTGAAAAATAAAGAAGACCCGTAGCAACCTTTAATTGTATAAATGGAAGAGATCCATCTCTTGTAAATAAAGAGCAACCTTGGAGAGTCGCCATGGTGTGTATCAGAGAGTAGAACCTTGCATGGCCCGGTTTCACTATTATAAAGTCAAATAAATAAACATAAAGGTTGGTCCACATTGCAGGAATGCGATTGCAATTGTAGAATTAATAGTTACTCACTTAGCATGAATTATGGCATTGTGACAGAGTGCTAGAATTCGAACCATTGCTAAATCTCTTCCACGAGGATTATTGTATCTCTGTTGGCAGTTTCTTCAAGCAATGGAAACAAACAGATTGAAATAATCGGGACACAAGTTCTTGAAAGAATTCATACACAGCGCTGATTAACTAGTCAGGTAGAATAACAACACCCGCGGGTAGATGCACGCAAGTTCACATGGAATTCTAGGATAAGAAACAGAATACCTCTCATCAAACAAATCTCCGAAATCGTCGATAATTACTGTGTGAGGAAATTTATCATGCAGGTGGAATGCAGCAAAGAACTTGTTGATCCCTTCATCATCATCCACGTATCTTTTAACATAAAGATGATTATATTTCAATGAGTGGCACAATAATCATGATAATAACATCAACTATTATATACTGTAATTGGCAAGGAATTAGGGGAAAGTAAGAAGAAAAGTGCGAAACTTACTTCATCTGAATACGGTGAAATATATCAGAAGATGGATCAATGCCCTGCAAATTAACATCAAAAGCGGAGTTGAAAAAGAATACCTCTCTCTCACATAACATAATTCCCTTAACGAAAATTGGAGGTGGGTGTGGAGGGAGGGAGGGAGGGGGAGGTATACCTGAGAGAGATAAGGGGGTTTGCTTTCTAACCTGCACCGATTGCAAAGGAAGACAACCTTACCGTTGTTAGACACAGAAGAGTGGGTCTCCAATGCGGAGTTGAAAGCGAATTGGAAGAGCAGAGAGGTCTTCCCACTGCATTTTCAAGAATCGCCCCATTTTCACTCAGATTTTCAAGGAGTAAGCACAACACCATTACAACAGTATGTGTATATACATACATATATATATATATATATAGAGAGAGAGAGAGAGAGAGATTACGATGAAGGCGGGCCAGAAAGAAGCAAGATTGGAGCAGATTGGGAATGATGCAAATCGGTTTGGGGCGCGGAGAAGAACCTCTCCACCATGTTGGTGCTCTGCTCTGGAACAAAAAAAATATGGAATTGCAAAATCACCGTCCCCTCCGCTTTCTCTTGCTTGGAAAAACGCTATTTTCGTTATTTTAATAATTTTTTAATTTTTTATAAAAATATATAAAAAATAATATGAAAATTTATAATAACTTCTTAATTAAAATATAGGATAAATTACAAATATATCTTATGAGATTTATTTAAAATATGAATTACCTTCTGTAGTTTGAAAATTTATAAATACCTTATTTTTAGAATTTTTTATTTAACAGAACTAATTGAAAAAGTAAAATTTTTAACTGTTCACTTATACAATAATAAAATTATCTGAATTATTAATTGAATTAAAATTTTAACATTATTAAAAATTATTAATTAACTTAATAATTTATTAATAAAAGGACCTATTTATTATAAAATTAAAAATGTTAAAGGGTACAATATAATTTTTAAAATTATAAAAAAAATAATTTGTAATTTAAATAAATTTTAAGAGATGTGATTATAATTTATCCTATGATTTCCAAACGAGGTCAACTCACTGACTGAGAGGGGAGATAATTGGGCTGGACCTTGTAGTGTCGGAGTCCCCAATAATTGGACTATACACTACTGGACTATAAAACAGGGACCCCAAACACCTGCAGATATATAGGCGCCGTTTGAAAGTTAGTTATTTTAGTAAATTATTTTAATTTTTGATTATTTTTATAAGTTAAAATTTTTATATTTAGAAAAATGGTTAGATTTTTTATAATTAGATGTGATGTTTGTAAGAAAAAAAAGTGAAATAATTATAAATTTGAAAATTTGATGTAACATTTTATCTAATTATTTTAACTTATTTTATCTTTTTTGTAAATTTTAACCTTAAAAAAAAAAAAATCCACTTTCCAAATAGGGCCATAGTGCCATGTAATGTACCCTTTGCTATATTTGGAGTGAGGAATATATATATATATATATATATATATTAATTTGGAATAACATAGATAATGCTCCAAGAATATCTAATAATTATTCCAAGTTTGGAAGTTCGTGAGTCCCTCTGCATATTGCTAAAGCTTTCAAGTTGAAATTAATTACTTATTTATTTTCATTGAGAGAATACCCCATGGAAGGATTGATTTGGAGATGATAATATATTTTTTTCCACTATATTTAATTCAGTTGAGATAATTTTTTTACCATGTCTCCTTCAATGCCTACTACAGCATCCATCTTTGGTGAAGTGCACATTTTCTTCTACATTTTGACGAAAATTACAGATGTATAGAAAATGTTTGTTGCTTTGGAACATATTCTGAGCCCCCGCGCGCGCGCGAGCCCCCGCGCACACACACACACACACATAAGTAAGGCAAATTAACTTGTTCCATTCTATCTAGTTGTTGTGAACTCCAATTTTGATTTTAAGATAATCCGAGAACAAGTACAAATAAATTTTTTGTATTGCTAAAAAGCGCCTACCTGAGGCTCAACTAGCTTATGGATTAACGTGCTAGATCATAATCTGGAGAGGAGATGCTGAAAAGGAATAACAATAAAGTTTTAGCGTTTTAAGGTGTAGACAAGCATTGATTTTGATTAAGGTGTTTGAGCTGTTGCATGTTTATCACTATTTTTTCAGGATACTATGCTGAAATACATTGTTTGATTTGATTTTTTTTTTTTTTTTTGGACCTCAGGTTCTTTCAAGGAAATTAACAACTTCTAACACAGCAACATCTTGCATCTGCTAAAGCAGTTCATGATATAAGTGGATTGACCCACAAAATCTACCCTTTACCCAATAAGAAAATAGTGATGGTAACTGATAATGGATCGAACATTCAATCTGTTGAAAAAATGACAAAAATAATCTTTCATTTCTCAAAATCTTTACAAAATTCTTCTATTTCAAAGTTCCATAGCTTGGACAAACCCAACAAACAAACAATCAAAAGAATGCACTTCTCAATTTCAAAGATCAACAACCGCTTCTACTCGACAAACTTTACTTACAACCTCAATCTGGATTCATCAGGGTGCGCTGATCAGTAGATCAGAATACTTCTGGTAGGGGCTTGCCTTCCAAAAATGCCTTGAATAGCACGAGTGATCTCTCAGGTTGAGAGAAAGGAGCCTCATGAGATGCCCCTCTAATGGTGGCAAAGGAAAGGATATCACCATAGACTTGAGTCCACCCACCAACCTGAAAAAATAAGTTGAAGATTTAAAACTTTTTTTTTTATCTTTTTTTTTTCTTTCAATATTTGAGACCTAAGAAGAAGGAAAGCTCCCCTCATCTAGTTAAAGAAAACTATTGTGCTTAGTTTCTTTTATTGGTATTAACAGCTACTCTAGGAGAAATGTTTTCATTCATATTGTCTTTCTTGACATGGAAATCTAAAGAAATATGGAAATAAATTAAGTCCAATTGGATTTGAACCTATACCAAAGGTTTAGAAGATGGTTTTAGTTTCCCAGAATGTATCTGAGCTTTTGGCCTATTTCTTCTTTTGATGATCGATTCAACCTTTGATCAAAATGATATGCCTTGGTTACGTTTGATCTCTTTAACTAGTTTAGGGGAAAGCAACATAAATAGGCACTCAACATTTTAGTTTTCTTTACTTTTCTCTGAGTTCATAAACAACTGTGTAAAGTATAACAAATTGCATGCATTTCATGCGTCTCATTATAAACAAGAATCACCTGCATCCCTGCAAACCAAACTCTATATGGAACTGTTGTTTTCAGTCCTAATTCTTCTGCCAATCCACGAACCAATGTTCGACTTCCAGTCAATGGGACAACAGAATCTTGATCTCCACTGTGATTTAAACCAAGTACAAAGTCAATTAAAATAATATACAAAGAATATTAAGCCTAAATTTGATATGGCCATGGAGACTTTGGAGGTTGGAGGCAATACCTGTAAACCAAGACGGGGATTCCAGCCTTGATGAGTTTTCCCACAATAGAGATTGTTGGGATCTCCAGGTCAAGAAACTCATAATCCAAGACACTGTTATCCAAGGATTAAAATATATATATTATGAGTGATTTGACCAAACAGAAGACCATAAAACTAGAAATAAATTGACATTTGTACTAAAACAAGAAATAAATAGATGAAGTTATATACAATGATTACTGAAGGAAATGATTTTTTGAAATCCTATTTGAGTTAAATTTTTTAAGACACAACTCAAGAAAACTTCAAAACTCCGTGTTTTTTTTTTTTTTTTTAAAAAAAAAAAAAAATTACTACACAATCAAGGTAAAACTAAACTCAGTGATAGCATGATTGTTTTGTTATTCAAACTTTACACCAAACAATTGAAAATTGCATTCCTTAAATTGTTGATCGACACAAGTGCTTAGATAGTTTATAATGTTTCGAATTTAATACCAACTGTCAACATAAGACTTGTTGATTATGATGTTTATGGAAGATAATTACTTGCTGCAAACAAGCCACCGGTTTACTCCAACAAGGTGAGCATGGAGAGCATTCTGAACATCTCTCCTGTTTAAGTAACTTACAGTTTCATCTTCCACACATACATCTACTGTCTCTGTAACTTGCTGCGCAATAAAAACCAACCAAAATGCATCAAAAACTACAAATTAGATCCCTGAAGTAATGGTGGATATACATATAACTTGAATTTGATCGAACTCACTTGGGGACTAAGGACTTTGGATTGAGAGAGCACAGATGATATACAGACATCAAGGGTAACATCATACTTATCAACAAATCTGCTAGTTTCTCTGCTTACTAGGCTCATCACTTTTGAACAAGTTGGAGATACCGAGCCTCTATAGTACTCGCTCACATAGCGAGAATAGTTACAAGTGGAAGTGAAGAATTTGTAGGTCAAATCCGATATCAATCCATGAGACCAGAAAAACTCAGCCCTTGAGTTAAAGTCAGTTGCAAATTCCAAAACTGGATTACCCAACTGCAATCAATGTTTTAAAAAAAACCGAAATTTAGAGCAAGTGAAAATCAAATTGAAGAAAATTTGGGTTTTTTGCAATGTAAAGTTGAAATTTGTCTCGCTCACAGCAATTCCTTTCAAGTTGAACAACTTGTCCTTCTTGTTGAATTGCAGCATAAGCTCTGCTAGTTGAGGAACATAGTGGCCTGTTTGGAAGCAGAGAAAAGTAAGTATCAGTCCTCAACTCTTAATCTTGATTGTCTTCCAGTTGGAAAAAATTGTTTTGAGTGAAAAGAAATTACCAGCATAGCTTTCTCCTGTAATGAACAAACTTGTGTTTCTATATTGTGGGAATTTGACAAACCATTTGTGCAAGAAAATTAGATTGTCCCTGGCTATAATAACAAAAAAGGACAGACAATTAGATTTGAAGTTCTAAAATTCCAAGGCAGTGTATAAAGTGGGACTTTTTTCAACCCCCAAAAAGAAAAGCAAAAACAGTAAACATAAAAATGACCAAAAAGTGAAAAGTTTACATAGTATTCAGTACTAAACCATTATAGGATTCTTTATACTAAACAATGAAAAGTGTAAAAGAAGAAGAACAAGTTAGACTGTATTTTGAGCATAGAAAGAAGATAAATGTTTTTAGAAAACAATTTCAAGAAAATTCAAGAAAGTTGGGAAAATGTAGGTTAAATTGGAGAGACATGCCTGTGATCTTGTCATTTACAGCCACATAGGAGGAAGAATCAGATGAGTAAGAGAAGCCAACTCCAATTGGTGTCTCCAAATACAACATATTTGCTTCTGCGATCAACAAGCACACAATCACATGAAATCAATTCTTAGAAGCCAAGAAATCATCAATATAACTTATAAGGGTATATATAAAGTATAGTATAGTACCTCTGTTCCAGCTATATTCATTCCTGACCAGTGCCTTCCCACTAGGCCTAAACGGTCCATTTTCAGAGAATGCCCCAACCCCCAATGAAGAACAACCAGGCCCTACCATCAAAATCAAAATCAAAATCAAAATTTTTAAAAATTAAAATTAAAACTAAATACCCATAATGTGGGTGTGTGTGAGGAAGTGGGAAGTTGAAGTACCTCCATTTAACCAGAGAACAAGAGGCTTGGAAGCCGGATCTGATTCAGCTTCAACAAAGTAGTAGAACAGAGCTTTCTGTTTCTTGGCATCAACGGTCACATAACCAGAAAATTGCTGGTAACTGACTTGGGGTTGACCAGGTAGTTGATGAATTCTGTCCAATGCAGAGAGGGAAGATGAAGAAGAAGACTCTACTGCTTCCATGGAAAGGGTAATTAGCTGTAACAAAGCAACGGCCAATGCCGTGGTTTTCCATTGTAAAGATGGCATGACTTGGGTCGGGCCGGGTCTGTCCAGAAGAGAGGAAAGAAGCTTCAGAGAGAGAGAGAGAGAGAGAGAGTTATAGCTGGGATGTTGCTCATAGTTTGGGGGGCATTATATATAGAGAGAGAGTGCTGTTTTGGGTCGTCGCTGGATACTTTTGTCGTATCCGAGACTCCTATGAATGAAAGACATGTGAGAAGACTCATCATGGCCCGAATGAATTGTGAAAATGTAAATATTATTTGTTGGGGGAGGGGGAGGGGGAGGGGGAGGGGGAGGGGGGAAGCTGTGCTACAGAATCCGAAAGGATTTTGAGTCAAATTTGACTCGAATTTGAGAAGGAGGAGGATGAAGAAGAAGGGAAGGAGGGGGAGGGGAGGAGAGGGGGAGGAAGGACTGGAGGGGGCCTAAAAAATGGAGGAGGAGGGGCTGAGGCGAAGCAGACGCGATCGGCGGTGGCCAACGCGATCGGCGGAGGGCGATGCGATCGGCGGGAGGCGACGCGATCGGCGGCGGGAGGTGCAGGCGACGCGACCTCTCTCTCTTTCTCTCCCTCTCCCTCTCCCTCTCTTTCTCTCCCTCTTCCTCTGCATTGCAGAGGTCGAAAATGGCGGAAAAAAAGAAAAAAAAAAAAAAACGGAATGCCCAAAACGACGTCGTTTTGGGCATTCAGGGCATTCGAGCCAGGCATTTCAGGCCCTCAAACATTTTCCATTTGAGGGGATCGACTTATTTAAAAGACTACATTTATTTGGATTATATTATTATTTTTTATTTTTTTATAAAAACTAAAAAATATAGGCCTTGTTTGGTTTGTATTTCAGAAAAAAATTTTGGAAAAAATTCTCTACAAATAAGTTTTCAAAGTTAATCAAACCAAACAAATTTTTCTAAAATTTTTTTTCAAAACTTGTTTGGTTTACAAATTTTCCAAACAAATCTCTCTCTCATACACATCAAATCAATCACTTTTTTCAAAACTCTCTCTCAAAATAATTTTTCAAAACATCTTTTGAAAAAAAACCAAACCAAACAAATTTTCGTACTTTTTATCTCAAAACATGTTTCTCAAATACAAACTAAACAAGGCCATATTTATTTAAATCATTCTAAATAACAAATTTTATTAAAATATGTTGTATAATAATTAAAATTTAAAAATTATAAGTTAAAACATGATCTTTTTTAAAGAAATGATAAGTGATGAATAAACACGTGATATGAACCTAATTTGCAAATGGAAAATGTCTCGTAGCTCAAATTTTGTGACTCAAAAGTGGCTCAAATGGCCAAAACGACGTCGTTTTGGCCATTTTTATGTTGTTCTGTACTCAAAACGACATCGTTTTGGCCATTTGAGCCACTTTTGAACCACAAAATTTGAGCTACGTAGCATAACCGTTTGCAAATTTGATTGTTGGGCTTCGGTTTACCAGCTTAGCTCAGCTCGATCTAACAAATTATTTTAACAAACTTGACAAATCTATAACTTAGTAGCATTAAATAGTTAAATTTGAACAATAACTTAGCCTTGTTTTGAGAAATTTGTTCAAAATTAATTTTTTTGATTTTTTTAATTATTTTTAAAAATATATATAAAAAAAAGTAGAGAAATAATATAATTCAAAATAAGTTAAAAGTTGAAAGATGAATTTTAATCATCTTTCCAAAAGTGACCTTAGGGTTATTTTGAAAAGTAAGTTAAAAGTTAATTTTTTGACTTTTTTTTTTTAAAAAAATATAAAAAAAATAAAAAAGTGATGTGACTTAACATCTAGTTTAGTATGACTTGAGGGATTGAGCCATATTAGCCTTTGTGCTGAGGCAACAACCTTGATTTCCTTCGCTTATCTGGAGCATTGCCCAGGAATGGAAGACGAGTGATGTTTACACAACCACCATGAACTCAACTTGCCGAATTAGATTGATGGACCTATTTTTAACAGGTCAACCCAAAAGATTCATTGACCTATGGATTGGGCAGCTTGACGATTTTCATCAACCTTAAGGTCAGACAACTCAGTGGATGGGTCGATCATTAAATCGTGCACATTCTCATCAGATCACTATTCTACATATTGCAGCCAATCAACCCCCTAGTTGGTTCGAGAGTTCTTGAAACCAACAAGTGGTAGGGGTGGGACATGTGTCAAGATCTAGGATAGTTCTCTATGTGTATGAACTCGAGATTCCATATGATAAGCTCCCATTAGGCAAAGCTTAACGAAACCATTTTTTTCACATACAGAGATTTTTTTTAAAAAAAAATTAGCGTTATATATGATAGAGTCACCTTATGCAGAAGGTAAGTAAATCCATCATGTTAGTGCTAATTTCTTACTACACAGTCAAACAGGTACTCAACTGGAGAACACCGGCAGAATAGATTGAGCTCGAACAACTTGTCACGGAATAATAAGACTCCAGTGGTGGTTCGTCCACCCGGGGGCACTTCGACGATCAAGTCAGTACTCAATTATCTTTCAAAGATAGCAAGCAGTGCTTAACTCACTAGCCAGAATACAAAAAGTGTACCTTAGATTCGCGAGGGTGCCTTGTTTTTATAGCCAGCACTAACCTGATCCCTGTAGAAGCCTAGCTTCTCTTGGACTCTGGCTCAATTCTTATCCTGGACTCTCAAATAGATAGAGATAAACTCCCCAAGAGCTTTATCTTTATCTAGACTAAGGTCCTCTCCCATTCTAAGACTCTTGTCCCTTATCCGTTCATCTCGGATTCCAGTATCTCCGCAGATAACCTCAGCCTAGCCGAGATCACCTCGGCACCATGCCCAAGACACGTGGCACCTCGGCTGGCACTTCGGTGCCACCTTGGCCACGTGCTGTCATTCACAAAAATATGCCTCCACAACTGCCCCCTAAGTACTATTACCTCGGCATTCTAAGGTGATGGAACCTACATCGTTTGTCCATATAGCACGTCAGCTAAGACTTACTCTATCATTTTATGACCGAAATCATCACACATCAGCTTCACCTGACCAAGACTCTGCAGTCTACTTTATTAATGACCAAAAACCAAGAAGCGAGTTCCTTAAGTTCCTTAACCGAGATCATCCCTGTAGCCGAGGTTCTCGTTCAATTAAATCAAGAATTCCAAGAGTTCTATCTGCGCATGAGTTGTCATGCACGGTTTCTCAACCGTTTTTGCCACAAGTCTTTTTTTCATTGATTCGTACCTAACACGCGTCATCACGTCGCGTCGCTTCTGCGCGCTCCCTGACAGGCACATCGTCCAAGACACATTCATTGTGATTTTGCCACCTTTTCGTGTTTTAACAAAAACACTTTCTCTTTCTGTCTCTTCATTTTTGTCTTCCTCACTTTCCCTTTGAGTTCAAGTTTTACCTCTCTCTAAACAAGAAACCACCATTGTCGTTTTCTCAAAGCTTTCTGTAACTATTTCCGTTCTTTCCCTCCAGCGAAGCATTCACCGTTCTGCTCCACGCACTATTATCGTCTGACTCCGACGTACCTCACACCGGCGTCATTCGCTTTGGTAAGTCACCGTTTCCCCTCTTTTTAATTTTTGATTTACTTCAAACTTTGTTACGCTTGTGTGTTGCCATTGTGAATCCGTTCATGTTCTTGAATCTTCGTCTGTGTTTCAAATTTCATCATGTTTGTTTGCTATTTTGTTTTTGTCTAATCTTTTTTTGGGTATATGCACACACATACTGCTCACACATTTGTTATTTTGCCACTATCCTTGGCTTTGCACATTTGCACACACTTTGTACAGTGTTCTAGAAATTCTATTTGTTTTCTTGAGTTTGAATCATTGTTCTTTTTTGTTTTCCTTGCTTTATTTCCAGATTCTTGCATTAGATTGCGTAGATTTAGGTTTGGGTTTTGATCTTAGAACTCTGTTCTTTAGGAAAATCGAACCAAAAACTCCTTTAAATTCTCAGAAGCCTTCACCCCAGTGCTCTCTAGGGTTTAGCCGAGGTCTTCAAACCAATACCAATCACCTTTTTTTGAAATCTTGTGCTAATTTTATTAGATCGACATCATGGGTATGTTTAGGTGGAGGATAGACACCCCGACCAAACTTGAGTACTTTAGAACAGAGTTTTCCATCCCAGCAGACATCCACCATAGGCTGGCAGGGGAGGAGGACTCCATCATGCCTGATGGGGACTCTATGCCTTTCCCCGTAGTGGCCTTCATAGAGTGTGGACTTAGGTTCCCTCTCAACATCCTTTTCCGACAAGTCCTTCATTATTACAAACTTAACCTAATGCAGCTAGCTATTAACTCTTACAGAGTCATTAACGGTACAATTGCCCTAGCTAGCCGAGAAAACACTAGAATAACACTAACTGACATCCAGTACTGCTATACCATGTGTGGCTTGAAATCCGAAAAAGACTACATCTATTACCTTAAGCCGAGATCCACTGAGTACAAACTTATAGCCGATCTCGCAGACTCTAATAAAGGTGCTGGAGATTATTATTTCATCGTCTCGGGCAACTGAGAGTTCTCACTTGATGATGACCTCCACGTCAACCCTCTGAGCCGAACAGTCTTTAAAGAGGGTAATGGTAAGAACCAAGTGTCACCTCACCAGTTTTCAAGTCTTTATTACTTTGTTTCTTTTATATGTTCTAATGTCTATTTTTTGCACTTGCAGCTTTTCCTCAGCCACCAAAAGACTTGCGCAAAACCTTTTACCCCAGCAAAGATTTTAAAAAACTGCTAGGCTTACCAGTTGATTAGTGCAAGGCCCCTCTGCTACTCAACTACATGCCAACTTACAAATATGCCCTGCCCGACGTCCTAAAAAAAAGCAAGTCTCCACCTTCAGCAACAACTCCTTCTATCACTTTATCACTATGGCCTGACCAAGCCTCAACCTCTAATCCAGAAGAACATTGTCACGACCCAAACCCGCCCCTATGGGTTTAGTACCGTAACCGGCCAGTAATCCGAGATTACCGAAGGCCTACTTAACAGTAATACAGTAATACAGAGTACAGGGGCTGGCGAAAGCCAAAACAGTAAATAGACAATGTCCAATGAGCTGTGACAGTCTGTATGCAAAAAGACTTTTCATATGGATTCACATTCAGGAACAAAACAGTATGTACAATATATACAATCATTCAAGACAAGGACTTAATCCCTATTAGAACAGTACAATACAGTAACATTCAGTCTATACAGATCATAAACAAAAAGGGAAAATCTAAAACTCCCCAAGCAGCCTCAGCTTGAACAGATCAGGAACCTCGAAGTGAGGCACAAAGGTTGGCTTGACAAAACGGGAGTTTACCCTGACGCTTCTAGCAACGATCCGGTGCTTGTACACCTACATATATGCCTGAGTAGTGAGCTAAAGCCCAGTGAATAATATAATGCGTAAAGAGGTTAAGAATGAATGTTCTTTCAGTATTGAAAATAGTCAATTGATTCAGTATATCAGTCATTCAGTCATAACAGTCATATGTGGTATATCCATTAGCAAAACAGTACAGTAAACAGTAGGTCTTGAAAGACTAAACAGTCAATGATGGCCATCATATCAGTAAACAGTAGTGGTTCCAACATGGGAACCGACAGAGATCTCTATAACAATAGCAGTAACAGTAGTTGCTAAGGATGCCACAATACAGTTCAGAATAGAGGACAAACATTCATTTAGTTAACAGTAAATAGTTCAGAAAACAGTTCAGTTAATCATTCAGAAAATATTCATTTTCGAACATATCTTTACAACATTGTTACTCACAGAGTTCTGGGCTACAGATAAGTTAGAATGCATCTCCGGATGCCAACCCTACACAGTTACAGAGTGAACACACACTAAGCTACACAGTTGGGAAAATAATAATTTAATTCCTAATTCGACTCGGTGTGGTCCTACATCAATATCCTCATTAAGATGCCTTAAACTAGACCTAAGAATGCCTAGGATGGAATGAGGATGCAAAGATGCACTTTAAAAATATTTTCAGAAAATAGAGGTCCTGCTCGAGCGTGGTTTTACCCACTCGAGCATACAGGCAAACAAAATACTCCGCTCGAGCGCGAGTTAACATGCTCGAGCGTACTGTAAAACATGCCAAAAGAACTAGATGTGTGAAAATCACGCTCGATTAGGCGCTCAATAACCGCTCGAGCGTGTGACACAAGTCCTCGCTCGAGCGTGCAAAACCCTGCTCGAGTGGACTGTAAAACAGTGTAAAGTGCTGGGAACACGATTTTCCCACTCGAGCGCCAGTAACCCCGCTCAAGCAGAAGTCCAAATTCTGGGAATTCCAAATTCAAACCTCAAGCTCAAAACCAAATTTTAAAACACCAAATCCGATCCTTTTGGGCTAATTTTCTGGAAAACACTTCAAAACCCATAGTATAACATGTTTTAAAGATCAATTTGAGAAATCAAAGCCCAAAGGTAGTTCAATTAAATCCAATTTCAAACCAATTTTCATGAACATAACTCAAACATCACATGCATGAGTTTAAACCAATTCAAAGCTTCAATTACATGCTCTAATGAGCCAATTTCTTCCAAAACAAGATGAAAACATGGACTATAACAATAATATGAACATGCATGTACCAAATTCCGTGTAATCAACCTCAAAATACAACAATGTAGACATGCATGCATGATATATGCTACAATTCAACATTTTAGAACCAATTCATGACTTAGCTCTTCAATATGACATGAACCATGCAAGAACTGTAACAACCCTCACCACTGTTCACCGATAAACTACCGATTACTGCTAAACTGAGACTGATTATGATAAGTAATTGAATTGATTGAAATATTGAACTGACTGACTGAAATCTGAAACTGATTGATTGAATATATCTGTTTGAATTGCATTTCTATCTGTTTGACTGTTTGATTATCTGTTTATGTTTTTATGTTTAAACTGCAAATTGAAGGCCTTATCGGCGGCTGAACCGGAAATTGATTAGTGTTTTACGATCATCATAATTTATGTGATTTTATGGTGTATTTATCTGAAATGGGATTTAGTATGATTAAATTAGATTAAAATAAGCTAAATTAAACAAGTTGCCTTATTTACGGAAATGCCATTGTGAGTGGGCCCTTTGTTATAACATATTTGAGCCTTATTAATCATTCAACAAAACATTTCTTCAGCTCATTTCCTTGAGCCATAACCGACCAAGAGAGAGAGGAAGTGAGAGATTGAGTTCAACTTGTTGATTTGCTTGGAAATTGGAAGAAATTGTAGGAGATTTGCCCACTTGAGCCTCTAGACTTGTATTTAAGGAACCTAGGTATGAATTTTACCCTCTTAATTGTGTCTTTAAGTTGATTCTTGCATGGTTCATGTCAAGTTGAAGAGCTAAGTCATGATTTAGTTCTAGCATGTTGAATTGAAGCTCATTTCATGCATGCATGTTTGTATTGTTACATTTTAAGTTGTTTTCATGGCAAAGTGTTACATGCATGTTCATATTACGTCGATGATTTCATCTTGTTTTGAAAAGAATTGGCTCATTGGAGCTAGCATTGAAGCTTTGAAGTGGTGTTAACTCATGCATGTCATGCTTGGATTATGTTCTTAAAATTTGGTTTGAAAATAAGGTTAATTGATCTTCCTTTAGGCTTTGATTTTACAAATTGAGCTTTGAATCCTGTTTAACTATGAGTTTTGAAGTGTTTTCCAGAAAATGAGCCCAAGAGGATCGAATTTGGTGTTTGAAACTTGATTTTGAGCTTGAAGTTCGAATTTGGGAATTCCAGATTTTGAACTCACGCTCGAGCGGGGTGACTGGCGCTCGAGCGTGGAAATCGTGCTCCCAGCATTTTGTTCTGTTTTTAAGTCAGCTCGAGCGGGGTAATTTACGCTCGAGCGGGAACTTGTGTCTTACGCTCGAGCGAATGTCGAGCACCCAATCGAGCGTGAATTGTACCTATCCAGCACTTTTGACTGTTTTGCAGTACGCTCGAGCAGTTGAGTATGCGCCCGAGTGGAAACCTTTGTCTCTGTGTCCGCTCGAGCGGATTAACCTACGCTCGAGCGGGACCCCTGTTTTCTGAAAATGCTTTTAAAGTGCATCTTTGCATCCTCATTTCATCCTAGGCATTCTTAGGCCTAGTTTAAGGCATCTTAATGAGGATATAGATGTAGAACCACACCAAGGCAAATTAGGGATTAAGTTATTATCTTTCCCAACTGTGTAGCTTAGTGTGTGTTCAATCTGTAAACTGTGTAGGGTCGATGACTGGGGACGCGCTCTAGCCTAACTGTAGCCCAGAACTCTGTGAGTAACAACTGTGTAAAGATATGTTCAAAAATGATTATCTTCTGAACAACTGAACTGTACTGTTTCTGAATTGATACTGTTAATAGAATGAATGTATGTCCTTTATTCTGAACTGTATTGTGGCATCCTTAGCAACTACTGTTACTGACTGTTTCCGTTACAGAGATCTCTATCGGTTCCCTTGTTGGAACCACTACTGTTTACCGATTGATGGCCATCATTGACTGTTCGGTCTTTCAAGACCTACTGTTTACTGTACTGTTATGCTAATGGATGTACCACATATGACTGTACTGACTGAACGACTGAAATACTGATTTAATGAACTGTTTTTATTACTGTAAGGACATTCATTCTAAACCCCTTTACGCATTATGTTATTCACTGGGCTTTAGCTCACTACTCATATATATATGTAGGTGTACAGGCACCAGACCGCGGCTAGAAGCGTCGGGGTAAGCTTCAGTTTTGTCAAGCCAACCACTGTGCCTCACTACGAGGTTCCGAGCCTGTCGAGCTATGGCTTAAGGGTGTTTTAATTTCCCCCGTCTGTCTCTGTAACTGTTTTGTAGACTGTATAGACTGTTACCGTACTATTTAATAGGGATTAGGTCCCTGATCTGGATGATTATAAATGTTGTACATACTGTTCTGCACTGTGTATATGTATATATGAAAAGTCTTTTTGGCATTCAAACTGTCACAGCTCATTGGACATTGTTTATTTACTGTATTGGCTTCCGCCAGGCCCCTGTACTCTGATTTACTATATTACTGTTAAGCAGGCCTTCGGTAATCTCGGATTACTGGCCGGTTACGGTGCTAAACCCATAAGGGCGGGTTTGGGTCGTGACAGAGCCAACTTAAAGACACAATTAAGAGGTTGAATTCCTTACCTAAGTCTTCAATTTAAGGTATGAAAGTTCTATTCTTGCAATCTTCCTACAATTTCTCAAGTCTCCAAGCACAGATGAGATGAAATCAAGTTCTCTCTCCTATCACTCTCTCTAGTCGGCTAGCTCTCAAGAAAAAGGCTGATGAAATGTTTTGTTTAAATGTAATAAGGTTCAATATGTTTGGTGTAGTGGCCCACTAGGATGGCATGTTGGTAATTAAGCCAACTATTGCAATTTATCCTTATTTAATCTAATTAAATCATACCAAATCACATTTCAATTAAATACACCATAAAATCGCATAAATTATGATTAACACATATCACTAATTAATTTCAGATTCGGCCGCCGATAAGGTCTTTAATTTGCAGTTTAAAGCATAAAACATGAACAGATAATTTAACAGTTAACAGATAGATATGCATTCAAACTAGCACCATCAATCAATCAGTTTAGTGATTTCAGTTAATTCAGTCAATTATCATAATCAGTCTCAGTTTAACAGTAATCAGTGGCTTATCAGTAAACAGTGGTGAAGGTTGTCACAAACATCCATACTAGTGTCTCCTCTGACCCTTCCATTTTTCGTGTTGATGCTCCCTAGAATCCATCCATTATAGTTGGAGGCCGACCACTTCTTGCCAGGGACAGCGCACTTGACGACCTGGAAGTTGGTGTTGCTATTTTTACTATCGTTCTGTTCCCAGCCGACATTAACCAGATGGCCGAGCTAGCGGAGTATGAAAATTACGCGATGGTGATGCAGCATTGCGTCTTGGTAAGTTTAATACTAGTAACTTTTTATCTAACTTTAACTCTAGTTTCCATACTTTAATTAATTTCCTTTGCACTCCTGTAGGCTATCCAACAGGGTCACTCCCTGGCAGTCAATACCAATGCGTTCAAAAAAAAGTTTACCCAGAAGACCAAAGAGGCAGCCCAGCTCCTTATCTCTCTTAACAAAGCCGAGGATCGCATCCGAGGTCTTCTTAATAAAGCTAAAGCTACTGAGCTGGCCCTGAAAGTAACAAAGGACAGTGCCGAGGCTGCGGAAAATGTTGTCGAGGTCACACAAGTCGAGGCAAAAGAGGCCAAAGAAAAAGAGGCCCAAGCCCAGACCGTTCTCCAGACGGCACTGTCTACAAAAGCTGCCGAAATCAAAGAGGCAGATGAGAAGGCCTACGCCAAGGAGGTAGTCGACATCCGTGAGGAGTACAAAAAGCAAGTCAGATAGGCATGCAACAAGGGCTACACCCTTAGTTGGATGGCTGCTCTGAAAGAGCTGGCTGTCCCCGAGGACTCTCCCCTCCGAGATGAAAGCCGACTTGCGGTGTCATTCCCTCCTACTTCAAGCCAATCTGAGGCTAAGGCTGGGGGAAAAGAAGGAGAAGAAGAAGATGAAGTAGAAGAAGAAGACGAAAAGGCCGAGGCGACAGCCAATGCTGAGGGTTCTGCTGGGGTCAAGTCTCCAACTTTGAATGAACAAGTCCTGGACTTGACTCAGGATAAGGATGACGAGGTCTAAAAAAGTGCCTCCCCCAAGAAGACTACGTCTGAGGTACCTATCACCGAGAAGAGCCTCGATCAAACTTTACAAGAAATTGACGCCAAGCTGGAGACTGAGAAGGTTGCCGAAAAGATTTCCCAATTGTCTTATGAGGCCGAGACACAGCCTGCCACGCCGAGTAGTCTAGCTAGAAGCTTTTATCTCTGTACTTTGTACTTTTTGCTTTTTGAACAATGTTAGCTTTTGTTTGGCTAATGTGCCCTTTTTGTACTCCGAACAAGTTATCTTTTGAATACAAGCCTCTTTCTCTCTTTTATGTGTTTAAATGCCTTCTTTTTCTCTTGTGTATGTTTTCCACTTTCATACTTAGAATAATTTTGTATGTCTTCAAAGTATACATTCATCTGTATAACCTCTTTAGAGTACTATACCTCGGACATAACTTGTTAATTGTTTATCTCGGCCTTGGCTTAACACTTGAAAACATTGTAAAAATATTTTCACGAGTGTTGTTTTAAACTTGCCACTTCACTCTTACTTATCAAGACTTCTGTCTTTTATACTCCCCAAGTTTGGCAACCTGGTCATGTCGGCAAGTACGTACGTACTTCTTACAATGTTATCTCGGCTTAACTTCAACTTGTAATTTTTTTTTAAAATTTCAACAAGTGTTAAGCCGACTCTAGCTTTGTAAATTTTTCTATAAAATTCCAACTCCTAAGCACTTTAGACTTTATTCATCATTCTCTAGCTCCCTACCCCCTAATATGAACTTAAGTTTCTCTTATGTTCACATTAAGCATGTCAAACAAAGACTAGCTGAGGTTCTCAACCTTGGTTTCTCTGTTAATCTTACTGAAATGCACGTAGTTCCAATCAGACTTTGATTCTGCCAACATGGCAAGTTTAGGTTAATCCAACTTAGTTCAATTCCATTATATGCAAGTATAATTTCAACTCTGCCATATAATGAGTCTAAGTTATGCATCATGTTTCACTTAGAAACATCACCAACTTAGTTCAACTCCATTATATGCAGGTATAATTCAACTCTGTCATATAATGAGTCTAAGTTATTCGTCATATTTCACTTAGAAGCATCGCCAACTTAGTTCAACTCCATTATATGCAAGTATAATTCATCTCTGTCATATAATGAGTCTAAGTTATTCGTCATGTTTCACTTAGAAACATCACCAACTTAGTTCAACTCTATTATATGCAAGTATAATTCAACTCTGTCATATAATAAGTTTAAGTTATTCGTCATGTTTCATTAGAAACATCGCCAAAGGACTGGTTAGTCGTATTACACAAGTTTGAAATTAAAAATCAAGTTAAAATTTTATTATTACTTCGGCTAATAACATAAACTTTAAAAACAAAAATCTAATGATAGAAAAACTTCAAGTTGCAAGTGTTCTGAGGTCTTGGCAACTCTTTTCCATCACTGTCCTCTAGCCGATATGCACCATTACCGGCAACCTAGATAATTCTATATGATCCCTTCCAATTTGGGCCAAGCTTGTCCTCTCTGGGATCCTTCTTGTTGCTGACCACCTTCCTCAGTACAAGGTTCCCAACTTTGAATTCTTTTAGGTTAACCTTCTTGTTGTAAGTCCTAGGAAGTTGTTGCTGGTATGCTCCCAGCCAAATTGTTGCTCTCTCTTTTCTTTCTTCCAACAGGTCCAGATTTCGGGTCAGGAATGCCTTATTAATCCCATTCGCTATTCCCTGGATTCTGATCCCTAGGATGTCAATTTCTAGTGGGATGACTGCTTCAGTGCCATAAGCCATAGCAAATGGAGATCCGCCAGTTAATCTTCTCGGTATAGTACGATATGCCCAAAGTACATTGGGCAACTCATCCACCCACTTGCCCTTTGTTGCTTTCAACCTCTTCTTGATCCTATCCAGGATTATTTTATTGGATACTTCTGCTTGACCATTACTCTGAGGAAAGCTTGGAGTAAAGTAATAATTCTTGATTTTGTACTTTGCACAGAAGCTCTTGATTAGCTTGCTGTTAAACTGCGTGCCATTGTCTGCTATTATTGTCCTTGGGATCCCAAACCTGGTGATGATGTTCTTCCATATGAAGTTCTTCACATCAACATCTCGAATCTTTGCAAGGGGTTCTGCTTCTACCCACTTGGTGAAGTAATCTGTTGCTATCAGTAGAAATTTTCTCTGTCCAGTTGCTTGGGGTAATTGCCCAACTAGATCCATGCCCCATTGGGCAAATAGCCAAAGGCTGGACACTGGGTTCAAATCTGCTGCTGGTTGATGTATCAAAGGCGCAAAATTTTGACATTTCTCGCACTTTCTAACATAGACTTCCGCATCCTTCTGCATGTAGGGCCACTAGTACCCCTGAGTAATGGCCCTATGAGCGAGTGATTTGCCCCCAGCATGGTTTCTACATACTCCTTCATGTATTTCATACAAGAAGTCTTCAACTTGTGAGGGATGCACATATCTCAAAAGGGGACCAGTAAAAGACCTTCTATAGAGATGTCCTTCTACTGTCAGACTGAACCTCGCTGACTTTAGTCTGGTCTTTTGTGCTTCTTTGCGATCATCTGGCAGCTTCCCATCTCTAAGGAATATTACTATTGCATCCATCCAACTTGGACCCATCTCCACACACATTGCCTCATACTCTGTGATCAGTGGTTCCATACTTGGGCCTAACAAATAGTCAACCATTATTGTCCTTGCCTCCCCTGATTTCATTGCACTAACTAGGTTAGCTAAGGCATCGGCATGGCTATTATCATTTCGGCTAACTTTTGTAGTTGGCAATCCTAAAATAAGGCTAACAGTCTGACAACCTCTTTTACATAGACCATCATTCTTTCGTCTTGGGCTGCGTATTCGCCTATTGCCTGGTTGACAATAAGCTAGGAGTCACAGAAAACCACCACCTCGTCAGCTTCCATTGCTGCTGCCAACTTCAATCCTACGCTTAGTGCTTTATATTCTGCTTCATTGTTTGAGGCCTTAAACCCCAAACTAATAGATTGTTCCAACATTCGCCATCTGGCGATACTAGCACTACTCCTACCCCCACTCCCTGACAATTTGAACTCTCATCAACAAATAGGCAAAATGAGTCGTCAATGTAAATATCGCAGGGCCTGAGTTTCTCTTCTTTCTTCTATTCTGCTGCGGGGTTTTTCATTCCCAGCCGGGTCTCTTCTTGTTCTCCCGAACATCCTAAGTCGTGGCTCACCGGAGCCCGACGTAGTATGACACCAGGTGTGAACTCGGCCATGAAGTCGGCCAGAACCTGGCCTTTGATTGCTGTTCTGGGTCTGAACTCTAAATCGTATTGGCCCAATACCACTACCTATTTGGCCACCCTACCTATTAGATCTCTTTGTTGCAACAGAGACTTCAAAAGGTGCTCAGTCAATACCACAATCTTGTGGGCTTGGAAATAGTGGTTCAACTTCTTGGAGGCCATTATCAAGGCCAATGTCAATTTTTCTAGGGGTAAATACCTGGTCTCTGCACCTGCTAGGGTATTACTCTCATAGTAAACTGCCCTCTATTCTCCTTTCTCTTCTTTGATTACCACTACACTCACTGCATGCTCCGAAACCACCAAGTATAAGAACAGCTTTTCTCCAAGTACTGGATTTGAGAGAGCTGGAGCTATGATCAAGTATTTTTTTAAGTCGGCCAAGGCGACTTCGCATTTCTCTGTCCACAAAAAATCTGTGGCCTTCTTCACTAAACTAAAAAATGGTTTGCATTTGTCAGAACTTTTGTTTATGAACCTATTCAAAGCTGTGGCCCTTCTAGTCAACATCTGCACTTGTTTTGCCAATGTTGGGCTTTTCAAGTCTAAGATGGCCTTGATTTGATCTGGGCTTGCCTCAATGCCCCTTCTGGTAACTAAGTATCCTAGGAACTTACCAGACCCAACTCCAAATGTGCATTTCAAAGCATTGAGTCGGAACCGATATGTTCTAAGGATGTCAAAAATTGTCTTTACGTCGACCAGATGATCCTCAGGTTCTTTGGTCTTCATGACTATGTCATCAATGTGTATTTTCACTATTTTGCCAATTAGATATTTGAACATCTTGGTCACCAACCTTTGGTAAGTTGCTCATGCATTTTTCAACCCAAATGGTATCACTTTGTAACAATACTGCCTTTTTGGGGTGATAAATGCAGTCTTCTCCTCATCAGGGGGGTACATTGCTATCTGATGGTACCCCCTGTATGCGTCCAGGAAGCTCATCCTTCTATACCCTGAAGTGGCATCTACCAATTGATCGATTTTGGAGAGTGAAAAGCTGTCTTTAGGACAAGCTTTATTCAAGCTAGTGATGTCTATGCAGATCCTCCACTTCCCATTTTTCTTCTTCACAATAACTCTGTTTGACAACCAAGTTGGGTAGTTTACTTCTCAAATGGCTCTGGCCTCTAGCAGTTTATCTATCTCCTCTTCTACTACCTTAACATGCATAAAAATCGGCCTTCTTGCTCGATAGATGACATGTTTAGCCGACCTGTTAATATTCAGACGATGACAATTGACCTCGGAGTCAATGCCAGGCATCTTATATGGCGTCTAGGCAAACACCTCAATGTTTGCTCGTAAGAATACTTCTAACTCCCTTTCCTCCTCCTCAGTCAAACCTGAGCCGAGAATGAGGAAGTGTTCTTCATCCTCTTGTTGGACCAAGATCTTCTTTAAAGCTTTCTCGCTTTTGTCAGCCGATTCTTTACCGACGTTATGTAGAACCTCCGTGTTTTCGTCATCAATCTCTACTGTTTCTGTTTCTCGTACGTTGCAGGTAGATTTCATTGTTGCTATGGAGCAATTCTTTACCTACACCCGATCCCCTCTGATCTCCTAAATTCCATGCTCTATTGGGAACCGCAACAGCTGGTGCAATGTAGAGGGAACAACCTTCATTGCGTGCAACCATGGCCTCCCCAAGATAACATTGTAAGGGGAAGAGGTGTTAATGATGGTAAACTCTGTGCTCACCTTCCTGGTGCCTGCCTATACCTCCAAAATTATTGCCCTCCAAGGGCCATGTCGGGATTCCATTGAACCCGACCATTGGACTGTTGGACTGCTTCAGATCATCTTGGTGAAGGGCGAGCTCCTTGTAACATCTGACATACATGAGGTCACAAGAACTGCCTTGGTTAATTAGAATGCGCCTTACCTGGCACTCTCTAATTTTCAGGGATACCACCAGAGCATCATTGTGTGGATGATATACCATATCTAGGTTGGCTTCAGTAAATGACACCATTGGTCTTTGGTAATCATCTGCCCTAGGCCTCTTTTGCTGGACTTGATACACATGCTGCAAGTGTTTCACCTTCTGAGTCTCCTCGCGTACCTCGCTCTTATTGACCTTTGAGTGAATCACATTGATTACTCGAGGTCCGTCTTGTAACAACCCTGGCCTATGATTAATGCTAATTCATGTTTAAGTATGGAAAATAAGTAATTAAGAAGAAATCATGAGTTAAATTACATGTGCATTACATTACTTTTATTCCTCTATCTGTTCAGTGTAGAAAGATCTGTTCTTGCTTGAACTTCGGTTTGCGAATTAGAGGCCTTATCAGCATCCGAATCAGAAATTAACTTGATTTAGGTGTTAATTAGGATTTTTAGAATTTTATGGTAGATTTAATTGAAATTCAATTCAGAACGATCGAATTAGATTAATTTAATGTCCATTTGATTAATTTTGATTAATTACCACCTAGTGGGCTCTTATAACTCCCTACATGCTCCACTTATCCCTTATCTTAAATTGTCAGCACATTTTGAGCTCCCTCACACACACACAAACGTGGGAGAGAGTGAGAGAGGGAAGATATTGTGATCAAGCTTGAAGTTTAGAAGAAATTGCTAGGAGACCTTGGAGAATTACTCAAGAACATCTCTAACCATAAGGAATTGAGAACTTTAGGTAAGAATGTTAGTCTCTAACTTTGTAATTTAGTTGATTGATGCATGAAATCAATTGTGTAGGTGAATTAACATGTGAATTGAACTAAATGATGGAATTAAGAATGAATTCATGCATGCATGCATGTTTCATAGCATGTTGAAGTTGATTTTCAAGAATTCCCTCATGCATGTCTTGGATTTACCTCAATTTTGGGAAAACATTGAGTTTCATGTTATTTGGTAGCATTAGATCATGCTTTGAAGTGAGTAAGCAGAAGAGAGTTCATGCATGTCAAGTTCATGGATCATTTTTGAGTTTTAAGTTGAATTTTTGCACAATTGGCAAACCATTGAGCCATGGTTTCTTGAAATGATTTTTAATTAATATTGTTTTAAGGGTTTTCATGAATTTTCTCAAGTTTTGGCCTAGAAAAATAAGATTTGATGCTTCAAAAGTTGAATTTGAGCTTGGTGATCAAATCTGGAAATTCCAGAAATTAGATCTACGCTCGAGCGGGGAACTTCACGCTCGAGCGTGCACTCTGAGTACATACACTTTCGCTCGAGCGTTGAGAGTTACGCTCGAGCGTGAAATGCATATACCCAGAAGTTCATGTGTTTTGCAATTTGCTCGAGCGAGGGAATCTGCGCTCGAGCGAGGGTCTGAGTCTCACGCTCGAGCGGGGATTGAGCGTGAAAAACATGCAACCAGTACTTTTTCAAAAGTTTGCAGTTCGCTCGAGCGGGGGAAGTGATGCTCGAGCGGAGATTCATTGTCTACATGCCCGCTTGAGCGGGGAAAGACACGCTCGAGCGTGAACTTTATTTTAGGCAAGTTTTGAAAAATGTCTTCAAATGTAAATTTGCATCCTCATTCCATCCTAGGCATTCCTAGGACAAGTTTAAGACCCCATAATGAGGATTAAATGCTAGAAACACACTAAGAACAAACGAAATAAGCTATGTGCAATTCGAACGTGTGCTTCAGGGGTGTGTTTACTGTGTGTCATGTAGGTCACGTGCCGTAAACTGTTCGATTAGCTTGCTCTATCTGTCTGCACCTGAAGCCAACTGTGAGTAATAACTTAGTAAAGTTATATTCAACTTTATTTATTTTCTGTATGATGAATTAAGATCTATTTTCTAAAATGATATGTCTGTGCAATGAATGAATGTCCAATTTCTGACATGTACTCGTGGCATCCTTAGCATCATGTAATATGTGTTAGCTGTTACCCGGTATCGGAGGTTCCATTATGGAACTTAATATGTTTGCACTCTGTTACCTGTACCGGAGGATCCATCATGGGGCTCAGCATGTTTATTCTCTATTACCCGGATCCGGAGGTTCCTTTATGGAACTGGTTATTTATAACCCCCGCATGTTCTGAATCTGCTCTGTATCTGTTCTGTTAGCGCTAATGGATGTACCACGTATGCTTAAGCAAGACTTATGATTTCTGTATATGATCTGGACAAGAATATGAATATGAATTTGTTATGAAAACAAATTATGACTTCTGAATCTGTATGGACTCATTCATTAAAACCCCTTTACTCTGTTATTATTCACTAGACTTCCGCTTACTGTTTATATTATGTATGTAGGTGAGCCGACATGTGATCAGAGCTAGAGTTGACGGCCTACGTTCAATTTTTGTTAGCCAACCTTTGCGCCTCCCGAGGAGGTTCCAGACGAAGTCTTGTTTTGTGGCTTTTTTTGTAATCATATTAAACTCTATTTGTTTTGTTAAGTTAGGTTGGATTTCCTATATTACCCTTAAGGGAGGGATATGTAAATACTGCATCTTTTGGTCGTCACTCTTATGTTTATACAAGTTTTAAATTATTCTGTCCCATGTATGTCGTCACAGCTCATTGGACCATTTATATTTGTATAATTGCTTCCGCAGCCTCTTCTTACATGTTAATCTGTCAAGAGGCCTTTGGTAATCCAAGGATTACTAGTCGGTTACGATGCTAAACCTATAGGGGCGGTTTGGGTCGTGACACGTCTGTTTGCGGTTGTGGTGCTGGTGGAGGTAGTGCTGCCGGTGCCTGGGGCAGCCTTGTTTGCTCTTCCCTTGTTTTGGCCTCATCCACTAGGTCCCTTAAGTGACCTTGTCTTACCAGGTCTTTTAAATGTGTCTTTAGGGCTCTGTACCCCTGAGTCAAGTGCCCATCCTCATTGTGGTAGGTACAGTGCTTCCACAGGCTTCTTCCCATAAATTCGCCAGGGATTTTCTCTAGTGCTCTACAATATCTCTAGTGCTCTATAATAAGGCTGGTTCCTAATTCTTTCCAAGACTTTGTAAACCGGGATCTGGAACACTGTGGTGACTACCTGTGCAGCCCTTAGTCCTGTTTCTTGTCTATTAAAATTTATATTACCTCAGTCTTGCTTTGGGGAGTCGTTCATCTTTTCTTACTTTGACGCCTTGGCCCTTGGTGTGTCTTTCTCTGCTATCGCGTATTTCTCGATTCTGGCCATAAGTTCCTCCATACTTTTTGGTAGTGTCTTTGCCAATGATTTTTAAAGCAAACAGTCATCGTTCAGGCCGTTTTTAAAAGACACGACTGCCACCTTTTGGTTACACCTTGGTATTCGGTTAAATACCTCATAATACCTCTTGGCATAAGCCCTAAGGCTCTCATCCTCGCCCATTCTCAAAGCTATCAAGGAGTTTACCCTCAACGGCTGTAGTTTGTTTGTAAAATACCTGGCCACAAATATCTCGGTCAAGCCTTCCCAGCTTTTCACAGTTCCTTTCGGCAACTTATGAAACCAATCTGATACGATTTCCCTAAAGGATGAGGAGAACACCTTGCAGAGCAACGGCTTATTCTCGGTGAACAGTGTCATTGAGTTCAAGTATAAGCCGACATGAAAGTTGGGATCAGACTTACCGTCGTATATCTGGAATTTCGGCATGTGGAACCTTTTTGGAGCCTCAAATTTGTCCAATTCCACCGAGAATGATGTTCTTGGCTTGATTGGAGATGTACCTCGGTGTCTTGTCACTTCCTTTGGAGGTAATCCCTCAAATCTTCCTTAGTCCGTCCAGGAGCTAGGTTGTTAACGGATTTCAGCCTTTTTAGTGCGCTGCTCCTGGTGTCGTTGTGAGTCTCTTGGACCAACCTCCATTCGTTGTATCAAAGAAAATCTCCTTCCCTTGAACATGCCAATGTTTTTTTGCATAGGTTTCTTTGGCACGATGTGTCCTCTGAGACTCTCCTCTTATTGATTCTCCTCGTCCGACCTCTCGTGAAGGCCGATGAGAGTACTCTCTCGCCCTGTCATGCTAGGGCACTGCGAGGATTGCTTTTTACCTTTCTTTCTAGGCATTGTTCTTAGCCACTGGAATCGGTATGTCCTCCAATAGAAACAGTAGTTGCATGACGCTGTTCTGCATTATGAAATTGACAACCAATTGCAGGTCTGCCAATTTGTTTGCCATCCCTTTCATCTCGCTGTCCCTTTTCAGGCATTTATCTTTCCATACCTAGAGGTCACTTTCGTTGTAATACCCGCCCTGACATGCTTTCTTCGGTACGTCTCCCTCTTGGCCGACGTCTTTTTCTCCGAGATTCTTATCCCGAGGTTCTTCGTTGCAGTTGTCCTCCTCTACGTTAGGATCGCCGTTTTTACCACTCTCACTAGGGATGTCGCCCCCAACTCTTTCTTTCTGCCCGTCGTTGGCCATCTATTCTTCTTACGATTCCCACAGACGGCGCCAAATTGTGGGTGCTGATTTCTGACCACACTGCCAAACAGGTACTCAGCTGAAGGACACCGGCAGAATATATTGCGCCCGAACAACTTGTCACAGAAAGATAAGACTCTAGCGGTGTTCGTCCACCCAGGGCACTCCGACGATCAAGTCAGTACTCAATTATCTCTCAAAGATAGCAAACAATGCTTAACTCACTAGCCATAATACAAAAGGCGTACCTTAGACCCACGAGAGTGCCTTACTTTTATAGCCAGCACTAACTTGATCCATGTAGAAGCCTAGCTTCTCTTGGACTCTAGCTCAATGCTCATCTTGAATTCTCAAATAGATAGAGATAAACTCATCAAAAGCTTTATCTTTATCTAGACTGAGGTCCTCCCCCATTCTAAGACTCTTATCCCTTATTCGTTCATCTCGGATTCCTCTATCTCTACAGATAACCTTGGCCTAGCCGAGATCACCTCAACGCCATGACCAAGACATGTGGCACCTCGGCTGGCACTTCGGTGCCACCTTGGCTACGCGTTGTCATTCGTAAAAATATGCCCCCACACATCCATAAGCCCTTATTCCCATTGATCTCCTATTCAAGCTTCTACTAACTTCAACATTGGAGGACTCTTGAGAGATGACACCCTTACGCCTGAGGGTTTGTTTTGTAAAGGCAGACAAGAACGTAATTCTAGGCCACAATTAGAAGTATAATCCATAAGGCCATTTGGTTACTCATTACGTTCGAAAATATTAGTTTTTTATTTTATTTTTTATTGTTTAAAAATATTAGTTCATTTTCAAAAATCAAGTACAAAAATAATATAATTTCTTATTTTGCCATCATTCTTTTAAATTCATTAATAACATAAAAAGTACAATTATGATATTGATATTTTCTAAAAAAGTACTATCAAAGGGTAATTTTAGAAAATTAATTTTTTTAAAGTGCAATAATTGTACTATAAAAAAAAATTAAATTCTCTAAAAATGACCATTATTTTGAGACAAATGGAGTAATAATTTTTTTTGGTAAAAATTATTAGTTTGTGACATTACTTGTTAGGAAAAATGTTAGATACTGAAAATGTTGCGCTGTTGGTTACATAGTGCTCTTAACAAATATGGAATCACCAAAAAAATATTGATAGGCCAACATTGCTCTATTTAAAATAAAAAAATAAAAAAATGCTACATCATACATGAATAATATTCGATGGGTTTGGTTTGAGTTTTTTGTATTAAATTTTTTGAAAATTAACTTTTTTAGTTTTCGTGTTTTTTTGTTTTTAGTGAATATTTTTTAAATTTTAAACATTTTTTTTTACTTTTTTAGATGCATCTTACTTAGATGTATCTAAAAAGTAAAAAATTTGTGAAAAAATATTTTAAAAAATTAATAAATACATAAAAATATAAAAAAATGTACTGAGTTCTTGTATTTTTTTTTGTATTTTTGGTATTTAGTAAATTTTTAAAAGATTTTTTTACAATTTTTTTACTTTTTAGGTGTATTTATGTTAGGTGTGTCTAAAAAGTAAAAAAAATGTTTAAAATATAAAAAAATTTAGTAAAAATAAAAAAACACAAAAAATAAAAAAATAGAATTTTCTGAAAAGTATTTTTTAAAAAGTGGAAACAAGATCCAAGACTTAAAAATAGACTAGAAAGACATGTGAGAAAGACTGTTTGAGAACAGTTCCGATTCGTAGCTCGAATTCGGAGGCTCGAATTTAGCTCGACACCAAAACGACGTTGTTTTGGTGTCTTTTTTTTTTTTTTTTCTCTTTTTTCCTACGTTTTTGTTGCAAAAGGAAGAAGAAAAAAAATGGAGAAGAAGAAGAAGGGTGGGTCTGAAATCAAACCCAAACCCCCCCTACACACACAGCAACAAAATCACTCCCCCCACACACACACAGAGCAGCAAACCAGCACGAGCTTCGTCGGCGTTCGTCGTCCGCCGTCGTCGGCAGAACTAGCACGATCGCGTCGTCGGCAACACGATTGCGTCGTCAGCAGAACCAGCACGATCGTCCGTCGTCGTCCTCCGTCGTCGACAGAACCAGCACGAGCCTTCTCTTCCTCTTTTTTTCTTCCTCTTCTCTCTTCCTCTTTTTTTCTCTCTTCCTCTTTTTTTGTTTTTAGTGAATATTTTTTAAATTTTAAACATTTTTTTTTACTTTTTTAGATGCATCTTACTTAGATGTATCTAAAAAGTAAAAAATTTGTGAAAAAATATTTTAAAAAATTAATAAATACATAAAAATATAAAAAAATGTACTGAGTTCTTGTATTTTTTTTTGTATTTTTGGTATTTAGTAAATTTTTAAAAGATTTTTTTACAATTTTTTTACTTTTTAGGTGTATTTATGTTAGGTGTGTCTAAAAAGTAAAAAAAATGTTTAAAATATAAAAAAATTTAGTAAAAATAAAAAAACACAAAAAATAAAAAAATAGAATTTTCTGAAAAGTATTTTTTAAAAAGTGGAAACAAGATCCAAGACTTAAAAATAGACTAGAAAGACATGTGAGAAAGACTGTTTGAGAACAGTTCCGATTCGTAGCTCGAATTCGGAGGCTCGAATTTAGCTCGACACCAAAACGACGTTGTTTTGGTGTCTTTTTTTTTTTTTTTTCTCTTTTTTCCTACGTTTTTGTTGCAAAAGGAAGAAGAAAAAAAATGGAGAAGAAGAAGAAGGGTGGGTCTGAAATCAAACCCAAACCCCCCCTACACACACAGCAACAAAATCACTCCCCCCACACACACACAGAGCAGCAAACCAGCACGAGCTTCGTCGGCGTTCGTCGTCCGCCGTCGTCGGCAGAACTAGCACGATCGCGTCGTCGGCAACACGATTGCGTCGTCAGCAGAACCAGCACGATCGTCCGTCGTCGTCCTCCGTCGTCGACAGAACCAGCACGAGCCTTCTCTTCCTCTTTTTTTCTTCCTCTTCTCTCTTCCTCTTTTCTTCTCTCTCTCTCTGTATTCAGATGAAAAAGACAAAAAAAAACAAAATCGAATTTAAATCAAAATCGGGCCACTAATTTCAAACTACCAGCCATTTTCCGTTTGGGAAAATGAAAGGAGAAGGAACAATGAGCTGGTACACAGAAAAGTGTTATTACAGTTTGCCACTGATTTTATTTTTATTTTTATGCGCTTTGTTCTACACGTCACACACACTTAATACATAGTCCAAAACTTACACCCTACCATTGAATTGTAGTCTGTTCCCACACAGAGGAGCTTTAATGGATTACTTTGAAATTTGGTGAGTATTGACAACCAATGTAATCATTCCTCAGCAATGATAGGGACCACTAAAAAATTCCATCATTAATAGCTCTAATAAGTTGAAAAATGTAAAAAATAAAAGAAAAAAGAAAAACACAAGAGACAACCATCACATCAAAGGGAGAGCCACCTCATTAGTGCTCCCCTAGTGTTCCCTTTTTAGTGCTCCCAAGCATTAACCAATCATTTCTCCCAAGAAATGGAAAATTTTCAATTGGAATTTTCAGAGAAAAACAGCCCATACCTCTCTCTTTTTTCCCCAACCAAAGGAAAAGGAAAATGGCTTAACAGATTAGACTAAAGCGTCGATTGGTACGTGTTTGTTTTAACTAAAAATTAAAAAATTATTAAAAAAATTAAATAATTTATAATTTACATTAAAAAATCAAAGATTTTTTTTATTTTTTTAAAATTTTTTGTATATCTTTTCGTAAAAAAATAAAAATCATTCCAAACATATTAATTTTTTTATCTTATATTTTAACTAAAAAATTAAAAAATTACTAAAATAGTCTGTTCTCAAACGAGACATAAATTAAACTTTGAGGATACTCAAGTACAAATCCAAATCTTCATTATTCTTTTTTTTCTTCTTAATTTTATTTAAATTTTGAAAAATGCTTGGGACTTCTTTTTTTTTAAGACCCAAAATCTTTTTAAATCTCAACAATTGATGTATGTGTGAGACCCACTCATGTATGTGTGGGATCCAAACCATTAATGGTTGAGATCTAAAAAAAAATATGAAAATTTCTAAAAAGATAAAGTCTCAATCATTATTGTTAAATTTTATAAATTATTTTTGAAGAAGTTAGAGCATCTCCAATGGTTGTTGTTAGAGCATCTCCAATGGTTATTACTATTTTGCTATTGCTATTATTATAATTTGGCAATGAATAGTGTTATTTTGCCAAACTATAGCAATGACGCTCCAATGGTCATTTGTTATTTTTGACAAATTTCAACTAACTTTCCTTCCAAGTTTGTAGGTGTTATTTGGATATAGGTTTTTTGTGATTTTATTTTTATTTATTTTTTGTCTTTTGTGACATTTTTTTACCTGTTTGTTAAAAAAATTATATATTTATATTATTCCCAACTAGACAAATATAAAAAATTTAAAAAAAAATGAAAAATTGAAAAAAAAAAATTTCAATACAATGTTCTTCATTTAATAAAATTTCAATACAATATTCTAATAAAATATTCTTCATTTAATGTCTTTTTATTTTATTTTTTTATTATAATATTACATTGTGAAGTACGAAATACTCAAAAAAAAAAAATTAAATTTCAATTTTTTTGTTGATCAATATTTTATTACCAGATCAATTTTTTGTTAAAAATAATTTCAATTTATTACAAATAATTTCAATTTCAATTTTTATTATAAAAATAATTTCAATTTTTTTTTTGTTAAACAAACCAAACAGAGCCCAATGGCTCTGTTATTACACTGAGGCCATACATCTAGAATGATCTAAAATGATCCACTCTCTTTTCACTCTCATTTCCTCCACGACTCTTCCTCTCCCTCTCATTCTGACTCTGTCTTCTCCTCCATGGCCGAAATCAAACATGATCTGTTTTTCTCCTCCATGGCCACACGATAGGAACCCATGGCCACATGATCAGAACCCCTTTTTCTCCTGTCTTCTCCCTCATAGCCGTTTAAACTCTGTCTTCTCCTCCATGGCCACATGATCGGAACCCCTTCTCCTCCATGATTGGAACCCGATCTCCCCATTCTCCTCCAAGATCGGAACCCTCCCTCTCTGGTTTCACTCTGTCTCCCTCTTAATCCTCACCTTCGATCTGTGTACTCTCCGGAAAAATGGTACGATCTTCATATATATACATACTCATATATATATATATATATATATGTATGCGATCTGTCTTGATCTCCATCTATACGATCTGTCTTCATGTGTTTTGATCACATATATATATATATATATATATATGTTTTGATTTGTTCCTTCATCAATTTTTTATATTTGTCTTCATCAATTTTTTTTGATATATATGTTTTGAAATTTTTTGATATATATGTCTTCATCAATTTTTCTATTATATATATATATATATATATACCATAAGGAAGCAGCATATATATGAAGGAAGATGGATTACGAAATCAGAAGATCATAAACAAAAGAACATCATTGGAATAACACGGTGACTTAAACTAGGTGGATAGAACAGACTGATCTTGTGGGTGATTAAGATGAACTGAAAACAGGATTAATTAAGCAAACAAGGAAGGCGATTGAGCAGAAGTAGCTAAACAGTTAGAAACAGGAGACAACATCACTTGGCTCTGATACCATAAGGAAGCAGCATATATATGAAGGAAGATGGATTACGAAATCAGAAGATCATAAACAAAAGAACATCATTGGAATAACACATTAAAACATTTAATTAAAACATTTAATTAAAATATTTAAAACTGTAAAAATAACTTACAATTGTAGTATCAACTGTAAGGATCTTTAATTGGGTACAACGGGGAATGCTTGTAAGGCTCTCAAAACACTCTGGTTTTCTTGCAACACAGATAGAGAAGAAAATTGAAGAATGCCTGAATGCCTACAATTGATTACAATATAAAGAAATAAAAAGCAAAACAGTGAGCATGTGAATTCTGAAAGCAGCTGGCCGAGCAGGTGAAAAGCAGATGCTGTCGGATGCTTTCGGTGGAGTGATTACACAACTGAGCAGCCTTTAACAAAAGTTGATTGGTTGACGGTGAATCAGTAAAAGTGAACAGTAGTTTTTACTATTCATTACTTTCGGTGGAACATGTGAATTATGAATCAATATAAATACAAATTGGCAGCTTTTCTCAAAAGAGTATTGATTGAAGCTAATTTGTATCTATATGGAATCCAATGTTGATCAGATAAATGGGTCTTGAGCATCTTGAAACTCTGGTCCGGAATATTGATTGGTTGATTCTTCTGAGGAATGGTCCTCAGCTGAATCATCTGAATTATCTGAATCGGTGGATTGGGCTTTAGCTTGATTCAACAGTTGATGGGCTAACTGGATCATGTCGGCTTTGGATGATTGGGCTTTACTTTTGGATTTCCCCTTGGGCTGAACAGGAGGTGGAATGGGCTTTGTCTTGACTTTGGACTGTGCTTTGGGCTTGGACTGGGCTGGTTGAGCAGCAACAGCTTTGGACTTTGATTTTGTTGATTTGGGCTTGGAGCCACTGGATGAGGGGCTGCCAAGGTTGACTGGAGGAAGACTGGACTGGCTGCCTTGAGTGATTGCAGCAGTTGGGTTCTGCTGGGCTTGAGCAAGAGCAGGAGTTGGAGCATATTGATCAGGTGGAAATTCTGCTGGAACAATTTCAAGAATTCTGGGAACATTGAATTTATCCCACCATTTAACTGTGTGTTGGCGGATGATAATATTATCATCAATCCCATAATTCCATTTGAATATCCAGGGAACCTTGTATTTGGCAATGAATATGAGTAATAAGGGAAATTGCCTCTGGTGAGCAGAAAATGGGTAAACAGAGTTGAAATAATGAATTATATTTTTGAGATCATCAGGAAGGATAGCTGAAATGGCGCCATAGTGAGACCACCATCTCAGAAACCAAGTTGGTAACTCAGATTTGAATTTTTGATCAAATGAGATGAACCAGGAATGACTGAAAGTTTCATTTTGGTACAAGAAAATCTTGAACCAAGCATCAACATAGTCATGATAATTGTATGGAATAGAATGACCAGGTAGGTCATGAAGCTGGTTAGGATTTCCCCATTCAGCCATGGAAACAATGTTGTGAATATAGAGTGAATGGTATAGGACCTTATAGGCATAGGTGCGGTCCTGAATTGGCTTGATTAAGATGGAATGATGGTTGATTAAAATATCCTTGTAATAGGCTAGAGTTTTCTCTGGATGGGAAAGGGTGAAATGGCATCCAGAGCCAAAATGGAATTTAGTAATGTCATTGATGGTTTGATTTCTTGGGTGACTGGGTTCTTTATAGAACAGGTTGGTAACATGTGAATTGGCATATTCAGACCGAGATAATTTAACAGGGTTAACTGGGAATGGAGTAACTGAAACTGATTGGCTAGATACAAAAGGATCAGAGGCCAATGCAGATGAATAATCAGGGCGTGGAATAGTACCAAGGGCTTGGTAACGGTTAATGAGGTCAAGTGAATAAGAGGGGGTAACTGACTCCAAAGGAGGAGGGACAATGAGTTGATTGGGTTTATGGGAAGAGGAGGCCAAAGCCTTTGAAGGAGGCCTTGGTCGAGACATCTGTGAAATAATAAACAATAATTAGCAACCAGAAAGAAGATCTAAATAATCTTGATGATGATGTAAACAATTGTAGTTGTGAGCAAGTAAATTGCGGCGAGCTTGAATCTGTTGGTAATTGATATACTGGGCTCTTTTGGTAGTGGGTCTAGCTGATCTAAGGCGGCGAATGCGATGGGTAAGTTGTTTAATGAGAGTTCTGAAATAGGTAATTCGGGATTTATGGTAAGCAGTAAATGGTGCAGTCAGCTCTTACCCCCCTGTAAAAATTCCCGGGTAAGAAAATCAGGGAGGGAATTTTGACACCCAGGGATATAGGTAATATCAAAATCAAAAATACTTAAAATAGCTTGCCAACGGGCAAAAATCTGTTTACTAGCAAGATTTTCAACATCTTTTTCTAAAATAAATTTAGCAGATTTGCAATCAACACGAAGTAAGAATTTTTGATTTAAAACATCATCTTGAAATTTTTGAATACATAAAACAGTGGATAAAATTTCCTTTTTAATAGTACTATAATTAAATTGTGCTTTATTCCAGACACCAGAATGATAACGAACAATTTGTTCAGATGATTGAGGAGTAAGTTGCTGAAGGAGAATGCCACCATAACCAATATCGGAGGCATCAGTTTGAATAATTTTGAATGAATTTTCAGTGGGAATACCAAGACAAGGAAGAGACTTAACATATTGTTTGACTTGTTTAACAATAGAAGTATGAACAGAAGACCAAGGAGGAGGATTATCTTTTAACCGATCAAATAAAGGTTGACAAGTTTTCCTAAGGTCTTTGTAAAACTCAGCAATGTAATTGAGGGAACCTAAAAACCTTTGTAATTGAGTTTTATCAAGGATTTCATCAGGGAATTTTGAAGCAAATTCAATGGATCGACTAATAGGTAGGATAGTATTATGATGAATATCATATCCTAAAAATCTGACTTTAGTTTGAAATAATTTAATTTTAGGAGCAGAAATAACAAGACCATGACTTTTAATTGTGTAAAAGAATGCAATTAAATGTTTCCAATGTTCACTAATGGATTTCGAGAAGATTAATATGTCATCAATGTAGACAATGGAAAAATGACTAAATGGGTTAAATATATCATTCATTATATGTTGAAATTCACTAGGAGCATTTTTTAAACCAAATGGCATGACATTCCATTCATATTGACCAAAGGGTGTATTAAATGCAGTTTTATACCTATCTTTAGGATGAATTTGAATTTGCCAAAAACCACTTTTTAAATCAAATTTACTGAAAATAACGGCTTGACTAAGTCGTTTAATTAAATCTTTTTTATTAGGAATAGGATACCGAATCCATTCTAAAACAGAATTTAATGGTTTGTAATTAATAACAAGTCGAGGGACACCTCGTTCTAATTCAGCATTTTTATTAACATAAAAAGCGGGGCAGGACCAAGGTGATTTACTTGGACTAATTATACGATTTTTCAATAATTCTTTAATTTCTTTTTTACACATTTCAAGTAATTCATGATTCATTTGGATAGGTCGAGATTTAGTAGGAATTTGAGATTCATGAAAATTCTTAATATAGGGTAAGGTAACGACATGTTTTTTCCTATGCCAAAATGCAGTAGGTAAAGTGGAGCAAACAGTTGATTCGAGTTTTAATTGAAAATCCTTGATTTGAGAGACAAGAACTGGATTAGTTAATTGTTGATCAATTCTTTTGTGATTGATTTCTTCTTTTAGAAATTTTAAATGCCGAGTAAGGCGGTTAATTTGATGAGAAATAGAACAATCTTTTAATTGGTTTAAGTATAATAATTCAGGAGGAGATAAAAACTTAAATGTAACTGGTTGGCCTAGAACATGTGTAGTAATTCCGGTACTGGATGTAGTAAAGGGATATAGTAAATATATAAATGGGGAACCCAAAATAATTTTATCTGTCATATTAGTGACTAAAACAAAAGAGGTGTTGAAACATATATTATCTTGGCAAACATGTACTTTTGGTAATTTATATTTAATATGCATTTTTGTACCATTAGCAGAAGTTAATTTTTCTTGACATTTTTCATAATATGCAGTAGGAAGTAATCCTTCTTGGATACAATTTAAATCAGCACCAGTATCAATTAAGGCAATTAATTCTAATTCAAAATCATTTACAATTATTTTGATTTTAGAATACCATTTTTGAATGTAAAGTTTGTTGATTAGACTTAACCGTTTTTCTTCAGGATTATTGGATTGAGATTGGTGTGATCGGTTATCAAATATTAAGTTATCCGGATTAGGATCAGATTCATGTTCAGATCCATGTGGGGATTCATGTTCATTGGTTTGGAAATTATCTAAACTTTTATCAAGTTTTAAAGTAATAATTTCATCTTCTAATTTTTTATCTTTATGCTGTAATTCTTTGATTGTTTGTTTAATCTGATTAATTTCTTGTTGTAAATCTTGTAATGTAACGTTGTCTTTTTGTTTATTTTTAAATCTTTCTAAAGTTTTGGATAGACTAATGATAGGTTTATCAAATTTAGGTTTGGAATCTGAATGAATTAAGAGGGATTTTAATTTATCAGTATATTTTTGTTTTAACTTGGGATCATCTAACTTACTAATTAGGTCGATGAGGGCAGATTCTTCTTGAGTAGTTTTGGTGAGGACAGTTATTTGTTTAACTGGTTTACAACAAACGTCATTACAACCTATTGTAATATCATTGTCGGAATTATTACTAGGTGAATGGTAGTCGGATGAAGTATCAGAATGATCAGAAGAGGAGCTACTATATGATTGATTTAATTGAAAGATTTCATATAATTGATTTTTGGAATTATCATCAATGTGGAGTTGATTGACTCGATCTTTTAATTTTTGTTTTTCTTTGCATTTATTAGAGTAATGACCTTTTTGACCACAGTTATAACAAGTAACATCTTTAGTAGATTTAGATTTTGGATGTGATTTATATTTATAATATTTCTTTTTAGGTTTAGTATAAAATTGATCATTGGATTGGGAAGGTGAATAATTCTTCTTATATTTATATTTATTGGAATGTTTATAGGATGATTTATGTTTGGAGTATTTGTGTGACTTCCTACGAGAGGGTGCAACAGGAGGTAAACCATATTGTTCACAGAAATTTCCTAATTCATACTTAGCTCTATGTTTATCTTTATTAGCTTTTTGAGTAAGTTTAAGGTCAATACACATTTTTAAACCTTCTTTTTGGATAGTACTAATTATATCTCCATACGTGAGATTATCATATTCAATAACACCAGTGGATTGACTAAGAACATCTCTAATTTTATGGGCAAATAAACTAGGTAATCCATTAATAAATTTTTCTTTCCAAAATGATTTAGTACAGTCTTCGCGTAACATGACACGAGAGGTAAATACATCTTTATACCATCTAAAATCACTTAAGGTTGGACAGTTAAGATTACTTAATTGATCATGGATCCGAGAATAAATATTTGTTGGGGTACCAATAAAATGTCGAACTATTGTATAGATTAATTGATTAATTCCATCAGGGTGACAACATCCAATAGATTCATCAAAAAGAGGGAGTCCATTTTCATCAGTTTGATTGGCATAAATAACAGAGTCACGGTCTGTTTCAGTGAGGTATTTTTCCCACCAAGATTTAAGCATACCAGTAAAACCAGAGGTAAGTAAGGAAACAATTTCAGGTTGAGTGTATTGGGGATAATTACTGAGATAACTATTGGCGACCATAGATAAATGATTTAATTTTTGAAGGATTTGATCTTCACTGAGACCATCAATATTCCATTCGTATAATCTTTTAGCAGAAACAGAAAATTGATTACTAATATTTGTGTCTTCAAATTGGAGGTCGACAGGAGTAGGTTTAGAATACCAGTTTTTCGTAGTTTGAGGATTAACTTTGGGATAGTGAATTTTATTAAGAGTAGTAGGTTGAAATTGTTGAGCTAATTGATTTAGTTCATTATCAGTAGTGTCAGTTCCAGATTGATCAGATATAGTAGTAATAGGTTGTTGATTTAAAACAGTAAGACCCTTATCGTTAGATGTAGAAGTATCATTAGGAGTTAATTTGGTAAATAATTGTTCAATAGCTTTGACAGTAGATTGGTCAGTAGTAACTAGACTATTTCGTTTAGAACGATGACTAGGCAGATTAAGTAATGGTGGATCTAAAGTTTTAGATGATTTGGTAGATTGGTCATCGAAAGTAGTTTCCAATTTATCTAATTGTTTACCAATTGTTTTGAGACATTGATTAGTATAATTGTTTTGTTCAATAACTTTTTTGATTTCAGGATCAGTACCTGGTAGTTTAAAAGGAGAGGCTGGAACTTCAGAACCTTGATGATCAATAATTATATTTTCTAATGGAGGATGATTAGAACTAACAGAAGTATTTGGAGAAGTTTTCCATTTATGTTTGGTGATTGTATTAACCTTTTTGTAATATTGATCCATATAATCAAAGAAAGATAATTCAAAACTATATTGAACCATAAAATTATACCATTCTCTAGTGATTCTGGATTGTTGGACAGAATTATATTTAGCACTATAAGCTTGTCGTTTAGTTTTATTTTCTTTGGATCGGAATTCAATAAGTAATTTATTTAAATCAGGAGTAAAATCTTTTTTGATTGTCATTAATTGAGGATTGACAGGTGGTATTAATCCTTCGAAATCAGTTTGAGTTGGGGAATTATTTGAAGCTATTTCTTCGTCAGGGAAATGTGAGGTAGTAGTATAAACAGGTTTACTAATTTGGGAAGTGGTAGAATTATCAATTCCTTTTAATTTATTTGTTGAAGTTGGATTAGTTGGACCAAGATGGATTTGACTGTTTTTCCTGAATAGAGAAGTGTTAAATATTTCATCATCAGTTGATATTTCAGAAGGGATACTAGATGTACTATGTCTAGAAGATTGACTTCGATTGAATTTAATATTAACGGATCCATCATTGTTTTGTTGGATATGTTGAATGTCTTGGATTGAAGATTGTTGTTGATTATGTTTGTAATTTTCATTGACAGTAACCCATTGATCCGGTAAATTAATATCTTTCCATTCAATCATGTGAGGAATATTAATGTTTGATTCATTAGTACTACTGCTTTGGATTAATAAAGTTTTATCTTTAGGACTTTTATGTAGAGCATGAACATTTAAATTAGTTTGCATACATTTATAATGAACACGATAAATTAAAGCAATATTATGAGAAGAATCTAACATTTCAGTATATTCACCATGTAGTTGAATGTTTAGGGTTAATGCTTTGAGAATATGTGGATCTCTTAAACTTAGTGTAAAATCAGGAAAACAATTAAAATGTACGGGACCTTTATTAAGACCAGTTTCCATCATTCCCATTAAACTAGCATTGTAATTAAGAAAACGAGCATCTCTTAAACAGAGTAAAACAGAAGTATTTTGTCCTATCATTGTTAATGGATTGACACCAATTTGTATTAAACCAATATGCATAAAATTGTAACCTCGATCTAAATGTCGTTTGATTAATTTTTTATCAAATAACTGACAGGTTTCTCTTGGTTTTTCTAAAGCATAAACTTGTTCAATAGTTTTAACATGGAGAGTAACTTTAAAAACATCCTGTATAAAAGAAGTTTTATAAATCTCTTTAATAGGTAGTTTTGGAATATTCCATCCAGAATTAATTTGATCATTTTGTATTTCAACATCTTCTTCATTAATTAGGATGCCTGGATTAGGTATGGAAGGCAAGGCAGTTGACCTAGAACTGGCTGATGAGTTACTTCTAAATAATCGATTCATTGTTCTGTATTAATTAACCAGTTTTACAGAAATCTTAATACATACCCTATTCTTGTCAATTTTACCACATACCTAGTGTACATACATATATATATATATATATATATCTGTTTTCAATTTTTTATGTCTGTCATGAACAATTTTTTGATTATCCGATATACAAAAATTTGCATTGATATATATGTTTTGATATCTGAAACTGAAATTTGCTTGATTCTGAAGATTGGGTCTCCAACGGTCTGATTTTTGCTGATCTGGTAAGCTTGATATCTGCCATTTCACTTGCCAAATTTGAGAATACATATGGCATCTGCCATCTTTGGCAAGTGAAGTAGTAGACCGTTGGAGACTCATTTTTGCCATTCCTGTCATTTTTTAGCTTTGGCAACTGATATAGCAGAACCATTGGAGATGCTCTTATATTGCTATTGTTATTGCTATAATTTGACAATAAATAGTGCTATTTTGCAAATTATAGCAATGGTGCTCCAATGATCATTTGCTATTTTGGCAAATCTTAACTAATTTTCCCTCTAGATATGTAGATGTTGTTTGGATATAAATTTTTTGTGATTTTATTTTTGTTTATTTTTTGTCTTTTGTGACCTTTTTTTAATTGTATGTAAAAAAAATTATATATTTATATTATACCCGACTAGATAAATATAAAAAATAAAAAGAAATTGAAAAATTGAAAAAATAAATTTAAATATTTAAAATTATATTGGAACATAAAAATGAAATTGTAAATAAATATTAGAAATTCCATAGTGACTGTGTGACTGTGTGAAAAAAAAACTATAAATAAAAATGTAATTTAGGAGGTTTGTTGTGAAATGAAATTAAAAAAAGAAAAGAAAAGATGAGAATAAGAAAAATACAATTTGTGAAAAATATAATTTTGTTATTTCTTTTAGGAACAAAAAGAGCCGTTGTAAATTACCCCCCCTCCCAAAAAAGAAAAAGAAAAAAAGAGTCGTTGTCCATTGGATGAAAAATTAATCCACAGCTGAGATGAGAGCCTCTGGAATCTTCTCACTGATAATATCTATCAGGCCCATTGTGTTCATTCTTATCATTTCTCTATCTTCTCTCTCTCTTTGATTTCAAACCAGTTGGCTCTCTCTCTCCCTCTCTCATTTGGATTTAAATTACCCCCCTCCAAAAAAAAAAAAAAAATCAAATCTGAGCTCCAGATCTACAAGAATTCATCAACAATCACCATTTTCTATTCATTATCATCATCATCATCATCATCATCAACAGCACAACCATACACCAGATTTAACATATACATTCAACGGATGTAAAAGATCTGAGCTCAAATGTAAAACATAAAAGATAAAAAATCAAAAACAAATCTAAGCTCAACAGATCATCATTTTCTTTATCTTCATCAACAACAGATTTGAGCTTAATTAGGATCTTGGCATCGGTGGTGACCAAAACTTCCAGATTTGAAGAACAAAATCGAAAACCAAAAAGAGAGAGAGAGAGAGAGGTCTCTTCTTGTTCTATGTTGTCGGCAACGGCTAGTAGGTCAGATCTTGGCACCGGAGTGAACCCAATTGACGTCGTTGAAAATGAGAGGTCGCTTCTTGTTCTGTGTCGTCGGCGATGGCGAGTAGGTCGTCGGAGTCGCTGAGATCAATGGATTCGAGAAGGAAGGGTTTGAGATGAGAGTGCCACCAGTAGAGAGAGAGAGAGAGAAAGAAAGAGAGATCAGCTTCGATAGAACCACGGAGAGAGAGAGAGAGATTAGCTTCCGTTTGTGAGAGAAGAAAAAAAAATGAGAGAAAAAGTGAGACTAATAACCCTATATATATATATATATATATATGGGAAATTCGGGATTAACGGGGTAGGCAAGGGCTGGGGCCGGGTCTCGGGAACCTATCCCCGTCCCTGGCCCGAAAGTTGTTGGGGATTTGATTTTCAATACCATCCCCGGCCCTATGGGGAGTAATTTTTTGGGAAATCTTGTTTTAATCGGGGTCGAGGGATCGAGTCCCTGTCGGGCCGAGTTCAAATTATCATCCCTACATGTTTCACACCTGCTGTTCTACTTGCCAAATTTGAGAATAGAAATGGCACATGCTATCTTTGGCAAGAAGAATAACAGACCATTGGAGCACCAATTTTTGCACACTGCTACTACATTTTAGCTTTGGCAGCTCCAGTGGCAAACCATTGGAGATGCTCTTAGTTCCAAAGAGAATTGCCATTGTCGGGTAGGCATTGGCTCCTTATATAGTACTAAAATAAAATAAAAAATAAAAATCAAGCTACAATTTACCCTCTTTAATCAGGGATCGATTATTAACTGAAAATTGTTACATTTTGTCACACTTATCTTTCAATTTGTTTTTAATTTTAATTTCCTGTTAACATTATGTTATAAAAAAAAAAAAAACTGAAAACGTATCATGTGAGTTGTACATATCAATTTTATGATAAAAATGCTCATTCAATAGACAATATCCTTAGGAGCGTTTTAGAAAGTTAGTAAAAAGTTAATTTTTTGACTTTTTGACTTTTTTAATGGCTTTTTTGGCAAAAAAATTGACTTTTTTAATGGCTTTTTTGTGATTTTTTTGGAAGAACTTGATATGTTCCCAAATTACTCCTTAATATATGGGAGAAATATATATATATATATATATATTTTGGTTCTTAGATCTTAGTTGAACACATGACATGGCATTATGCATTGCACCATTTGAATTCATTTTTTTTTTTTTATTTTCATTTTAGAGGTAGAAAACTTGAATGCCGTGCTTTCAGAATATATTTTGTGGTCCTTATAGTTGGTGTTTTCCAGTGTGAGGCTGCCTGGCCTGGCCTGACCTAACCTGACCTGACCTCCTTCCTGCATGAGTTGTTTTTCATTTTTGTTTTTTTTTTCTTCAGCTCATTTAAGGGTGTGGGTTAATTTTTTATTTTTTTGACTTGAAATTAAAAAAGTTTCGTTGGTGATAAGTTTTTTTAATTTTTATAAGAGAAAAAATAAAATAATTATAGGTTAGATATGAAATTTTATTCTATTTAACTAAAATAACCTATTTTACTTGATATAACTATTTTAACCCTAATATTCTTTCCAAACAAGCTCTTTGTATACCTACCAGCTAATGTAATTCCTCGTCAATCTATACTTCAAACTTTGTCCTGATTACTTAAAACCACCTACTTTTTACCTTTATTTTTACTTGTGTTTCTTACTTCTACTTAGGCCGAGTTTGGGAAATTTGAGAAAAGTTAAAAAGTGAAAAAGTTACTTAAAAAGTTAAAAAGTTAATATTATTCACCAAAAGTCAACAATTACGGCTGCACAACTTCTAATTCTAATTTTTCTCTACAAACCAATTTTTATAATTTTTTATTACACATTTTTCCATAAAAAGTTAAAAAGTTAACCTAAACATCCATATTTTTTCCCTCAACTTTTTAGTCTAAAAATACAAAAAATGCACTTATTTAGGACACCCCAAACAACCCCTTACTATTTCTTAAACTTTTTCTTCTCCTTTAGATCAGCATTAAGGTATTGTTAGGCCTTTTTGCCGTAATTAAAAAAAATTAAAAAGTCAAAAAGTCACTATCCTAACTCATATTTCATAAAAAATTAAAAAATAAACTTATTTAGATTATCCCAAATAATCTCGAAATTTGTTCTTCAATATATTTTGGTGAAAGTAATTGCTATTTAGGTAAAATAGTGAAATTTTGAAGTTATAAGTTCAAGTCACGAGACAATTATTTTATGTGCTATGTCAAAGATTAGGTATGTACCTAATCTTTCTCTTTCAAAACATACATTAATATGTACTAATTGAGTATTATTTATTTATTTTTTTAGGTAAAATAGAATTTCTATAGCCTCAACTCATGTGACGGTAACAATTGGTTGATATAGTACTTTTACTTTGATTGTTGACGTCTTGCGTTCAACTTTTTTTGAAAGTCAAGTGTGATTAATAGATTTTATTGTATGTTTTTGCCTATGATTCTCAATTATGGGAAATTTGGTAATATGTCCTTTAGTGTTTAACTTGTCTTTAGACGAAAATTATAAGGATTCTTTTAAAATCTTATAATATTTTAAAATTTATTTTTTTTACTATAATATCTTTTATATATATGTGTGTATCAGATCTGCAATCACTCTCTCTTTCATCTCAATCTTTCTTGTTTCGTTGCTCTCTATCAGCACCACCATCGCTCACCATGGAACTCTTTCTCTATTGTCTTCATCGTTACTATTGCTCGTCGCATCCACAACCTCAGATCCGAGATCATTCATAGTCGTCGTCATCGAAAAATGACGGTTCGCGACAATTCGCAAACCTCAGATCTGAGATCCTTCATACTCTCTAACGGTTCGTGTTCTCTTTATGTGTGTATGTGTGTCACTCACCATTTATGCTCTCTATCTCTATTATTTTCTTCTTCTCCTTATGGTGCTCTGTTTTCGAATTCTGTCTCCCTATCTCTCTCTCTTTCTCATGATGCTCTGTTCTTTGAACGATAAAATTTTACTTTGGTTCATGACGCAACCCTCTCCTATAAAGCCATCCTCGCAGCGTGTTTCAAAGTAAAATTTACTATAATTCAAAATAAAATTTTACTATTGTTAAGTAAATCAATATGTTGTTAACCAGCTTAAAATTTTACTGTAACAAAAAAAAGTATATACTAAATGAATTAGCTAGAGTCAAATTTTACTTTTAGATCTATGAACAAACAAACGAACAAAAAACTCTTGATTTTTCATTGAAATATTTCGATTTCACATTTTTCTATCAAATCTAAGTTCATTTATCTCAGATTTGAAGTTATTGACCTTAAATATGAGTTCGTAGGTATCAAAGATGGTAAAAATGGTGGTCGTTAGCTAACGGTGAGGATGAGCGACGCCAGTAGACGATGACGATGTGGAGGCTATAACGATCCCAGTTTGGACCCGACACTTGTGGTAGTTCGAACTCGGGCTTATGGTTTTTGAGCGTCGTTCATTGTCTTTTACTCTTTATTCCTCCTTAAATTTGGTCATTTGGATGTATTGAGTGTGTTTGGAACATGTTGGTTGCTAGTTTGCAAACCTTGTGCTGCCCAGAATTTTGGTTTTCCGCTCGAGCGGGCCTTCTTGCGCTCGAGCGGGGTTTGTAAACTCTCAGTACTTTGCACATCTACAAAAATACTAGAGGAGTGTTTTCCACGCTCGAGCGGTGTTTCCTATGCTCGAGCGGGTGGGCGCTCGAGCGGTTTCTCTGTTGTTTACAAAAGTACTGGAAGTGTGTATTCTATGCTTGAGCGGGCCTCTTCTTGCGCTCGAATGTAACAACTTATTGTGTCTGACACTCGAGCGTAAACCCTTTCGCTCGAGCTTACTGTGCGTATATTAGATTGCGAAAATGACTTTTTACATTACTTTTTCAAATCTTTCCTTCTAAAAACCCCAAAGTGAGACCTTCTCTCTCACAAATACTCTTTCTCTACTTTTTCTCCTTGATCCGTTGATCTCTCCGCCCTAGTGTCTTTGGAAAAAGGGTAGAGCATCTTGGGAGCTTCACTTTGAACCGGTTGAAATTTGGTTTTGGCGTCGTTGGAGTTTCGTGCTTGCTCTATTAGTCTTCTAAACTTGAGGTAGAGACTTTTTACACCTTAATATGAGTTTTAACTTGGTTATAGGTAATTGTATGAAAATGGTGAGATTTTGGAGATGTTTTGAGCAACTTTAGGGTTTGGGTAAAATTTTGAAAAGAGGGGTTTCTATGTAAGTGTTGTATAAATGGTTATGGGGTTTGGATATGAGGTTATCATGTGTCAAAATAATTGATTTTGGCCTTGGGGCTAATATTTGGAAAATGGGGAGCTTTGCCATAAAATATCTTGAATAATTATTTTGTACAAATAATGAAATTGGTATAGGGAATGTGAAGTTTGGAAGATGTATACATGAATGGTGTTGTTGGATTTGTTTAATCACTCGCCTGTGGAAATTTGATAAATTATCTGTTATAAAGATTGTATATCTGTTTAAAGATAACTGTTTTGGACTATCGGTGGATGATCGTCATGATTGTTGTAGACATTTTATGTGAATTAGGCGAATGGAAACAAATCCTTTAACCATTATCATTGAATATGATTATGAATGATATAAATTGTTTATGTATGATATTTGAAAGGAGAAAGGAGATGTACTTCATGTTCTGAAAACCATTTGTATACATGGGTGCCAATTCCTGCGAACAAAATTTTCGTAAAATGGCAAAGAGAAGTGAATGTATTGTGTGATAATTTTAATTTGTTGGAAGCTTGTAAGGTGCATCTTCTGTTGAGAAGATTAAAGGTAGTGGATATATATATATCAGACTAAAATGAATGGAATGAAATGTAAGTCTGGCACACTACGGTTTTGGAGAAAGTTATAAAGGTTTTGTTGTAGGACAATGAAGATATGCATTATGCTTGTATCTCGTTAATTCTCATATGCTGTGTTAGATTATTTCTCTTGGGTTTTGGCTCACCTTATTTTGGGAAAACATTTTCAGGTACCGGTGATATGCTTCTTCCAAGGACGTAGCTTGGGAGGACGTAGGAGCTGGTTGCTCTATTTTGTTGTTTTGTACTTAACGCTTATTTAAGCCAAGGGCTTTATATATACAGAGTTTATAGCACTATCCAAACAATGTCTTGGAATGTGTAATCCCGTAGGGCATTTATTTTTGTTAACTATTAACTGGTAGTACATGCTATAGATTCAAGGCGAACATTAATGAATGTACAGCGCATGTGTTATCTTTTGTAATACAAACTCTGATAAATGAAAGCATATTATTTCCATTAACATTCTGTCTCAAGGATTGAATTTATTGTAATAAATTTGGGGGCGTGACAGAGGCAATGAATAACCATCAAATTGGTGGAGAGAGAGAGGGAGAGAGAGAGAGAGAGAGAGAGCATTGTAAAAGAAAGCAAAGAAAGAGAGGGTATAATAGTCAAATAAAATATTCAAATAACAAATTTGTTCTTCATGTAGGATTTTATAATTATGAGGGTTTAGACACCCCATTTTTAGCTTGTGTGTGATATTTTTGCATGATATTTTTAGCTTGTGTGTGATTTATTTTGGAGCATGTTGTAAACTGATAATAGGCTTATTTTGAGCCCCTCTTCAACATTGAAGAAGGGCTCAACACTATTTGGGACTTCCATGTTGTACTTACCTTTATACTCCCTTTTTGGTCCCATTTTTGCATGCTTTGGCAGCCTATCATGCTTTTGTTTTTGGCCATTTTACAGTTCTGAAAATAGTCTTATTTTGGCCCATTCTTCATGTTTCATTTAGGGCCTTTCATGGTTTGGGACCTCCATATGCCACTTCATGTTATATCTCTCTTTTGGTCCCCATTCTTGCATGTTTTGTTAGCCTATCATGCTTTTGTTTTTGGCCATTTTACAGTTCTGAAAATAGTCTTATTTTGGCCCATTCTTCATGTTTCATTAAGGGTCTTTGGCCGTTTGTGGAATATTTTGTATATTTTGTGTTATAGCCACTTTTGAGCCTCATTTTGCATTGCATTTCTAGCATGTTTGTACACTGTTTTGGAGTTTTTATAGTTCTGAAAATAGTCATATTTTTGGTCCCTCTTCAATGTTGTAGAAGAGAATTTTTCAGTTTGGGCTTTGCATACACCACTTGCCTCTTTGGCCACCTTTTGGCCCTTTTTCTTGCATGAGAGTGCAGCCATACCTGTGTTTGTTTTTGGGGTTTTTACAGTTCTGAAAAACATCATATTTTGGGCCCCTCTTCAACTTTGTTGAAGGGCCCTAACCTGTTTGAGGACATCAGCTATGAGTTGCTTCTTAATCCCATGTTTAGGGCCATTTCTTGCATGCTAGTTTTGCCCTATCTTGGTTTGCTGTTTGGCCATGATTTGTGCTAGTAAAGTGCTTATTTAGGGGCTGCCTTGCTTCTGTCTATTCATTACATGTGCCAATTTTGTATGTTTGGTATAGCTGCAGGCCATTTCGGGTGCCAAAATTCATATTTCGGGACTATTCCCTGCATCGGGTGTGTTTTCGCCTCATTTCGGGGCTGTTTTCCCCCACATTTCATTGCTGAAAATCCATGTTGCATTCTATATGTCATTTCCATGCCATTGCATTGCGTATGCCATTGCCTCGGTTTGCGTGCCCGTGTGCACGCATTTCGAGGCACTTCATTTTCATTCATCGGCCTCTTTTGTGAGTGTGGCTGAGGCTCTCTCATGTTAGTATAAGTCCATGTTGCATTCTATATGCTATTTCCATGCCATTGCATTGCGTATGCCATTGCCTCGGTTTGCGTGCCCGTGTGCACGCATTTCGAGGCACTTCATTTTCATCCATCGGCATCCTATGTGAGTGCGGCTGAGGCTCTCTCATGTTGGTATAAGCCCATATCATGTTTTCATGCCATTGCATTGCATATGTCATTGCCTCGGTTTGCGTGCCCATGTGCACGCATTTCGAGGCACTTCATTTTCATTCATTGGCCTCTTACGTGAGTGTGGCTGAGGCTCTCTCATGTTAGTGTAAGCCCATATCCTATTTCCATGTCATTTGCATTGCATCCTGTCATTGCCTCAGTTTGCGTGCCCGTGTGCACGCATTTTGAGGCATCTCATTTTCACAGCATAGTGCATACTAGGTTGTATCTTAGATCGCATTCTGTCATTTTCTCAGTTTACGTGCCCGTGTGCACGCATTTCGAGGCATCTCATTTTTATAGCATTGTGTATATTAGGATTGTATCTTAGTTGCATTTCATGCATATCATGCATATTGCATTGTGTTCGGAATAGGAGTTAGTCCGGGCACGGGAAACGAGGTGCATTTCGTACTCCGAGTGACGAAATGCGTCTCAATTCCCCAGTCACCGACACTTCGGATTATCCATGATGGAGTTAGGTTTTAGCTGTGTTTTCATGTGCATTCATCCTATATTGAATTGTGCATTTCGACTCCTCGGCCATCATGCCTCGATATGCGTGATTGGTGGCACGAGAATCGAGGCATGCATATATTTGTGAAAATACATTGCTATGCCCCTTTCCTGCTCTCTGTTGCAGCAAAATGAAGAATCAGCAACTTTTCGGAGTCTGGCACGCTTTCCAAGAATAACTGCCAAACAGAGGCTAATTGGGGCATCCCAGTGGATTTCCGCGCAAGGCAGCCCAAACATACATCATTCATCAGAAGCAAGGCAGTCCCTGGCTTGCACGCCAGTTTTTACAGTTTTCTTAGTTAATTCGTTAATTAATTAGGAATTTGTATATTATTTGGACTGTAATATTCTTTCATTTGGAACTGTATATTTATTCGGACCCTCTGCGCGAGGGCCATAATTGTAATAAGTGTGCGTGTGTGTGTTGTATGTCTTCCAACCCCACGTCTTTCTTCCCTTTTATTTACCTGCTCATGATGGTTAGATTAGGGCATATTTCAATTAGCATATAGTATGACAGCATGTTTGCATCATTCATCTGTTTTGCATGCACCGGGCTCGGCGCGTCATACTAACTGCATTGTACTTTCAATTCCGAATTGAATACATGTTAGCTGTAGCATTTCATATGCCATGTTTAGAATAGCCGGGCCTGCTATAGTTGCATTCTGCATGTGTTGCATTAGGCATTTTTGTATACTTAGGATCATGCATGATTTCTAATGTAGTTTCTATTTTGGCTTGGAGTACTCGGTAAGTTCTATACTTTAGCATCCTTGCATGCATGTGAGTGACTGCCATGAATAACATGCTTACCATGAGGCTATGTGCTTATGTGATATAACTGCCTGAATGCCTGTGGGTGAAGGTTGGGTTACTTGAATTGGAATAAATCATAAACTATTTGTTTTAAGCCCACTAGATAGTGGCAAAACCATCTTTTCTAAGCCCACCCGAGGGTGGCAAAATCTGCATTTTAAGCCTACTTGCGAGTAGCAAACCATATTTCAAAAAAACAAACATGAAATGTTTTTTGTTCCAATTCAGGCGATCCAGTCTATACTTGTATGTTGTGCGCATCACATAGTAACCTAGGCTAATAACCGAAATAAGGACACACAAAGTTTTCAAAAATTGATATCATGGTTAGTAGAGGCCGGTCTATGACCGGGCGAGCGGGGGTGCTCACGAAGTGACCTTCCCCAATCGTACCCAAGTTCCCGAGCCGAAGCAACTTTGGTGATGACGGACACGTGGCCTTTTGGCACCGAGTCAGGGTTTCCTAAATTTCCCAAAATAAAATATTTAGGTGGCGACTCTGTATCTGGCAAAGCAGTCCATGTTTGGCACTTCTTTCAAAAATCTGTTTTTCTCAAAACGATTTGCCGGATTTGGACTCTTTGGTTTAGACTTAGAACCGTGACTACAAATCGAGTCTGAGTTGTAGCGAGGTCCCCCGTGGGCTTGTTACAGAGGGGTTTTAAAAATGCTAATTTTTTTTTTGTCCTTTTAATAAGAAAAATGAAGTTAGGAGAGATTTATGATCAAAATTTCCAATGAAGCTCAATAATTAGGTTAGGTTTGGGATCCCTTAAAAAAGTTAAAAAATTATTATCCTATTTAAGTCATATCATTTTATTAAAGTCACATCATCTGTCTACCACATTATTTTAAATCAATCTATATTTCATAAAAAGTTAAAAAGTACACTTATTTAAATTATTCTAAACAACCCTTTAGTTTTATATTATGATATTTAGGCCTCGTTTGGGAACAGACTAATTTAGTAACTTTTTGACTATTTGGCTAAAAAAATAGGTAAAAAAAACTTATATGGTTGGGATTACTTTTTGACTAATTACGAAAAGATGTGCAAAAAGTAGAGAGAAAAGAGAATATTTGACTTTTTGGTATGAGTTGTCGGGCTTTCAACTAAAAAAGTAACTTTTTGACTTTTTAACTAAAAATGTAAGTCTTCAAACGAGGCCTTATAAGTTACTTCAATTTTATTTTTTTATTTATATTTTTTTATTTATTTATTTTTGCATACATGTATATATGGAGGATGTGTCACTTCGTTTTATTTAAGTAGTTTATTCTTTTAATATGTAAGGGGGATATTTCGAAGGAAAACAATAGATGTGCTGTGGGAAGAGAGCATCAAAGCCTTTTCAAGTCTTGAAATACAAGTAAAGTCCCAACCCTTTTCCTCTCTCTCTGTCTCTCTGGTCTTGATTACTTTCCTCTCTCTCTCTCTCTCTTTTTATATATATATATATATTAAAAAAAATGAAAAAAGAAAGTTAGTTAACTTTTTCTTTGATGTTTGGCTGTTGATTAATATGATATTTGCACTTCATTGTCAATTCCAGATCATGTTTGACTAAATAGCACTATCTTAAAATCAAACAAGACAATCTGTCTTCTCCTTCACAGAACATTTTGTACCAAGTCAAGCCTCAAATTCATGTCTGTTAAGTTCAAGCTTTCGAGAGAATTCATGTCTTTCATTACTAAAATGCTATAACAAGAATTCTAACCGACCATGCACCATCTATCTAGATCTTGAATTTTCTTGTTTCTTCTTATTTCTCTCGGTGTTTCTGTTATAATAAGATTTTCATTGTCATAGTTAAAGAATTTTACTAAGGAGGGAAGTGTTTTTAGGACCCAATAAAAAAAAATATATATATATGTGATTTTTTTTAATAACTAAATTCAATATTAAAAATGTCCCAAAATCAACTTTTAACATTTGACTAAGGGTTTTTTGAGATGATCTAAATAAGTATAATTTTTGATTTTTTACGAAAATATATGCAGAAAAATAGAGAGATGATATAACCTAAATAAGTGCACTTATATTCATCATGCCAAACAATCCCAAATAGGAGGATTTTTTATTTTTTTTTTGGTTACAGAAAAATCCTCCCACGTGCCTACAGGTCCAAGGTAGCGTCAGATTATAAGGATATCCTGTTGTCCGTTCTGAGTAAGGAGACTATAACCTAAAAATTTGCCTCGGCCTCCAAAGACAAGTTCCGCTTAAGTCAAGATTCGCACAGCAGAAAAGTATTGAGTCCACACTTAGTGCAATGAAGCAGTTTAAGACTAACCTCTTAACTAATTGTGTTACACTTAGCAGATTGACTCAAGAAAATTTTAAACTTGAAATCTATAGGCTTAATCCCCAAGCCTCAACCACCTTTGGGTTATAACAGGATATTTTTGATAAAGAGTTTCACCCAAAGTAAAACAACACAAAAATTGAGATGATACGTGATTCCAAGGTAGTACACCATTATGAATACTGGTCAATGGCCTTTGGGCGGTTGTTTTTCAATTGGCTAACATCATTAAAGAGGTTGTCCAATTGAGAGTCGGGGTTTTTATTAGGGCTCAACAAGAAATTTGTGAAATTTGTAATTTGATTTGATTTAGTCTAATTTAGTAGGTTTAAATTAGTATTTTGAATCTGTAGTTCCGTTTCGAATTGAAAAGTTAAAAACTCGTAGTTCACAGATCGGTTTTAAATTGAACTGTACGGTTCCTGATTGAAACCGATCTAGACCGTATATAAATAGCTTATATTTATATTATACACCATTCCGAATAATATTATCTCATATTCCACATAAAACTTAAATCCAAACCTGCATAGTATTTTCTTTTATTGCTTTTGTTTGTTAATTTTTAATTTTAATTTTAATTTGTAATGTTCTAAATACTTATGGTGAAAATAATTTTCTTATAGTTGTTTAAATTTTAAAACAAGATGCCGCTATTATGGAAAGACATGTTATTATTGTAAAACTAATATGATGTTAGGTTTATGTTTTTATGAAATTAAAATATTCTATTTTTTTTTTTGTTATTTAATTATGTGAATCCTTGATTTTAAACCCGATTGGATTGGTTCAAATTTTTTAAGAATTATAAATAATGGATTGGTTCTAATTTTATCCCAGACCATACTCACCCCTAGTTTTTATGGGTATCGGCCAAAATGCAAAAGAAAAATGTTATGAATTTCAAATAATTTATTAATTTTTTTATCAAATCTCTCACATGACAAATTTAATAGAAATTTTAATAAATCATTTAGAGTTTCCACCACAATCCAATGCAAAATCAAGCTTAAAGAAGACAGACCCGATTTAACCCTTTTTTATGATTCTCAAAACATCCAAACTTAAAACAAAAGGTTAAAATTTTTTGGAGTTAAGTGACGTAAGATATGTTTGGTATAATTTTTATAGATTGAAAATTGATAATTAAATGGTAAAAATTAAAACTCTACCTTAATTTTTAATAATTAATATTTTAAATTTATTTAAAGTAGTTTTATCTCATAATCTATAAATAAAAACTGTATCAAATATTTTGTTGGGATATACCTCCTTATTGGAGTGTGGAACCCAATTGATTTGTTAAAGAGTTTCAATTTGACTTGGTTTAGGTATAATATATTTTTATATATTATATTTAAGGAGACCCAATCTAATTTGGTAACAATTAGGTTTGATTACAAAACCTAGATTCACAATATAATTTTTGGGTGTATTATTTTTCCCAAGTGACACACTACGGCAGCAACATAGATTCAGGAGCCGAACATTGATTCTTGAGGCATAAGTTCAATTAATGGTTCATTGTTGCTGTGCATCGTTGCTAGAAGAAAAGCAAAACGGCGGCTGCAAACATTTTGTTTTCGAAGTACTGCGGCTAATTTGTGTGGGTGCGCAGTGGGTTTATTTTGGCTTTGCGTGGAAGTTGATTTGGTTCGTTATTTTGGATATTCTCCAACTTTAGTTCTGAAGATTTTGGTTCTTCTATTTGGTGAGATCTTTCCTCTTTATTTATTTGTGATTATTTGGAATTCACCTAGGGTGGTTTTGTAAGACCATTAGTGTCTCGTTTGTAATCGTTTGAAACTTATTTGATTGATAGTGGAATCGGATTTCGATCCCGTGGACGTACCTCACATTGAGGGAACCACGTAAAAATTCTTGTGTTGCCTTTGATTTAATTTTTCCGCATTAATTTTTATTCCTATTGATTGATTTACTTGTGAGGAATTTTTGATTTTCCCTAACAACATATTTTGCTATATAAAAAAAGGAAAATGATTGGTGGCCCTAAAAAATTTGCCCCTAATGCCCCTAATTTCCATTTTTAGAAACTGTTTTCTTTTTTTCTTTCTTTTTTCCTTTTTTTTTTTTTTTTTTACCTAAAGTGGAAATTTCGGGGCATTCGAGCCCCGAAATTCGGGCCCTCAAGCAGCGCCGATAAAAAAATTATGAACAACTTAATAAAAGTTGTACTAAACGGAACCCTAAGAAAGAAATTAAGAAGTATAATTACAAGCATTTACTTTGTGAAGCAAAATGTGAAGTGGAGAGGGGGGAAGAGAAAGGAAACATATGTATCATGATGGCTGGGACTGGACTGAAAGGTGAAAACCTTAAAAGTGGATTGGAATTTGGAACCTGCTTTGTACATATGTCTCTCTCTCTCTCTTGGTCTTATGGGAGATGTCAAGGAGAGAATGATTACCACTTGAGGATGTCGGAGAAAACATCTTATCCACGCCTGCTACTATGTCATTGCTTATTATTATTATTATTATTTGGCATTTGTTTTTACTTTTTTTTTTTAACTCTATTTAAACAAATATCAAAAGCACAATTTAAGGGTTAGTTTAGGATGTCCTAAAAAAGTACACTTTTTGATTTATTGGTGGGTTTGGGTTGGGTTTGGGTTGGATTTGATGTGATGTGTTAGAGAGATAATGTGATTTAAATAAGATGATGTGACTTAAATAAGATAGTGACTTTTTGACTTATTTAGTGCATGCCAAACTAGCCCTAAGAGTTCTTGAGGGAGCAATGCTAGGAACACAAGTCAAGAGAAGAGTGTTCTGTGCACCGTTTTTTATTTTTATTTTTTTATATATAACAATAACGCTGTGTTCAATTAGAAGATTTGAAAAAGAATTTAGAAAGAAAAAAAATAGTCAGTGAAATGAGAATAAAATATATCTACATTTCATCTAATTTCACACACTTTTCTGTTTTCATTTCTAAATTTCTCCTTAAATCCTCAAACTAAACACAGTATAAATATTTTGTGCACTTAAACTTATTTGTTGGTTCTTGAGGCCCATCTCTATTAACTCCCATCTACAATTCTATAATTCAAACTAGAGTAATATTGTACAAATTAATAAGCATGAATTATGCTTATATTTTTATTAAAATTTTGTTTTAATCTCATCACTTTCAATTGTTATGGTTAATATTTTATATTTTAAATCAAATAGTAATATCATATTTCAGTTTAATTGACATTTAACATAACTTATCAGGTGAGTGTTACTTGATATTTTGGCCTTGTTTGGGAAGTTGACTATTTTAGTAGGTTATTTTAGTTTTTGAATATTTTAGTAGATTAAAATTTTTATGTTTAGAAAGATAGTTGAATTTTTTGTAGTTAGATGTGATGTTTGTGGAAAAAAAAATGAAATGATTATGAGTTTGATATGACATTTTATCTTATTGATTATTTTAACATATTTTGTCTTTTTTATGAATTTTAGTCTGAAAAGCTAAATTTTAACCTTTACCAAACAAGACCTTTCTATTGTTATACTTAATATTTGGTATGTTTGATTTCTCAGAGGTAAACGGTGAGCCAATGTCACACATAAAAAGATTAAGCAATCTTATATAAGAAATGCTATGGTACAAGTCCAATTTGTTTTACAGAAAATTTTACCATTCTTCCATTGGTATCATCACTCTTCACATGGAATGATAAAATTTAAGGTAAATTATACTTTCACTCTTAAGTATAAAGGCTAAAAATTGAAATCTAGAAATTAGTAGAGGAGATCAAGTGATGGGATGAGAAGGGGAAGTGGCTAGTTGTGGGGTAGAGTGAGGGATGAGAAGTGGTCAGTTGTGTGAGTGAAGTGGGAAGGTGCATATATTTAGGGAAATAAGAAATGAGGGAAGAGTGCATGTTCAAGTGTTGTGATACACCATTTTAGTGAACTAGTGGGTGGCACATACGATGTGTGTGCAATTTAAATAAGTAGGAATAAAAAAAAATAATAATGAAATTAGTATTATAATGTGTACTTAGCTTAAGTGGTATGAGTCTTCGTACTTAAACCCATGGTCATGGATTCAAGCCTTGCCCATCTCTTTGTTTAACTTTTTTTTAAAAAATAAAAAATACTGCCACATGGCATGAGGAGGAGAGTAAAGTTTCAGGATACCAAAATTCCTATTCACTTTATAATAGTATAGATGATATAACAAGTGGCGATTAGGTAAAACTTTTCTTTTTTTTTTTTTTTTTTTTTTTGAGTTATGCCATTTTTTTTTTTGAAATTGTGAACCAAAGTAGAAATTTTTTTATTTATTTAAAGACTAAACTAAAATAATGGCCATACTAGATTATATTTTAAATTAAGTTTTTTTAATTTTTTTTATTATTAACGGTCAAAACTGGCCTTGTAAAGATTGGTTACAACCTCATGCGCAACTTTTCACCAAAAAATAATACTATTCAGTAGAATAATGTAATAGACGAACCTTACTTACATGATGCCAAGCCTCACATGCCCCAACTAAACCTGCCCATATTCAATGCCTCCCCTTTCCCACAAAATTATGACATAAAGCCCACTCCCCGCCCCCCACCTCTCTATTTTATTTATCTGAATCCAAACATTTGTTTTTTTGGTGTATTATATAACAAATGCTTTATTAAGACTTTGCTTGGGAATTGGTTATTTTAGTTATTTTTTTATAAAAAAAAAAAATATGTAAAAAAGTAAAGAAGGTGATGTGATAACTTATAATGACTTTTTAACTTTTTAATTAAAATCTTTAAGTCTCCAAATAAGGCTTAAGAGGCCCAATTAGCTAATAAACAAAACCTTGTTGCTCATGGAGAAAGAATTGTAAATTAGGAATGTTGAGATGAATGGTAAATTTTAGAATGTATTTAAATTTTATTTATTTATCATTTGAGTCGATTTCAAATGAGCTCTTACCACATTGGACTCAAGTAACTTAATTTTTTATATCACAATATAATCAAGCTGAGTTGAGTAATAAGTTATTTAAACTTGAAAACTTAATGAATTTTATAGTGTATTTAAACTTAATTTATTTACATCTCAAGCAAATTTTAACAAACCAAATTGTTGGGGAAGTTTTAAAATGGATTTTCAAAATCTATTGTTTAGTTTTGAGTGTTTTCAAAACCTTTCATGTTTTTCTTTCAAAACATGAAATAAACTTGGGGACTTTGTCCCACATTGGAAAGAGAGCAAAACATGAAGCACTTAATAAAATGTTACATGAAATATTCCTTTGAATATGATATTATGGGATGGATGCTAGTGTACATGCACTCATACCCCAAGGATGGGTAGTGGGCTGTGTGGCATTTGATGGCGCACTTTGTATGGACGCATCGGCGCAAGACGCCATGAGAGCACTTTTCTATTTGCATCGGACAAGTTGGAGCGATGACATAGATCCAACGTGGCATGGGTGATACAGAATACAATCAACTCCACATAGCAGTGCTGTGGCGTTCGTTGGCGATGAGTCAACCAACCGGTGGCATGGGTGATACAGAATACAATCAACTCCACATAGCAGTGCTGTGGCGTTCGTTGGCGATGAGTCAACCAACCGATCGAATGGTTGTATGTTCAATCTGGAGTGCTTTGATCATAGTTGTTGATTGGAGATGCACGTGATCGTACGAATGAGATGGCACCCGATCGTGATCAGGTGTGATTAGTTAAGGCTTGTATTCAGTGTAAGAATGATCTATACCATAGATCGTCAATCCAATAGTCAGATCTGATCGAATGTGATTAAGGGACATGACCATTCTATCAGATGCATCGAGACCTATAAATAGGTTGCGAAATTAGCCATTTCACTCCATTCAAAATCCAGAAATCATTCTTGCAATTCTCTCTCTTGATTTAAAGTTTTCGATCAAGAGTTTCTTAAGCAAGTTTCTACTTTTCTTATTGGTAATCAAATTCTACAAACTTGATTATCAGTGTCTTGGTTTTCTTGATTATGTCAAGAGTATTCTAAACTACTGTTGTCAGTGCAGACACCAGTAAACTTGATCTTTAGATCAGACTTCATTATTTCCTGGAGGCGAATTACCTATAACCCCTTGCACACCTTTTAGTGGTTGCAAATATTGTCTTTAGGTAAATTACACTTTATTTTCTTTTAGGTTTAACCAAGTAATAGAAACTTTTCTTCTCACATCATTATGTATTGTTGATTTTATGTGCATATTTATATTTTGTTGGTTTATTTTTCCTATGAAGGAAAATATTATAAATACGAGCGTGCTAGCAAGGATTGAAAAACCCTTATAGATTAATTCAAGCTAATTATCGAACAATTGTGTTGACGGTTCTTTTGTCTCAATGAAGAGGACTTCAAAATTGTCAAGTGCAGAGAAAGAGAAAAATTAATAGAAGGAGGAGGGAGACGGAGAGAGATGATTGAGTGAATAATCAAGGTGATTGAGTGAACAATCAAAGTAATAATTACTTACCTCTATTCCTATGCTTTGAAAATGAAGTGCATAAAATGTTTCGAAAAGGAAGTGTGTAAAATAAAATACAGAAAATATAAATGACAAGAAAAATATAAATCAATTATCTTTGATTTGAGTTCTGGCCCTCCTCTATAATGTACTCATGAATGGCTATTTAGGATTCGTTTGGGATGCGAGTTTGTTTTTTGGCTTTTTAGCTATTTTAGCCTTGGGCTAAAAAGTTTCGTTTGAGATAGGCTTTTTGGTTTTTTTGACTATTGTGAGAGAAAAAATGAAGTGATTATGATTTGGATGTGAAATTTTGTCTTATTGGGCTAAAAAATATATTTTTTCTTTTTGTGGCTATTTTAACTAAAAAGTCCCCGTTTAGCTTATGCCAAACGAGTGCTTATAGGCAAACATTTGTAAAAAAAAAAAAAAAAAACTACCTAATAGCTACCATATTCTTCCATCTCTATATTTTATTTTCCATTATCTTCTATAACTTTCTTCAACCCCCACTTGATACTCCATGCTCTTTATGTTCTCTATCATCTTTTCACATTTCATAACGTCTAAATAAATAAAAAAATGTCACATGTCCTATAATTTTATAAATAAAAAATAATAATAAAAATTATAAATTTATAGTGCCAACATATTTATATAGCAACGCTCATGGGATAAAAAAAGTTGTTACACTCTTGTCAGACTTTAACAATGTAACTCAACCTTTATTTTTATTTATTTTTTAATTACTATAGTCCATAGATGCTTAAAAATAAAAAGAAAAGAAGAAAGGCAGTCTAATCCAAAAATTCTAGGCCACCAAAACAGACATATTACAATCTTGTATCAGAAAAATGACAAAATACTAAACCGTTCTTTATTTTCAGCTGTGATTAGTGTGCGGCGTGCCTGTCTTATATATAACATAAAATACCTACTGGGTCTTAGGTGTGCCGGTTGTTTAGCTATTTTAACAACACAAAAGTAACGAAAAACGACTTTGAAAGCTTTTTATTTTTTATTTTTTTTTATTAAGGATAAATTACACTTACACTTATGAGATTTAGATTTAATAGATATCATTTTTTAACATTTAAAAAATTATATTAACTCTTTTGTTATTATAATTATTTAGATAGAATGAAAATATTAAATTCATACACTATTTCTTTTCTTGTTTTGCTTTATTTATTTTTTTTCAATGTAATTTTCTTTATTTTTCTATTAGGAGTTGCTGCTATTTATATAAGTAGAGGGGGTTTGTAAAATGAGACTATTAACCACATGAGTAAAATATAATTTTCAAAACGTCAAAAGGTAGAATGTAATTGGACCAAATCTCAGGAGTGTCAACATAATTTACCCTTAGTTTTAATATCCAACGTGGCCTTCGCTTGAAACACATGAGAATGAGCCAAAATAGCTGCGTTAGAGTATCCGCATCAGACTTAGCAAATTTAAGTTAAATTATAATTAAAAATTTACTTTTGTATTTTAGTTAGATTTTTTTTAGGAATTTTTTTATGTATACATTTTATCAGACTCTTTAAAAAATATTCATTTTTTATTGAGTGGTCAATCGGGTGCTCGATCAATTTTGATAGAGATTAGGTGGTTGACCACTTGGCAAAATTTTCTAAATAATAAAATAATGTATAATTTATGAATAGTAGATCGCTACATCAAACGATATATTATAACAATATCAAAATTTATTTTGTTGTAACTAGCCTAATGTAAAAATTCTTTTGAACCTTATCTAACTAATATAACTCTAAAACTAATATAACAAACCTGATACGGATGGTGCCAATAACTCTCTCTAACTTATATAAGGTGAATAGTCAATTTCTTTTATCAGTATAGTGGGTAATGGCACCCCACCAGCTTCCCCCAAATCCAGCCCAACTACTGCCCACCAAACTTCTACCTCAATAAGAGGTTGAAAATTTGAGCATAGGAATAATTCAAAAAGAAAATGTTTAAGACCTATATAAAATCTTTCATAATGATGTGATAAAATATATGTCAACTTTTAATTTGTCACTACTTTGTTGTGTAGAGCCTATTTTTCTTTTTATATCATTGTAGATCAAATAATGAATTCAAATTGTAAATCTGTAGCACTACTTAATTTAAAATAATTATAATTTTTATAAAAATACAAATGAGTCTGTGTCCATGATAGATAAGACAGCAGTCACTTTGCTTACACTTACACTATCATTAAAAATACAATTATTTCAAGTTGTTATGACTGAAATGGAATTTTCCCTATAGAGCCGTGCTTCGGACCCCAGTGACTTGGCAGCATGGGGTCGGTGGAAAACATAAACAAAAAAAAAAAAAAAAAAATTTTTTTTTTAGACCAATCCACTTTCCAAAAGGTCATTTATCCCAATCACCAGCAATAACTAGCCGACCCCTAATTTTTGGGTGCTAAGGGAGCTGCTGCTAGTATGAATAGGTTTTTTAGAAAGGTCTGGCTTTAGTCCAGTCCACGATTGGACTGGACCGTGCTGTTGGGCCCGTAGGGGCTTACCATGGGTCCTGTTTTGAAAATATGAACCGTTAATGTGTAGAATTCGTCGAGTACTATATGCCTATAAAAAATCATGTTGATCGGATTTCGATAGCTATGTAATCAAATTAGTTTTGTATAAAAAAAAATGAACAGTGAATAAATTAACAGTTGACAAAAAACTATTTTGATCACATAGCTATCGATATCCGATTAACGTTATTTTTTACAGACATATAGTACTCGACGAGTTCTACCTATTCAACGGTTCAAATTTTCAAAACGGGACCTATGGTAGGCCCCCCACGGGCCCAACAGCATGGTCCAGTCCGATCATGGACTGAACCAAAACCAGACCCTTCGAAAATGGTCCAAACGACATCCCTCCCTACACTATTGTCTTGAATTCAATGATAATATAAAAACTCGATTTTTGAAGAATATCAAAACAAAAACTAACACCTAAATGATATAATTTCTACATAATCAGGATTGGAAGCAAAATAATCACTAATGTGTTTGTAGATTTCATATGCTCTTTCAAAGCCACTATTCGTAAAGGAAGTAAACAAAAGCACACATTGAATGAAAAATTCAACTAAAAATTTTTGATAGGCAATCCTATACCTTGAGACAAAAATATAAGCATTTCACAAGTGTCCAAAAAAGTATACATCCAAGTACAAATACCTTATGTCTTGTGAGAGTGTGAGGCCTGTGATAAAAAACGAGTGTTGAGTTAAAATAATAATAACAATAGCAACGATACAAACATCTGAGGCAGTAGCTATGAAGTAGAATTTTTCGGTTGCGTGGCCTATTTTTGTGCAATAGAAACAGCAGATTCCTGATCAATTTCTTTGCGGGATGCTTCCCAGAGTCGTTGCTCAATACCCAATTTCCTCAGCTCCATCAAACCTTGCTCAACTACAATGCAATACATTCACCTTAAGGAAAGTTGAAAACTAAGCTAAAAAGGAAAAGTCCACAATACGCATGATAATTCAAAGACACTCAAACTCAACAAGATGACTGTAGCTATCGTGTTCCAATAATGTGAATATGAGGATTGTAGTCTAGTAACAATTACCATCAACAGCATCATGTGAGGATGGTGAGTGTGCACTACGGCTAATCCAAAACTGAAGTCTCTTTTTGGCAATCTCCTCTTCTATACCATGGACTTTGGCTCTTCCCCAAAAATATGTAAGCCATGCCTATCCAAGTTAAAAGTGGCACAAACAAGAATAATATCACCAGGAGTAGACATCAGCTTAACCTAAAAATCAATTGTGCAGAAATAATATACAAATTTGAAATGATGCAAAATACTTAAATTGAGGTCATTGTTTGACCAAGATTTCTTAAACTATGTAGTTCTAACTTGTACACAAAATTCTATAGAGGCAAGGGATGAAAATAGAGATGAAAAGAAAAGTGACGATCTTCAAATGTAACACATCTCTTCATGGTGAGGCATGCAGATATCCAAATCATTGACAAGGCTAGAGATGGATGGAAAGGCGTTGAATGGAACTCAGTATTTGTGTTTCAGAATTTTACTTGGTTCTGATTCTCAGTTAAGATTCAAATTACTTCTGTCATTCATAATTGGGAAGAAATGAGGTTGTTTCTATACCTAGTAAACAAAATGAGCTCACACAGAAGGAAAATACTACGATGAAGCACAATAATTAGAATTCTCAACCACTTGAAATATGTACTTGCGAGCAATCAGAGGAGTGTGACATATATAAATTAGCATGACTCATACAAAAAATAGTGACACAGAAATCCCAGACCTCCTTAAAAAGAACATCCTCAGACTCTTCCGGGCTCAGTTCTGCAGGGGAACAAAGACTTCAAAGTTAATACTCATTCATCATGGATGATCCATAATTCTATCAATAGCAAAATTTTAATAAATTCTCAAATTTTGACACTGCCTAATAACAGAATAGGATGGAACAAAAATAGAAGTCAGGGCATTCTGCAAGTGAAGCATCCAGTAATTTACATATTATCACACAAAAACATCAAAAAAATTATTCAAGCTTGCTCAAAGTAGTTTCAGCAGTGTATATTAGCAGGAACATGCCCTGAAATAGTGAAGGACTTGCAAGTTAAAGAAACACATTCATGTCCAGATCAAGACCAAAAAAGAGTGAAACAGAAAGAACTATTATATGATATCACCAAGAGTGAAGCAAAACTACGAAAAAAGACAAGCTTGTAATACTACAATTTTTTGGCAGGGATATTTTCTTATCCGTCTGAGGTGATTGTCAAAACAAATTCTACCAGTAGCTTGTTCAAACACTTTTGACAATGAAAATCTCTTAATTGAGTGTTATTCCTTGCAAATTGCAATTGCATCCCCACTTAATGGTAATAGTACTTTTCGGGAATTCAGTGCATACATATATAGATTCTAAAGCAAAATACAGTAGAAAACTACACTAAGGAAAGCCCAAAGCATACAAAATGAAACACATACCAAATGCATCCATAAACTTTGGATCACCAGGTGACTTCAGGTCTGCATATGAAAGGAATAAAAGAATAAGTAAGAAAAGAGTCCAGTATTTCGGAGGATATTATTGAACCTGAGGTACTTAACATTTTCCAACCACTAGACTTTCTCAAAGCCATAACTATATCAAACAAAATTCACTTAAAGAATACTTTCTATGCCAATGAATATCAGTAACCCTAAAACATAATCTAGAAGACATTAGCACCTGTGAAACGAAAATGCTTCAGAAGCCTACAAGGAGTTCTCAATGCAATCGCCAGAGAACATGAAGCCTCAGACTTCCAAAAATAAAAAGAATTAAAAGAAGAAACGAGAAAAATAATTTCTAGAAGATAGGCTATAGCCTAAAGTTTATACATACAAACAACCATATATGCTAAAATTGAGTCATCTCATGTCAATAAAGCCATAATCCCAACATTTTGGGATTGGCTAACATGCTCAAATGATAAAAATACATTATGCAAAACATGAAAATGAGACTGACAAGAGGCTGCTGATTTGGACACCAATTCTGATAAAAGGGCAACCCTGTCAAGAGCAATTGAAACCATGAATTTTCTGAACCATGCAACACAAAAGTCTATATGGAATAATAATGACTATTCGGTGCCTCACTTAAGAGAGGACTTATATTCATAAAACCTGGGCAACCAGCAGTGGCTTCAAATAGAAACCAGAAACTGCGAGGGAGTTCATCAATTAAAGCAGGTATCAGCCATCAAGCACATCAGCAGCATGTATAAGACAAACCTGAACCAGATAGTCGAACAGCATTTGCACGCCGCTGTTGTGCCAATGCAAGCACAATGGCATCCTCAACCTTGGAAAGAGCAACCATAGAACATGTGAGTAGGTATAGCGACAATTCCAAGAAAGAAATACTACAATATCATAAACACAACTGAAAAGCAAGTGGCCTGGTTTGAAGAACCAAAATTACTGAAGAACACTAAGAGTGAAGGATGAAAGTGAAACAAAATTTGATCTTATACTTCAAAAGGAAACCTTCAATGATGCAAGCTCCTTCAAGCCCATTTCAACTGAAAGCATACTCTCTATATTTCCTTCTCCAGTAAGATCGTTCAAGTCCTGAACTAGTTTGCTCCTCTCAGGATTCTCATCGCCTGCTCAGCATTGTAGATACAAAGGCTTCAAATGTGATTGAAAGAGATGATATAATGGCCCTGTTTGGTAGGGCTTATTTTCAACTTATTTCAGCTTTTAGCTTAATTTAAGCTATTTTGATGTGTTTGGTTCAGCTTAACAATACAGCTTATAACTTTTTTTAAATCAAAAATCAACTTATTCTTTGAGTGGGGGAGGAGAAACTTATTTATAAGTAAAAAATCAGCTTATGTTCACAGTTATAAGTTATAAGCTGTTAAACTATAAGCTATAATCACTTTCCCACAGCTCTACCAAACGGTGCCAATAAAGCAAATATACTGTCTTTATCAAACAAATAATAAGAATAATAATATTTGCTGCAATGAAAAGACAATGGCATTAACCTTTATCCCAGCATCCCTCTTTAGCCTTTTGCCCTGCAGAAACAACAACTTCGAAAGGAAGAGGTGCTAAAGATGACCAGTACTCATGTTTTGACACTGCAATATCTGCACAGATGCCTAAAGAACAAAGAACCATTGTGATTAAATAAAATCTGATTTGTGAGGGAAAAACTATGAGAAAAATTCATCAATCAAGCTAAAACAAATAAAAACAAACAGGAATCAACATGACCTTGTTAATTCAGATAATTGAAAGAAAAAAAATGAAAAGACACATGCAGATAGTTGGAGTAAATGGAACACCCAAGTGCGAATATCATTGATACCCCAAATATCATAAAGTTCACGGGGTATTAGTACATGGAGAATTTGAACAAAAGAAGGGTACTTTGCAACTACTTAGAGTTTGAAAAATTTGAAGCTTATTTATGGCATGTTTTGAGAGATGAGATTTAAAGATATAAAAAGGTTATCCATACATGACTAAACATGTAAATTAAGTCACAATTTGGGTTAAAATACACAGCATAGCATAACGCAAGAACTCCACTTGCTTTAATCTCAACTACTTAGGGTGAGTAAATATGAATGAATGAACAAAAAAATGAATAGAAAAATGAACTTTTGCTTTTAAATAATGAAGTAAAACATAGCTGTAACATGCTGATTACCATGCCGTGCAGCTAAACCCCAATAACGTGCAAGCCAACACCGCTTAAGAACAACTTCCTCCTGCAGTGTGATATGCTACTGCAATTAATATATACAGAAAATATGATAGGATTAGGTTCCAGGCAACAATACAAGTACATACCATTTCACTCTGGGTTAAAACCATCCTCTGTGTCATTGAACGAAGACCTCTAACTTCAGATTCAGTTCCCTGAAGCTGGTCTACGGCAGCTGTAGCCTCAGTTTTCACTTTCTGATTCAAGCAAAATATCAAAGCATAAAATTTTACAATGTTCAGCACTAGTGTAAGCCCCTTTAAAGTAAGTATAGAAACAAATAAAATATAATTAATAATGGCTGTGTGGAAGCATTCTTTACCTTAAGTTCAGACCGGAGGGAGGCAATTTCCTCATCTACCCCATCTTTTGTTTGTTTTGCATCTCTAAGTGCAGCCTATGATAATGAATAATTTCTTCATTATGCTAAAAGAACAGAAGGTGGAAAAAAAAGGGAATAACATGCACATAGGAGATGAAACACTCCAATCAGTTTGTGCAGTCCAGAACACCAACTCAACCATACGTACATATATAATTCCATTTTCAACTCATCATACAAAGCTCAATTCATCTCCCCTCAAACTCAAGTCCAAAGACAATAAATTGAGAGCTTCACTGGTACACCTTTACACTCAAAACGAAGAAACAACTCAAATGTGCCACCTACCTCTCTTTGACGCAATGCAGCTTCCTTCCTGTGAGTGATTAACACAAGATGTCATAATCAAAATGACATGAAAACAGTTATAAGAAGAATATTAGATAAAGTCATAGATGTAGGAGGCATTTATTAACTCTAGTATACCTGCTCAACAATTTTGCTTCTAAAGATACTCCTTCTCCAAGAGCAGCTACCTGGAATTAGAATCAAGCAGTGAAGTTTCAGCGTCACATTGAGACAGAGCTGATCATTGCCAGGAATGCATTACATACAAGTAAAATCAATTCAATATATTTCAACTTAGGCCTCGTTTGGGATGCTACCTTTTTAGCCAATTAGCCAAAAAGTTACTAAATTAGCCAATTAGCCAATTAGTCATACCAAAAAGTCAATAATTACGGCTTCTCTCTACTTTTTGCACAGCTTTTCGTATTTAGTCAAAAAGTCATCCCAAACATACAAGTTTTTTTTACCTACCTTTTTAGCCAATTAGCCAAAAAGTTACTAAATTAGCCTGTTCCCAAACGAGACCTTAGTCTTGTAAAACCAATTCAATATATTTCAACTTAGTCTTTATTACCACTGAAAGAAATATCTTATAATGCTAATTCTTTTGTTGAATGTATTTTCTGTGCTATGTAGAGGTGAACATTGGTTTAATGGTAAAACTTTAGCCAAATAACCTTGAGATTATGGGTTTAAGTCTCGGGGCAACCACTTTGTACATTATGCCAAAGGTTAGGTGTGTACCCAATTTTTTCCCTCCCAAACACACATTAATGTATACTAATTGGGCGTTGTTTTTTATTTTCTGTGCTATGTGACAACCTCAAGTAAACTATTTACTTTGCATTGCAAGAAGTTTGAGCAGAAATTTCAAAATTTTTGGGAGGAAAAAATCAAATAATATATGTCAATCATAAACACAACTAATAGAAAGGAGAAATTAATAGGAAATGCATACACAACATGTTCAAAAATGAAACATCTGATCTCATACTGTAGCTGTAGGTAAGCCGTAGGGTGGGCATAATCTATCATCACCAGAATCATAGACATTAAGGTATTGTTTTAAAATGTTCAAGCTCTACGTATAACATCCACGTGGAAGTTGGGGAGCAATCAAAATGTCTATAAGCATGCCTACCACAAAACAGAGGCAACTCAACTGTGTAAAATAATTCAATGAGAGACTTCTAATTAGAAGCTAAGTCACACTCTTACATTCTGATGTGCAACAAAACAATAAAGACATAACCTGTTTCTCAAGCTCCCTAACTCTAGCCTCTGCTTCGTCACAACCCTCTTCTGCAATCCTAAGCTGTACAACAGAATCCAAAACCAAATGTTATTGCCATAGATAGCATGTTTGGATGGGTTATATCATTTGGGTCGGGCGTGCATGTGTATGTGTGTGAGCAAGAAAGAAAATATAGAAATACAGAAATTGCACCTTTTCAAGAATATTCTCATTCTCTTCTTGTAGCATATCAAGCTGCAAAATGAGTACACATTAGCTTGACAAGAGAATCTTCAAGGCTAGTAATACGTAGCATACTACTCAGGATGCATACTCAAATGTTAATTGTAGCACACGCAGACATAGAAAGATATAAACTTGATAAGTTTGATTAACATACTTCATCACGAAGGGCAGAAGCCTCCCGTTGATCTCCTGTATCTTTCAAGTTCAATTGCCCCATATCTGATGAGAATCTGCAATTTATATCTGTGGTTATAACTTATATACACCCGACCCAGCAAGATAACAATATCAAAAGTTCACCATTGCATAAGCATGATACGTACTCAATAGAGGCCAATGTAGACATCTCACATATGCATGTATGTACAAGTTAAAGTTTTTGTTTTGATGAGAAACAAGCGTCAAGTCTATTCAAACAATTCATAAATTTCTAACTCTATTGACCAGACTGACAGTTTTAGCAATAATTTCCCTTCAACAAGTGCAATGAGCATTGCACATGCAACGAGTATGTATGAAGTCTTAATCTGTGAGAAGCAATGTTATTAACAGAGAAATAAGGCAGAATTTATTTTCACCTTTTCTCTGTTTGCCTATTAGTGGGAGGATCAATTGGTGGTATAGGAATTGGTGCCTTCAGCGATGTTCTACTAGGCGGTAATGCTGGAGTTGTACGAATAGACAATGACGGCCTTCCAGCTGATGTTGAGTGAACCGAAGGAGTTTCCTCTACAGAGTTACGAGCTGACTAATAAAAAACAAGAAATCAAGTTAATCTAATTGAATTGGAACCTGCATTACTCTGATTCTCTCTCTCTCTCTCTCTCTCTCTCTCTCTCTCTCACATAAAGGAATCTCAATTAACAGGAATGAACACTAAAATACACTATGATCTACAATACAACAGATCCTCTATTAATTTATACCAGATAAAATATAACTGATCTGTCGATCGCTCAAGGCAATAGATACTTCAAAATTCAATGGCTTTACTAATCCAAACTCAAAATGTGGTTGATTTCCGAAAATTGAGTCGAGAAAGGAGTTAGATACAATGAACAGCCACAAAACAATTATAGCCATCAAACTAAAAATGCAGTCAAAACACAAAACTAAATTGGAGTGAAATTACCGAAGGAGAAGGAGATCTAGTGGTCTTAGTAGAAGGAATCGCAGGCTTATTCTTGGTGTTGTTGCCATTGACAGAGGTGTTGGAGGAGGGCCTCGTGAACGACGGAGGGAGAGGAGCACCGAATGCAAAGTCGAGGTCGTCGTCATCGTCATCATCATCATCGTCGCCGTTGTCGGCGGCCTGAGAAGCCATGACCTGAGCGAGGCGCTGGGCGGCGGCTTTGGCGGCGAAGTTCTGAGTGCGCTTGATGTTAGAAATGCCGGTGGCGGAAGACGACCGAGAGTGGTGGTGGCGAGAGGGCGACATTGTCGGAGACGAGGAGCCGGCGGTGGCGCTCGATTCGCTGCTCCACTGACGGACGTAGACCGGACTCTCGGTTCGTCTCCGGTCCATGTATTTATATGAGAGAGAGAGAGAGAGAGAGCAAACTTTAAAATCTCGAAAGGCCTAGGCCTAGATCTCCTCCGTCTCCGTGGGACGGAAGAAGAGTAAGACAGAATTAAAGCACAAAAGTATGTATGGTATGGGGGAAAAGGAGAAGTGTTAGCAGTAGTAGTAGAAGTAGTGTCGGCGAAAAGTAGTCAAATGTCGCAAATTACAAGTAAAAATCTAGATACGATTTGTGGTTAAGAAGTCAAAGAAAACAACACGAGTTTAGTTTTAGTTTAGGGCAAATTACATATACACCCCTCGAGGTTTGGCTAAATTACAGATACCCCTGAGGTTTGAGAAATTACGAATTCCCCCCTGAATGCTATATTTGCATAAGAAATTAGGGGGTAATTTGTTATGAAATATAAACCTCAGGGGGCAAATTGTTATGAAAATACAAACCTCAGGGGGCGGGATGTAATTTCCGAAACCTCAGGGGTATCTATAATTTAACCATACCTCGAGGGGTATATGTAATTTGCCCTTTAGTTTAACCACTGGTATTATCTCTGGATTCACCTGCCTAGTTGACCAAAAACCTAAATAAAAAAAACACTATAGTCTATACTGATAACTTACAGGTGGATTAAAAAATACACCATCTTTAATTCAGCTTTAAATTGTTAAGGTAAAAAAAAATCAGTTTAAGGGATTGTTTGGGGTGTTTTAAATAAATGTATTTTTTGTTTTTTTGGACTAAAAAATTGAGGTTGTAAATATAGATGTTTGAGTTAATTTTTTGACTTTTTATGAAAAAATGTGTAATAAAAAATTATAAAAATTGATTTGTAGGGAAAATTCGAATTGAGAGTTGCGCAGCCGTAATTATTGACTTTTGATGAATAGTATTACATTTTTAACTTTTTAAGTAACTTTTTATCTTTTTATCTTTTTTGAAAGATTCCAAACTTGTCCTAAAATTAGATGACTCTTCCATATCAATGAAATATCTTATGAATTTTTTTATGTGATTTATGGTTACTTTTTTTAAATATGATAAATCACTACAACAAATTAAGCATGTAGTAGAGATAAAAATGATCAAAATTAACTAGCTCATGAGAATTTTTTATTATATGATTGTCCTGAAATTTTTTAGTTACAACAACTTCAACCAATTTATTAAATCAACCCCTTCAAATCTTCCCATAGATATCTTAAAGATCATTGTTACAAAAGTCAAGAGTCATGGGTCGCATGTCATTGTTTAGCTTCACACAAACAGGAAAGGTTGACTGGAGGCGATAAGATTCTTCTAATTTCCCCAAATAAACTAGTAACAAAATTGTATGGAATTAGGAAAACGAAAGACAAAAACCCTTGAAGCAAAACTGCATGAAAACTCACAATTTTTTATGAATCCATAAAACACAGATTATCAAGTCTAAAATAGCTCCATTTTAGTTATCATTTAATCAATGTCACATAAAACAATTTCACATAGTACTATGAGAAAAATGAGCTAGTTTAGACTTTCAGTCTCAACCCATGTGAGAGAAATAAATATTGTGACAAACAAACTCATTGTAACAACTTTCCGAGGATTATTGTTTTCAATTTAGGGATGATAATTTGAAACCGGTCCGACGGGGACCCGACCCCCCGACTCCGATCACAATGGTTTTTTTCTGAAAAATATCCCCGTGAGGACGGGGATGGTATTTGAAATTAAATCCCCGATTAGTTTCGGGCCGGGGCCGGGGACGGGGATAGCTTTCACAGCCCCAGACTCGGCCCGTCCCTGTCCTCGGTTTTCTCCCCGAAATAAAATTACTATAATACCCCTGTCTATATATATTACTATAATCCCCGTCCCCTTCCTCACACAAACACACAAACACACAGCTTCATCGCTTGAGAGAGAGGGAGAGAGAGAAAGAAGAAAGTCACAGCTTCCTCACACACTGATCTTCTTCGCCGTCATTCTCCGCCGATCTGATAGCATCGCTCCTCTACCGCCCTCCTCAACTCTCTCACTCGTATCTTCTCTCTCGACTCTCTCACTGTCTTCACTCTCTCGTTCTCACCTCTCACTCTCTTTCAACTCTCTCGTTCTTCTCTCTCTCTCTCTCTCTCTCTCTCAGCTCTCTCACAATTACGAGGACATCACCACCACCACCACTGGCCCCGCCACAGCCACTGCCACCGTCGATCTCGCCAACACTGTTGATCTGTTAGATCTGTCCTCTCTCTCTCTCTCTCTCTCTCTCTGATCTGATGTTGTTGTTGTTGATCTGTACTCAGATCTGTGTTGTTCAGAATAATTTTTTTTAATTTGTTTAATTATCTGTATTGTTCAAAATTGATCTGTATTGTTCACAAAATTGATCTGTACTTAGATCTGGTTTGTTGATTTGTGATATTATATTGATTAGTCAGTGTTTTGTTGAACAAAATTCGAAAAAAAAAAAGCCTGGGGATATTTCGGGGTCGGGGAAATCCGATCCCCGTTAGGGGACGGGGACGGGAGGGTGATGGGCTCCCCGCCGGGGATCGGAGACGGGGGCGGGGATTTTGTAATCTTCGGGGATCGGGGATGGGGAGGGTGGTCCCCGGCCCCACCCCGGCTCATTGCCATTCCTATTTCAATCTTAACATGTGAGATTGGTTTTGCTTCATATTATCAATCTTATTGTGTGCTAGATGATTCTTCAATGCCCTATTCTCATCCACTAGCGTATAGATGTGGATGCATAAACCTTTGATGGCTTTTCGCTTCTTATCATTTCTTCGTATCAACTCAGCTTGCTGCCTCAAATTGTCCTCTATGAGTTTCAGCACTTTCAACCTCAGTTCATCCCACATTTTCTCGTGCTCAATAATATTAGATTCAACTACATCAACTCTCTTATCTATGTCACATTTGTCGTGGTTTTGTTGATTATAACTTTCTTGTTTAGGTTCATCAGCTAACTTCTCGAGGTACTCAAAGTCTAAGCTTGAGGTCTCGAATTCAGTATTGGGATTTATATTGAAAGATTTGATTTGAAGATGTAGGGGGACTTGTTTGAGTGAATTTGACAATAGTTTTTGAGAGGGTAATTTATATGCATAAATTGGGCCGAGCTAGGTCTATTTGTTTTAAGCATTGGGCCGAGCTAAGTAGACTCCTTAGTTCGTTGGGGCACGTTTCCGCTCGAGCTAAGAGCTTCACTAGCTCGGTCTTGAGGTGTACAAACATTAGGCCAAGGTCTAGAACAAATGGGCTAGATGTAATCAGCAGCTCGGACTGCGGTATAATTTGTAATGTACCAAACTGGGGTTTATCTAGGTCGAATACCATCTTGGTTCTGTCTAGCGTAAGGCAGGGCCATGATAGGTCAGTTGAGTGTACTACTGAGCCGAGGTAGGAGGTTTGAGCTATCTCACTTGGTTGGTAGTGAGTAGGGTGTTACCAGGATGGATATTATCCATAGGAGTGTGATTCCTAGAGGACTCTGCTGAGGAGAGTTTGAGTCCTACTAGGATTGTGCCAGACAGAATCTATAAAAGCTCATGACAGACTTACGTACAGGTATCACAATTTTTACTCAAAAATACACAAAGCTTATTGTCTACTATCTAATTGCTGACTTAGGCATCGGAGGGGCTTCTGGCACACATCTGCCGGCTAGCTCATGTTTGTGTTTTTAGGCAGCAAAGCAACGACTTTTGGAGGAGTGTAAACTTGATCAATAGGATTGATCAACTGGCGAAACACCTTTTTCTTTGGCCTATGGCATGAAGGCATTAATCCCACTAGAAGTAGGCCTTTCCACTATTAGAAGCGAAAATTTTGATCCAAACTTGAATGGTGAGGCCATAGCCCTAGAACTCGACTTTGCAGAAGAAAGAAGAGAAAGGGCATTGGTGCACATTACCTTATATCAACAAGAGTTATCCAAAAAATACAATAAAATAGTGCACCCAAGGCAATTCAAGGTTGGAGATTGGGTACTGCGCAAAGTAATGGGCAACTCTTTGGTATCTGGAGATGGCAAGTTAGAACCTAACTAGGAAAGACCATACAAAGTGATTGGTTTAGAGAGAAAATGGGCATATCACTTAGAAGATATGGACAGTAAAGCTATTACCAGGCCATGGAACACGACCATTCTCAAATTATTTTATTTTTAGATTTTTCTTAAAACACTTGTAATTTTTTCTTTTTCAATAAAACAAGTAGACATTTTTTGGTAAAAATTATTTCCTCTGTTTGTAAAAGTTGATAGCCTGACTGGAGGCAACCAAGAAGGTTGGCAGGTTTGACCAACACTTTTTTTTTCTTCTTCTTTAGTCGAGATAAGGATCTAGGCTCAAGAAGGTTGGTAGGTTTGATCAACACTTTTTTTTCTTCGGCTGAGATAAGGATCTAGGCTCAAGAATGTTGGAAGGTTTAACCAACACCTTTTTCTTCTTCAGCCGAGATAAGGATCTAGACTCAAGAAGGTTGGCAGGTTTGACCAACACTTTTGTTTCTTCTTCAGCTGAGATAAGGATCTAGGTTCAAGAAGGTTGGCAGGTTTGACAAACACTTAGCTCGCTCTTCAACCGAGATAAGGATCTAAGCTCAGGAAGGTTGGCAGGTTTAACCAACACCTTTTCTTTCTTTTAGCCGAGATAAGGATCGAGGCAAAAATCTCAGTTACAAAGGTTTTTGGAGTTTCCCAAGTTATTTTTCAGCCGAGATACGTATCTCGGCCGAAAAAGGTGGGCAAGATAAGGAAAGACCAAGCTACCTAGGCCGGCTAGGCTTACAGTGAAGATGATATACTATAAAGCGAAAAAGTATTGTAACCGAATAAGAAGATGTGAAAAAAGAAAAGTTTATTTCTTTCATTCATTGGAAATTAAGTACAAGCGGTGAGGCTTATAGCCTGGTTACATTTTCGCAGAACAAAAAACTAAAAACAAGAAAACTAAGCAAAAAGAGCCTTTCGGTCAGGCAAAAAGGTTGTCAAGGTCAACATCCAGGTCACTACGGACTTTGCCCATAGGCAAGCCGGCTCTAGCATCAGCCTCCTGGGTTAGCTCGGTCACAAACACTTTGTCAACCGTACTGGGCAAGGTTTGGCTCAGCAGGTCCACCGGAGTGGGAACTGAAGACTGGCGATCGAGGTTAGTGTTGGCAGGAGAAGCATTAAGTGGATCAAGGACCTCATCATCCTCCTCCTCTTGAAGGAACTTCTGTCGGACTGCATTGGTATAATCCGTCATATAGCTCGGTATGAAGTGGGAATGAGGGTTCAGGAAGATCTCGGAGTCACGTCCTTGACCGAACTGTTCAGCAGCAGTTTTCCAACTGTACTTAAAGAACATGTCTTTGGCTGCTTCACGTTGCTAGACATAGGTTTCCTCCATTTTCTTAAAACCTCGGTCCTCAGCATCCTTTATTTTCTTCCTCAGCTCTTAAAGCTCGACATTCTTTTTCTTCTCTAACTTAGCCAACTCTCGCAGATAACGATCTTTTTTCTCGGCTAAAGCTTTTTGCTTGTCAGCCTTTGCCATGTTGACCAGTTCAGCTAGCCTTGCATTCTCAGATTCTAGCTCGGTCAACTTGGCCTTGGCCTCTTTTAGTTTGGCTGGTTTGACATTTGCATCAGCCACGGCCGACCGCGTTGTTTTCCATAATTCTAGCACACGTTTGTGGGCCACGTGATTTTTCTACAGAGCGTGCGAGTGGAGAAAGAGTGATCAGGGTGAACCAAGCAATTAGATGGATAGTATGGATATGAATAAATTGGTGGACTACTTACAAGCATTATTGACTTAGTCGCTAAGAAAATAACTTTAAGCTCGGTTAAATGATCGTGATGTTCCATGTCTATTGGTGGACAGACGCTCTTGGAAAGGTTGAAAGCAAGCATGTGGTCTTTTTCAACAACCACTGAGTCTTTGGTAGACACAGTGCAGTTTTTGTAGGAAATGGATGGTGCCCACACAGGCGGAGAGGAAGGACCTACTCAGCTCTAGGTCCGATGGCTCGGTCTCAGGGAGCACGGTCTCTTCCTCATCGACCAAATGTGGTTGTTCGGTTGATGAGGTACGCGCACGCTTGCTCTGCTGAGACGTGGTGGCCTTGGTGATTGGAAGGGCGACCACTGTCTCGCGCAGTTGACGAAAGGACGCTAGCTCGGTTTAAACTTCACCGGATGTCTACTCAGTGATAAGAGCTCGCGCGACTCTCCTTTTTTTCATTTCTTGTTCTTCAGTGAGGGGAATTAGATTAATTTGGAAAAGAGTCGGGTCCGGCTTGGGGGAAGACTCTAGAAGAAAATCAGTTACTTTGGTCTTCCTCTTACCACCGTAGCGGTAGGTCGGTTGTACGTCGAGCAGCTCAGTCTAATCTCAATGCCGGTAACGTCGCACAGCTCGGAGTGCGGCTTGATTTGCGTATGCGTAGGTTGATTTCAGGTGGTTCAAATCTGCATATGGGACAAAGAACACAAGGGTTAGTACGGTGATTGTTTTGATGGCAAAGAAGATAGAACCAAGTTATCCTTACCAGCTGTTCCCTTGCTCCAATTGATGTTATAGCTCAGTATCTGGGCTTCGTGGTCTTCGAAATTTTTGGACACCCAGAGAAAATCATCATCGTTTAGGTCTTTATCAGGTGTACTCTTGACGATTTTCTCTTAGCCCCTTTTTATTTTAAGGTAATATACCCAACCGTCATCATTCTGATCGAGTGAATATTGGTGAAATAGCTTGGCCAGTCTGAGGTTGAGGCCGAGGCGGCGATTTAGTTCGGCTATGCCATTTATTATTCTGTACGTGTTGGTGGATAATTGTGTGGGGCATAGTCTGGTTTGCCTAAGAAATTTACAAATTAGGGGTTGGACTAGGAACCTGAGTCCACCCTCTACAATGGACAACAGTGTGAACGGAATAAAGTCCGATCTATCCTAGGTGTGGTGTTCGGCTCGGCTAGTTCAAATTGAACGTTTTCAGGGATATTGTAATCCTTTCGGAATTCGATTATAGTGCCAGGCGAACTCACAAGGAACCGGTATTTGCCCATTTTGGGTAGCCTTTGTTTACAAGTATCTGCTCGGCACCTTAGCCCGGCTTGGCAGTGATTGGCGTGACTGAGTAAACCTAGTCAAGAGTCTGCACAGTGAAGAACATAGAATGTGTTATGGCCAGCAAGTGACTGGGCTAAGGCATCAGTATAAATTATTTTGTTTGGTCTTGAGAGAAGTAATGGTGTATAGCTCGGCTAGAAACTGATTCAAGGTTTTTGCCTAGTCTAGGGAGAGGGCAAGATTTTTGTCTCGGTCCATAAAGTGAGCTAGGCTATAGCTCGGTCATGATTAGGCTACGTTTCCTTAGCTTGGGGGAATGCATCTAAGTGAGCATAAACTGGTTATAACTCAGTTTCATTGTGAGTTCAGGATTCAAAGTTTATATGATTCCAGTTATAGACAAGCTAGAGTTCTTTCTAAGGTGTGGGGTTTCTGGGAAGCTTACTCTAAACTCATTTTTAGCGCATAAACAAAAACTATGCATACTCTTGCAAAAACAATATAATGGGTTTATAAAGTTAAGAGAATTAAGCACCTGAAAAAAGTCAGGCAGAGTGTTTAGAAGGAACATGAAACTTACGAGTTTTTGGATGTATACGTTGAGCAGTAATACGACGTTCCTGCGGTAGTAGTGGAAGTACCAAAGCTTGAATAGGGGCAGATGCAGAATTGGAGTTTTTTTCTCTCAGAAGGCTGTTTTAGTTTTGGGGTTAGAAGATGAACAGTAACAATGGACGTTTGAAGACTAAGGGGATAAATGTGAAATGGAGGTAAAACGGCGGGACTATTCAAATTTTAGAGTTATGATTGACGGCTATCACAGCGATAGAGGCAATCGTGAGGAGCCACGTGTCCCAGTAAGGACGTAGTGTTAGTAGCATAGGAAAGCGGGTTGTACTACGTCAAAGATGGGAAAAACCGAGTGGGTTTTTTAGCTCGGCTAGCCGAAGTGCTTCACTTCAGGTGATATTTTAGTACGGCTTGAAGATAATAATCCCAATCATGCTTCGCAGATGGAATTAAGGGGCAACTGAGAATGTAATTTATATGCATAAATTAGGTCGAGCTAGGTCCATTTGTTTTAAGCATTGGGCCGAGCTAAGTAGACTCCTCAGTTCGTTGGGGGACGCTTCCGCCCGAGCTAAGAGCTTCATTATCTCGGTCTTGAAGTGTACAGACATTAGGCCAAGGTCTGGAACAGATGGACTAGATGTAATTAGCAGCTCAGACCGGGGTATAATTTGTAATGTACCAAACTGGGGTTTATCTCGGTTGAATACCATTTTGGTTTTGTCCAGCGTAGGGCAGGGCCATGATAGCTTAGTTGAGTGTACTACCGAGCAGAGGTAGGAGGTTTGTGCCATCTTACTTGGTTGGTAGTGAGTAGGGTGTTGCAAGGATGGATATTATCCTTGGGAGTGTGATTCCTAATAAGACTCTGCTGAGGAGAGTTTGAGTCCTACTAGGATTGTGCCAGACAGAATCTATAAAAGCTCATGACAGACTTACGTACAGGTATCACAATTCTTACTCAAAAATACACAGAGCTTATTGTCTATTGTCCAGTTACTGACTTAGGCATCAGAGGGGTTTTTTGGCACATACCCGTCGGCTAGCTCACGTTTATGTTTTCAGGTAGTAAAGTGACGACGTTTGGAGTAGTGCAAACTTGATCAACAGGATTATACGAGAAGATTATTTTGTGCTCGTACAGTCTTGAAATTGAATTGGATGGTTTAGTGGATTCTGATCGCAGTTGGTCATACTTTTCTGCTAAATAAAGGTAGGATCTGTGGAGGTCTTGTACCATTTTGATCAATTCAGGCCTGTTCTTGTAATACATTTCGGCTCTTTTAGCAAATGAATCACTATCTTGTTCTATAAGATTCAACATCTGTTGGAACAATCTTCTGTGTAAATAAAATAAATTGAAACAAAACCAAATAAATAAATAAATAAATATCGTACTGAATTTATTTATCGAATCGAATTAAAAAATAAAAGATCAAGTCGAGTGTGTGACACTCTGTCCTTAAGACAGATTTACCCTACTACGGTGCTTATGGGGGAGTGGCATCTATCTCCTAGGATACAATGATCTTTACAAATTTGTACGGCCAACTAGAACCTTCTGTTCTATACTCTCTTTATTTTTTCTCTAAAACTAGAATATGAAGATAAATAATGCAAATGAACAAAATGGACTACAAATGAAAATTCAGAATGTTTTTCACAGATGGAAAAGCTGCCGGATTGGTTCAGATATAAATAGGACCGAAAATGTGTGAAATCAAACTTCAACATATCTGAAATTTGAATGAACAGGTTCTGTTTGAAAACTAACAGATTTGCAAACTGCTTTAACAGATTAACTGCTGCAGTTTGTTCAGATTTTGAATCTATTTGGCAGTTACATAACTGCTGGGCAGTTATAACACTGTTCAAACAATTTAGAATTCGGACAGAAAAGGCATCAAACATGGACAGAAAAATTAAAATTCAATTTTGGAATTAAATTAAATTTCCCGCAATAATTTTTGAAAAAATTCAAAAGAATTTTATCCAAAAAATTAATACAAGAATCGACCTGACCCACAACTGGCACGGCTCGGCTCAGCTCGGCCGGATGAACGACAACGGCGGCGTGCGCGCGCGTGTGTGGTGGTTTGGGTTAAGGTTCACTTTGTCCATAACTCCTCCCTTCTACAAGCTTGGGGTGCCTCTTGGGGCCCATCCCAAGTGTTGTAATCTAGAGCTTATATACACAAAAAAGCTTTCTAAAAGTTTCAATGTGGGACAACCCATTTCAAAGAAACCCACATTTACTTCTTTAAATTGTCCATTCCACGAACCCGAAAACGACGTCAAGTTCCCATTCACTCATAAATGGTTTTGACGAACCATCTTAACCGTGTGACTTGCCATGCAGCAAGGAACACGTCATCTCTTCGGACTCGCCCCAAAAGACGTTCGGGGCCCACTCAATTTTGGGCTCAAAGTTGGCCCAAAATAAGCCTTTATAAAACCAAAATTTCCAACAATCCCCCACATGAATGGAATTTGACGGAGAGAAAATGCAACAACTTGATCTAATTTCAGAGAGTACAAAAATTGAAAATATTCTGCGAAGGATAGGTAGCTTTTGGCTTTGAACCTTCCCTTGTGAGACACTATCGGATTTACTAGCTAACCAGTGAACAAGATGTCTTGAACTGTTCAGCCGTTTGTGTAAACTAAGACAATAGAACTCACACAGTATATCCCCAGACACAGTTTAGTTCTCACTATTGTGTTCATTTTGGCCCTAAACAACCTGGTCTTTCATGAGTGCTCTAGAGAATTGTAGCCCTTCACAAATCTCATAGAACCGGTCCAGTTTACACTAATATAGATGGTTCTTATGAAGAGTATCTTGCCATACTCCACTAGGTTTACCTAGATATAAGAATCATTAAAAGAATTACTTAACCTAAACCGCTGTAGATATCACTATTTCATCCTAGAAATAGGTAGGAGTTTGACTCCCCAGTGATCCTTCTGAGTCATATATAACTCGGTTGTCCCTTTGAACCTAGATCTTGGGATCTCCAGTCAACTTGGTTGAGTTGCCATTGTGGTAACTCTTATTTAATAGGCTTAAGTCCCATTTTCCTCGATGAATTCTCAACTAACTCTCTCGCTAACTCTTTGGTTAGTAGATCCGTTATGTTGTCTTTAGACTTGACATATTCAATGGAAATAATTCCATTAGAGAGTAGTTGTCTCACGGTGTTATGTCGACGACGAATGTGTCGTGACTTACTGTTATACATATGACTCTGTGCTCTACTTATTACTGATTGACTATCACAATGTATGCAAATAGCAGGCACCGATTTTGGCTATATTGGAATATCTTCAAGGAAGTGGCGAAGCCATTTTGCTTCTTTCCCAGTTTTATCTATAGCTATGAATTTTGATTCCATAGTAGACCTAGCTATGCAAGTTTGTTTAGAAGATTTCCAAGATACAGCTGCCCCACCAAGAGTAAAAACATATCCACTGGTAGACTTTGAGTCTCTAGTATCCGATATCCAATTTGCATCACAGTATCCTTCAAGTAGCGCTGGATATCTAGTATAATTCAGCCCAATGTTACGAGTAAATCGGAGATATCTAAGAACCCTTATAATTACTTTCCAATGTTCTATTCCTGGGTTACTCGTATATCTACTTAATTTACTTATTGCATAAGCTATATCCGGGCGAGTGCAGTTCATCAAGTACATTAAGCTTCCAATAATTTAGGCATACTCTAATTGAGAAATACTTTCCTGTATATTCTTAGAAAGAAACAAATTAACATCTATAGGTGTTCTAGCAAGATGGTCATCATCTTTGCTGAATTTGTCAAGTATTTTCTCAATGTAAAGAGATTGTGACAAAGCATATCATTCTGATGTTTTGGTAATTTTCATACCAAGAATTACATCAGCAATGTCCATGTCCTTCATGTCAAAATGTTTATTCAACATTTTCTTGGTAGTTTTAATCATATCATTATTACTACCTATGATGAGCATATCATCTACATAAATACATACAAGGACATAACCTTTGTCTGTGTTTTTAATATAAACACATTTGTCACACTCATTAATTTTAAATCCATTTGACTTCATTGCCTTGTCAAATTTCTCATGTCATTGTTTTGGCGCTTGTTGTAAACCATATAATGATTTAACCAATTTACACACTTTCTTTTCTTTTCCTGCAACAGAAAATCCTTCAGGTTGTTCCATGTAAATTTCTTCATCTAACTCACCATTTAAGAAAGCGGTTTTCACATCCATTTGATGAATTTCTAGATTGTATAGAGATGCAATGGCAATTAGCATTATAATGGATGTTATTTTAGTAACTAGTGAGTATGTGTCAAAGTAATCAAGACCTTCTTTTTGTCTATACCCTTTGACCACAAGTCTTGCCTTGTATTTGTCAATTGATCCATCTGCTTTCATTTTTGTTTTGAAAATCCACTTGTACCCAAGAGGTTTACAACCTGGTGGCAAATCCACCAATTCCCAAGTGTGATTTTGTAAGATGGATTCAACTTCACTATTGATCGCTTCTTTCCATAAAGGAGCTTCAGGACTGGACATAGCTTCTTTAAAAGTTAAGGGCTCATTTTCTAACAAAAATATTAGAAAATCTGGACCAAAAGATTTTGAGGTTCTAGCATGTTTACTACGCCTAGCTTCCTCTTTATCAATTTGATCTTGTTCTTGCCTTTGATCTTGTTCTTGATCATTACTAGTAATAGCATCAAAAGATCTTTTATTAGTACTAGTCTCTTGTCCAGCCTTATTTGGAAATACATGTTCAAAGAATGATGCATTGCGAGACTCAATAATAGTATTTACATGTATTTCGGTATGTTTTGATTTATAAATCAAAAACCGATATGCACTACTATTCTTGGTATAACCAATGAAAATGCAATCAATGGTCTTAGGACCTATCTTAGTCTTTTTAAGATTAGGAATAGCCACTTTAGCCAAACACCCCCACACTTTTAAGTATTTGTAGGATGGTACTCTCCATGCCACAATTCATAAGGTGTTTGATTTATTTTCTTTCGGGGAACTTTATTAAGTACATAATTAGCAGAAAGTATTGTTTCCCCCTGTAGACTGCCCCGGAGAACTCCCCGACTTCGCGCCTGCGAGGGCGCGAATCCGTTTTGTTCTCTAGTTACTACAAGTTCGAACTCAATGTCACAGTTCTTAATTTGATCTCACAAAGTGCAATGTAAGATTGATAAATCACCAAAGAGTCCAAATCTGGCAAATCGTTTTGGAAAACTGATTTTTATAAAGAAATGCCAAACATGGACTACTTTGCCAGATACAGAATCGCCACCTAAATATTTTATTTTGGGAGAATTTAGGAAACCCTGATTCGTGCCTAAGGCCACGTGTCCATCATCACCAAAGTTGCCTCGGCTCGGGAACTTGGGTACAAGGGGGGAAGATCATGCAATGAGCACCCCCGTTCACCCGATCAAAGATCAGCCGATGTCCCTGAACGTCCTGAGAGAAATCCCATTTTGTTCATTGGGCTTACTACAGTTCGGACTCGAAGTCATGGTTCTGAATCTAATCTCGCAAAGTGCAATGCAAGATCGATAAATCACCAAAGAGTCCAAATCCGGCAAATCATTTTGAAAAATTGATTTTTAGAAAGAAGTGCCAAACATGGACTGCTTTGCCAGATACAGAGTCGCCACCTAAATATTTTATTTTGGAGGAATTTAGGAAACCTTGACTCGTGTCTAAGGCCACGTGTCCGTCATCACCAAAGTTGCTTGGGCTTGGGAACTTGGGTACGATTAGGGAAGGTCATTTCATGAGCACCCCCGCTCGCCCGATCAAAGATCGGCCACTACTAAGCATGATATCTTGTTTTTTGAAAACACATGTGTTCTTATTCCGGTTATTAACTTAGAATTACTATGTGATGCGCACAGCATACAAAGTATATACTAGATTGTCTAAGTTGGAACAAAGCATCGCATATCCGTTTGTTTTGAAAATGGATTGACGTTTGCTACTCGCAAGTAGGTTAAAACATGGGTTTCGACGAATTATTCCAATTCAAGTAACCCAACCTTCACCCACAGGCATTCAGACAGTTATATCATATAAGCACATAGCCTCATGGTAAGCATGCTATCATGGCAGTCACTCACACGCATGCAAGGATGCTAAAGCATATACACTTACCGAGTACTCCGAGCCAAAGAAAGAAACTAATTAGAAAACATGCATGAATCCTAACTATGCTGAGATGCCTAATGCAACACATGCAAGAATGCAACTAAGATAGGCTCGGCTATTCTAAGATGTCATGTGAAATGCAACTTGATACATGTATTCATCTTGAGATCGAAATACGATGCAGTTAGTATGATGCACCGAGCCCGGTGCATGCAAGACAAATGAATGGATGCAATCATGCGAGCATAAGGATGCTAATTAAAATATGCCCTAAAACTAACCATCATAAGCTGGTAAATAAAAGGGAAAAAGACGTGGAGTTGGAAGACATGCATCACACACACGCACACTTATTACAACATTGCCCTCTCTCGGAGGGTCCGAATAAATAATAAAGACCGAATAATTAATCAATTACCCTGGCTAATTAAATATTACAAAGCCCTTAAGTAATTAAAAAATTAATTACAAAACAATCTAAATATGAAATTAAAGAGGCCACTGCAGCTCCGCGTTGAAATGATTGGATGATGCATGCTCGATTCGCCTCGCTCAGAAACCCGTTGCCATGCCAATTGTTGCTTCTGTTTGCACTGTTTCATGCCTCTGAAAACTGCACAAGTTCCAAGGCTGCTTCTGAACCACTCCCTGAGCACTGTGGGAGGTCACTGGCCAAGAGACAGGACTACCGGCCATGGAAGGATGGTCATCGACCAAAGATGGGGCCATCGGCTGGATATTTTTAGCCGACCGGCACTGAATGTGGCTGACCGGCCATCCCTTACTGCAGGATTTTGTTTTTGCTGCAGTAGAGGACAGACAGTGCATGGCAAGGAATTTGCAAGACAATGTGTGCACGACCACCCTCCCTATCATGCTATGAACTCAAGAGAGTATGGCTCTCGACCCTCGGGCCACCAATCACGCATTTCGATGCATGATGGCCAAGGAACCGAATTGCATGACTTAATATAGAATGAATGCACATATGAACACATAATTGCCTAAACTCCATCATGTGTAGTCAAGAGTGTCGGCGACAGGGAATCGAGGCGCGTTTCATCACTTCAAGTACGAAACGCTCCTCGTTTCCCGTGTTTGGGCTAACTCCTATCCCAAACACAATGCAACAAATAACATGGCATGGCACAAATGCAACTCTAGCATGCAATCTTAATGCAATGCAACTAAGCGTGCAAAATATACAAGGGACATGGTAGCATACACAATGCCAATACGAAATGCAACATGGACAACCTAACAAGATTAATGGCATGTACAATGCACAATGCTAATGCACACATACTCAATGCAAGACAACATATGCAACAATATGACGAAATGCGACTAGCATACACAATGCGAATATCCAATAGTATACTCAATGCGATGAACTACATAACATGCGCAATGTTATGAACTACAATGGCATACTCAATGCAAAATAGACTTAAACCAAAATGAATGGGCCTCAGCCACACCCAAATCAGTGGCCATTAGGTGATGAAATCAAGGCAACAAAACACATGTTAGCATGCACAATGCAAGGGCACCAAGCTTAAGTCACAAAACACAACCTTCCAAGAACATTGAAAGGATGAAGCATGGAACACTATGGCATATATTCCAGCTCTGAAATGGCATACAAAGTGGCCTCGGATCATGCAAACAACTCACACAATGCATGTTGAAAGGCTCAAGTACCGAAACTAGTGAAGTGCATTACACTAGAGGTATGCAAAGCGATGCCCAAATAAACAAACCAACCCCAAACAGTCCCTATGCAGGCCCAAAACAGTGGCAAAATGGACTAAGATGATGGCTTGAAATGCACAAAAATAAAGCTCATGCAATGGCCCATAAATGAGGTACACAAGCACAACTCTTAAACGCATTTAAAGAGTGGAGAACATGGGAACATGGCACAAGTATAGGCTCTGAAATATCATGTTCAATGATGCCAAAACATGCAAACACCTCAAGTTAAGCATGCAAGGGGCTTCAAAACTCAAAACTAGGCAAGGCTATTACACTACAACCATACATGGCAAGCATCATTCGACCAAGGGACCTCAAAACAAAGCTAAGGCAACCCAAAATATGAACAAAATCAGTTTGGATCATGGCCAAAATATGCTAACATAGAGGGCCAAAACAACATGCATTGTAAGCTAATGAACATGAGTTACACTACAAGCATATGAAGCATGTGAGGGACTACCAAACTAGCCAAAAATAGAGTCATGGCATGCCAAATGATGGCCAAAAACCCATTGAAACATGACCAACACATGCAAGAATGACATGCTCCTTTGATAAGCCATGAAAGGGATTACTCTACACATGCAAGAAGCAAGCAAAAGGGGACCAAACCAGCCATGGTTAGAGCCTAGGCAGATCCTATATGCTCCTTTGGTAGGCCAAAAATGCTAGTAAACAAGACAACAAGAGAGAGGGTCACCCCTCTCTGATTTAGGCCCTCAAAACCACATGCTCACCACTAAAAATCCATTGGATTTTAGTGGTAAGAAGGCCAAGCAAAGATTAAATCAAAGGCTTTATGGCATGGCACAAAACAAGGCTATTTAAAGCATGCAAAAGGGTAGATGACCTTCAACACCAAAATGGTCTTAAACAAACATCAAAAGGACTTCAAAACAAGACTTTTTTCAGTTAACAACAAAGCCTAAATATGCACGCAAGTATATCTAAGAGAATGATCAAGAAAGAGCTTAAAAGAAGGAAAAAGGAGTTACCCTTGAAGCTCAGCAAAAACCAGCAGGTTTTGGGAGCAAAAACTAACTTCTCAACCTTTGAAAATCCCCTCCAAGAACCTTAGATCAATGGTGGAGGTATATGGCTATGAGGTGTGGTGCAATAGGCCAAGAACAATGCACACTTGGAGCCAAAATAGAGAGATATAGAGGGATATATATATTTTTCCTTAGACTAATTTCTTGGAACTTGGTATAAGGAGAGGGAGGCCCTCTCTTATAGAGGAGCTAAGGTTCAAGCTTTGTCAAGAAGCTAGAGCAAAGGTTCAAGCTTCCTCAAGAAGCTAGAGCAAAGGTTCAAGCTTTCTCAAGAAGCTAGAATAAGGGTTCAAGCTTCCTCAAGAAGCTAGAGCAAAGGTTTAAGCTTCCTCAAGAAGCTAAAGCAAAGGTTCAAGCTTCTTCAAGAAGCTAGAACAAGGGTTCAAGCTTCCTCAAGAAGCTAAAGCAAGGGTGTAAATCCTCCATACACGTGTATAGAGGGGGGTAATTGTGGATGCCAGCTGCACCAGCTGGCATAAAATATCTGCATAAAGCAGATGAATAGGGTTCGGCCACCAAAAATGGCCGATCGACCAACACAAGTGCCGGCCGATCAAATATAGTGTTGACCGGCCAACACTCTTGGCCGGTGGCAATAAAAAGGGGCCAATGGCCTCATGCCATGGCAGGTGGATTGAGGGGATGGAAAACAAGCCACTCTCTTCCGTTAGAAGGAAAAACACAAGGGTTTGGTCCATGACTAAGCACAAAATAGATAAGTTGAGAGATTTTGAGGCAAGGCGCGTAGCCGAGACCTCTGAGAACTCAAAACGAACACGAGCATGGATGATCATCGAGTGTTCAAATGATGACGTCCAAGTCTTGAGGACGGTCAAAAATGGTGTGTCTACAACTAAACATGATATTTTGTTTTTGAAAACACATGTGTTCTTATTCCTGTTATTAACCTAGAATTACTATGTGATGCGCACAACATACAAGTATAAACTAGATCGCCTAAGTTGGAACAAAACATTGCATGTTCGTTTGTGAAAACGGTTTGCTATTCGCAAGTAGGCTAAAAATGCGGATTTCAATGAATTGTTCCAATTCAAGCAATCCAACCTTCACCCACAGGCATTCAGGCAGTTAATCAAATAAGCAGTTAGCCTCATGACAAGCATGCTAACATGGCAACATACACATCTCATGCAGTATGCTAAAGCGTAAACACTCACAATGTACTCCAAGCCAAAACAGAGAACTAGTTAGAAATCATGCATGATCCTAGTTCATGTTAAGATGGCTAATGCAACACATACAAAAATTCGACTAAGATAGGCTCGACTATTCTACAATGGCATATGAAATGCAACTTGATACACGTATTCAACTTGGAATTGAGATACAATATAGTTAGTATGATGCGCTGAGCCCGGTGCATGCAAGACAGATGAATGGATGCACGCATGCGAAACATAAGTATGCTAATTGAAATATGCCCTAAAACTAACCATTGTAAGCGGTTAAGTAAAAGGGAGAAAGAAATGGGGGTTGGAAGACATACATCACACACACGCACGCTTATTACAACAGTTGGCCTTCTCGACGGAGGGTCCGAATAACAAGCTAACTAGCTAATCTAAGCTAATTAAACTAATTATTACATCACAAAACTAATTAACTAACAAGCTAATTAATTAAGCTATTACAACACAAATTGAATAATTAAACGCATTAACTAATTAGGTACAAAACCAAAGCATAAACTAGCTAAGCAAATTAGCTAAGTAAAGCAATGTCCTCAAAGGGAGAAGATGCACGCATGCTCGGTCGCCTCGTTCGGAAATTCGTCGCGATGCCCCAACTTGTCTCTGTTTGCAATTGTTCTCAGAACCTTGCACCAAGCTCCAAAAAGCTTCAACTCTACCATGGGAACCTGTAGGAACATGGCCGACCACCTAGGGATGCTTCCAGCCACTGGCCGACCACTTTCTATTGCTGCAAAACAGAAAAAGTGGTCGGCCAGCTAGTTATTCTGGTCGGCCAACCAATTTTGCTGCATTTCTCCACTTTGCTGCAACAGAGAGCAAGAAAGGGCATGGCAATATTCTCGACCCTCTGGCCACCAATCACGCATCTCGATGCATGATGGCTGAGAAGCCAAATTGCACAATTCAATATAAGATGAATGCACACATAAACACATAAATGCCCTGACCTCTATCATGTATGATCAAGAGGGTCGGCGACCGAGAATTGAGGCACGTTTCATCACTTCAAGTATGAAATGTCCCTCGTTCCTCGTGTTTGGACTAACACCTAATCCAAACAAATGCAATGCAACTCAAGCATGCAAACATGCAATGCAACTACATGGCATACACAATGCAATGGACAACATGGCATACTCGATGCAATGTAACATGATCAACCTAACAAAGCTAATAACATGCAAAGAAGGCTAATGCATGCATACATAAAGCAAGGAAACATAAGCATGCAATAACATGACAATGTAAGAATGCAAATAACATGAAAGCAAACATGCTTAATGGACTTAAACCAAAATGGACAGACCTCAATCATGCCCAAATTAGCGGCCATAACACCAAAATAAAGGCATGAAATGCAAAACAAAGCATGCACATGCATTGGCCCATCAACTAGGCCTAAGAGCATAACTCTCAAGAGTGCTCAAGAAGTGATAAACATGAGAGTGTGACAACACTAAAGGCTCTGAAACAAGGTATGAAATGATGCCAAATCATTCAAACAACACAAGCAAGGCATGCTATGGTCCTTAAAGCATGAATCTAGCAACGAGCAACACATAGGAGGCATGCAAAACATGGCACGAATGCATGAACCAACCATGGACAGAGCTTAATTAGGTCTAAACAAAGACCGAAACATGCTAAGATGAGGGCTCAAGGACCTAGGCAAGATGGCATACATGCTAGGCGATAAGCTAGGCAACGAATGCACAACCCTTAAAGGCACTTAAAGAGTGAATGAAGTGGGAACATGAAAATTCTACATGCTTTGAAATGTCATGGTAAATGATGCCAAATCATGTACACAACATAAATGAAACATGCTATGGTACCCAAAGCTTGAAGCTATCATAGGCACTTACACTCTAGCTATGCAAAACATGAAGCATATGGCAAGGGCAACCCCAAATAGTCCTAGAACATGTCAAAATGAGTCTAAAACATGCATGGAAGGAAGCCAAAACAAGCTAGCATGAAGGGCATAATGCATGGAATATGCAAGGCAAATAAGGTGGATTACACTACACCTACCAAGACCAAGCATGAGATGGCTTCGCCAACAAAAATCAGAGTTATATTATGGAAAAATAACCCCAAAAACACATTGAAATGATAGCTCGCAAGCTTAGGCATGAAGGCATACACAATGATTCATGTTAAGGCATAAAGGACAAACCCTCCAACGCATTGAATGGGTGACAAATGCAAGTGTATGACCACACTACATGGACTAAAATCACATATGAAATGATACCAAATCATTCAAAATGGTCAAGCAATACATGCTAGTAGACTTGATACACAAAGCCAACAAGTTAGAATGCACTATAGCTATACAAAGCATGGGATGCATGACCAAAACAACACAAATCAGAGCTAAATCATGCTAAAACATGGGCAAAAGCTTCTTAGAGTTAAGCCAAAATCATGCTAGAATGACATGTTAAAGCATGATACACAATAGGCTAGTTCATGGAATTGCACTACAAGTGCATGGAGCATGCATGGGGCTATCAAACCCAACCTTAACAGAGTTATGGCATGTTAAAAAAACACCAAAAACCTATTAAAATAGAGTCAACATAAGCTAGAAAGACATGCTACTTCATGAAGTATATAAGACTAGTTTATGAAATTTACACTACAAGTGTATTAAGCATGCATGGGGTGATCAAGACAACCAAAAAAAGTGGCATGCCATCTCAAAATAACCCCAAATACATGTTCAGAACAGGCCAACACAAGCTTAATAAACATGCTCAAACATGAGGCATTCAAAGCAAGCATTCAAAATACAATAAGAGGGGATGACCCTCTCCTATTTGGGATCCCAAAACAACTTTTTCACCACTGAAAACCCTCTGAATTTCAGTGATAGAAAGGTCATGCAAAGGCTAGAACAAGAGCCAAAAGGGATGGCTCAAAACAAGGTCTAATAAGGCCTAAGAGGGGGTAGACTACCCCCAACAAAAAAGTGACCTTAAACAAGCATTTTAAGCATGCAAAAACATAACTTTTTGTAGTTAAGAGTTAAACTTAAATCAGCATGAAAATAGGGCCAAAAGCTTAAGCAAAAGCAAGGTTCAAGAGGGTAGAAACTAACCCTTGATGATCACCTTCAAAGCTGAACTCCAGCACACTTTTTGAACCGAAACCAGTCCAAAAACTCCAAAACAAACCTCAAGAAGCCTTAGCAACAAAAGGATGGTGTTTGAGTGTGTGTTTGTGTGTTAAAGTATGATAAAACTACAATTTAAGGCACAAAAATAAAGAGCAAGAGCAAGATAGATACAAAGATGTATATGTATAGCTCAAGGCCAAAGATTTGAACCTGGAGGAGGAGGGGGGAGGTTCTCTCTTATAGAGAACAAAAGTGTAAGCTTGTTGGACAAGCTTAGGGTCCAAGGCCATCCCTCCATACACATGTATGAAGGATGGCTTTAGTGCCTTGCAGCTGTGCCAGCTGGCTGAAAATATCTCCAAAAAGGTAATGAAAAGCAACCGACCACCACAAGTGGTCTCCCAAGAAGAAAACTGGTCGGCCATGGTGGGAAAGGGTCTACAATATGAAAACAATGCAGTGGTGTGGTGGCCGACCAAAAAAGGTGGCCTAAAGACCAAGAAAACCAATTGGCCGACCAGAAAACTGGCTCGCGGGGAGGAAAGTGGTCTCCAAGGGGAAGAACTGGTCTCCCACCCTTGTACCACCTTCCAAATAAGGAAAACAAGGTTTTTGCCAAAAACAAACCAAAAAGGATGCAAGACGAAAGTTCGGGAGGCAAAGCGTGCAGTCGGAAGCCTCGAAAACTAGTCTACCGGCATCAAAAGTGGTCTACGACCACAAAAGTGGTCTCTCGGACCACAGTGTCCCTCTAGGCAGAGGCAACAAGGTGTGGTTCAAAAACACGCCAAACGAAGAACGTTAAGCGGTCCCGAGACAAGGCGCGCGACCGAAGGCTCCAAAAACCAGAAACTGGTCTCCAAAAGAGAAAAGTGGTCTACGACCACAAAGAGGTGGTCCACAGATCACTTCATTCCTCCGGGGAAGAGAAACAAGGCTTGGTCTGCAAACCGAGCCGAAACACAAAGAGTTCAGAGGCCCGGAGGCAAGGCACTCAGCCAAAACTCTGGAACCTCGAAACGAGCTCAACATGCACAATCACCGAGCGCTCAATCGATGACGTCTGAATGTAAAGGTCGGTCAAAAATGGGGTGTCTACAGTTGCCTCTCTTTAATAGAACTCGGAAGTCATAAGTGACAGGAGTGAAGGTCAAAGTCTAGAGACAACCCATTTTTGACAAGGCCGAAGACTTAGACAAACAGGCAATATAATAAAGACATGTGCCCGCAGGCAGGGGCAAAATGCAAATGCCATGCACAAAGTCGAGCATAGTTTATGATCATGCAAAAAAAGCTGTAATGAAGCAAATATGCAAAATAAATGCAATAGTCTAAGCAAGCAAATACGAACCAAACTACATTACATGCAAAAGATGTAAGAGAATTATACAATTCTTGTTACGTCTCACGTGGAGTAAATATAATACCGTTTGGTCGCACCAGCCTCAAATGAACCGTACATACAATATCGTGCCTGCAAAAGAAAGAAACTCGACAGGTATAATATAGTTAGAAGCACATGTTCAACATTACATCAAGATGCAATTCCAATGCGAGATAAATGCGTGCATACACAATGCCGATGGAAATATGAATAGCAATGCAAGCGAAAAGTGCGTGATAATGCAAGTGGAGCATGCATAACAATGCAACCTAAGTATGCGTGACAACGCGGGTGAAGAGGTGCATTGTCATGCAACCTAAGTGTGCGCATAACAATGCGATGGAGGGGTGCATGACAATGCAACCTAAGTGTGTGTATAACAATGCAATGGAGGGGTGCATGACAATGCAACCTAAGTGTGCGCATAACGATGCGGATGAAATGCATAACAATGCAAAAGGAATATGCAAAACAATGCGAGCAAAAAGTGCATGACAACGGAAATAAAGTGTGCCTAACAATACGAGAGAAATGCGCATAACAATGCTATGAGTGGTGTGCATAACAATGCAAGAAGTGATGTGCATTACAATGCAACATGTGGTGTGCATAAGGATATATTTGAAATGTGCAACCCCAAAAGTACGTTCGAAGCAAAATACTGAAAAAGGAAATACAAATCTTAACGCGAGCGATTTAACCTGAACCTCCAAGTTACCTCTCGGAGGGGTCACAAAGTACTCAAAAGGAGACACCTTGCTATTGACGAGTAATTGATGAGCCACGCATCGAAGACTTGAATCAAAATTCCTGCAGGGACGATTTTGAGCCAAAAAGTGTACTTTCGTTGCACTTTCTCAAGAGCCGAGGACTCCAATCATCACCAAAGCGCAGAGGGAGGACAATGGGACCTTGGAGACCACCCAGGAGGGTGGTCGACCACCTAGAAGAATGGCTGACCAGTTGTTGAGCACCTAAGTGGTCGGCCAGCCAGAAAAATTGGTCGGTCGACCAGTTTATGAAAATAGGGACAGTTTTATCATTTCAAGGCTGGGTCTTTAAGTACATAACTCTAAATCACTTTTGCTCACAACACAAGGCCGAAACACATTCTCCTTTGCTCCTAGACCCTTTTTCCTCTCAGATCTGCACTTTATACGCGTTTTCCAACGCCCCATGCAAAAGCGAAGTTGTTTCACGAAAACTTTCGATTCTTTTCGTTTTGAACCAATTAGAATTTGTTTTCGGAGCTTCTTTCTCCATTTTCACCACTTGAGGTATGTTTGTCTCGAAGTTTGGCACCTTTTCCCGGGCGTTGACTTTTGTTGACTTTTTCTCTTCCCGAGAGTTGACTTTTGTTGATTTTTTGCAATTTTGGCCTATTTTGCTCATTTTTGTAGATTTCTTCAGATGGCTGACGATATTCCATACATCGGAGACTCCCCGAGAGTAGAGGATGAACCCGACATTATACCGTTGCCACTAAGGATACGGCCATTTGACCCGGAGAGGTACCACCCGCAGGAGCATATCCTTCCTCCTTGCACTTTCCATCATTTTACCGACTTTGCGCGATGGGCGCCCGCAGACTTGCTGTTACGGGAGCCGGAGTATCATCTATCTCATCATGCGCGTGAGATGCGTACTTCACTTTTGCATTTTCTGCGATGCATTTTGCACTCTTGCGCATTTCATGCTTTCGCTATGTATTATATCTGCTCGTTTCGAACACATTCACATATACAGTACTTCTACATGTTCTGAACATAACTTGCACAGTGTTTAGTGCAAAACCAGACACAAAACAGTCAAGTCGAGAGGTCCTGAGGCAAGGCGCGTAGCCGAGACCTCCGGGAACTCAAGATGAACACAAACATGGATGATCACCGAGTGTTCAAGCGGTGACGTCCAAGTCTTGAGGACGGTCAAAAATGGGGTGTCTACAGTTGCCCCTCTTTGACAGAACTCGAAAGTCATAACAATGACGGGAGTGAATGTCAAAGCCCAGAGACGACCCATTTTTGACAAGGCCGAAGACTTAGACAAACATGCAAGACAGACAAGATATGCGCCCGAAGGCAGGGGCAAAATGCGAGACAATGCACAAAGCCGAACATAACTTATGATCATGCAAAGAAAACTGTAACGAAGCATAACATGCGACAGTTTTAAGCTAGCATACACCAAACTACACTACTATGTAGAAAGGATGTAAGAGAATTATGTAATTCTTGATACATCTCACTCGGAGAATACAATACCTGCGCGGTTCGTCTGGTTGCACCAGCTTCATACATACAATATCGTGCCTGAAAAGAAAGCAAACTTAACAGGTATAGATATCGTTGGCAATATGCAAAATGAATGCAAAATGATATGCGATATACAAAACTATGTATAGTAATGCAGATGAAAATGTAATGCAATTGAATCATAATCAAATCATTAGCGGTGCAAAACCACACAATTGTCAAATAGATTGATGGAAGTAACAAGTCCGTCTACCATAGAAAAGGTGCCGCAACCCTCAAACCAACATACCAACGTGGAATAGGCCCGTACACATGCAGAACTATGAGTGATGTAGATGGACACAAGAACAGGTAATTGGATGGGATGACATAGGTGGGGAAATGACCCGCTGAAGCAAGACCAATGATCCTAATGCTGGATGCAAAAATTACACTACAATGTAATATATATAATGGATATGGCGCGCGGACCAAGCCAAATCTTGCCCAGGAAAGGCATGGACACAAACAAACCACGTCTAGCATAGAATGGTCATACAGAACTATGAGTGTATAGACGTGAAAAGTATGGGCACATACCAGACCAAGCTCAACAAGGGAAGGTGCAAACCCTAGATGGAGGTGATGCAATGGATGCATGCAAGCTATAATGCAATATCTATGATATGCAATGGAATGGATATTTACAGTGAAAATGCATGACATATGCATTATATTACGGTGAAATGCATGACATATGCATTATATACAATGATGCATGACATATGCACTATCTACAATGATGCATGACATATGCATTATTTACAATGTAATGCATGACATATGCAATATTTACAATGATGCATGACATATGCACTATTTTTGATGAAATGCTTATGATGCATGTTGCTTTTTTTGAAATGCGCGACAGCGCGCGGCGTAGGACGCATGATAATACATGAACTTTAAATGCGCGGCAACGCGCGGTTATTGAGATACATGACAGTGTAAATGGACTGTGCACATCAATGCACTAAAGGTCTTGCACCTTCCGAGGATTTAAGGTCTCCTAGACCGTCGTATGTACAGGACGGTGTGATGCGCAAAATAGCGCGATTGAATGCATGCAAAATGCAATGAGATGCGCAAAATAGCGCGATGCGTTAGACAATGCGAGTGCACAAGACAGTGCGATGCGCAAGATAGTGCGATGGAATGCATGCAAAACGCAATAAAATGCGCAAAATAGCGCGATGCGTTAGACAACGCGAGTGCACAAGATAGTGCGATGTGCAAGATAGCGCGATGGAATGCATGCAAAATGCAATAAGATGCGCAAAATAGCGCGATGCATTAGACAATTCGAGTGCACAAGATAGTGCGATTGACATGTATATGATACTTACAAGATATGTGCGCAACAATGCGAACTAGATAACGCATAACCAGCGCGCGTTCACGACAAAACGTCGTAATGCAATGCAAGTAAGGCAACTTTCACATCTTGTAAGGGACAAAAGGATACAAAAAGGATACTCCCCGCACATATTCGAGTGCCACGCACAGAAGACACGGTCCGACGTCAAAACGGAGGCCGGTTGAGCTTCGGAAATGCCTTTTCATGTACTATCTCGAGCAATGAAGGCCTCAAACTACAGATCTGACCCAAACAAGGTTGTAGGAGGCTCATCGGCCGGAAGTGGGAGTCACCGGCTGTTCATCGGCCATCAAAATACATTACCGGCCAAATATTTGGCCAGCCGGCCAAAAATGTAGCCGACCGGCCAAAAATGTAGCCGACCGGCCAAATATGCCTGAATCGGGGCAGTTTTGACTTTTCACCTCGGGTCTTTTAAAATAGGATTTCAAACCCTATTTTTCTCATTTTCCTTGGCCGAAAACACTTCCTCTCTCTCTCTAGAGCATTTCCCGAGCCTTATTCCTCGTTTTTCTCGCGTTTTACGCCCGTTCCATTGTTTGATTCGCGAAGTTTATCGTGTTTCAAACATTTTCATCCGATCAAAACTTCGTTTCGGCGCTTCCTTTTCGATTTCCACTTCTTGGGGTTTGTTTCCCCCGAGTTTTCCTTGATTTTCCCACATTTTCCATATTCCGGCTTTTCCGGCCATTTTCCACCCTCTCGGGGTTGACTTTTTGGTTGACCTTTTATATTCTAGGCCGATTTCCTCTCTCTCGACCATTTCCACACCACTTTTGTCATGGCCGATGATATTCCACAGGGCGGGACTCCCTCGGATCACGAGATGGACCCCGGGGCCGAGCTCCTCCCCTTGAGCGTCCGCCCGTTCGGCTCGGCGACCTACCGGCCGGCGATTCACGTGCTTCCTCCCGACGGACTTCGTCAGTTCAGGAGCTTCGAGAGGGGCGTGCCTCCAGAGCTTCTCTTGCGTGAGCCTACATCTCATTTGTCCTTCGGCGCTTCCGAGGTAACATTCTTCCCTCTGCTTTACTTTCCACAATGTAGAACACCTAGTTACCATAACTGATTATGCTCTTTAACTGCTTAGCCCAAATGCACTGAGGCACTGTACACTGTAATCGACCATGAACACACTTGCAACTGATATCTGTTCGAATCTGAACACGTGCACACATACTGCATTCGCCGTGAACCACTCAAATATACTGACACATCAGTCACTATAGTTCACTACGAGCACACCGGCACCCGATATCTGTTTGAATCTGGAAAATGTGCCCACATGCTGTATCTACAACAAACCATGCAAACACACTGACACATCACATGTTGTAGTTCATTACCAAATCTGAATGCTTTTCAAAACTGTACTTTAGCGTTTCTTCACCATTGTCTGCTTGAAAATAGGGAGATTCTCATACCGTCCGGGGGTATGGGAATATTGCCGCTCGAAATTGGTATGCAGAGTTACCCGACGCGGTTCGCCACATCGTGGACCAGGCCGGCTTCGGCGCATTTTGCAGAGGGCTTTCCAGGCTGACGACGAGCAGGCCCCTCCTTGCCGCTCTAGCAGAGAGGTGGTGGGACACCACCGACTCGTTTCATCTTTCTGCGACGGGAGACATGACGATGACTCCCTATGATTTCTCGATGCTCACAGGCATCGGCGTAGGGGGTGATCCGATCCCCTTTGATACTGATATGGACGAGTGGACGGCTGCTTAGATCCATCTGCTCGGCGAGGTGCCACCTCTTGCGCGTCCCGGCTTCGTCCGATATTCGTGGTTCGAGGTCCAGTTCAGGGTCTAGCCGACTTTGACCGAGGAGGCTCTGATGACCCAGGAGGCAGTGGAGCAGTATGCCCACGGCTTTCTGATGTTTCTGCTGGGGACTACCATTTTCGCCAACCGGACGAACACCGTGCCCCTTTGTCTGCTCAGTGCACTGGTGGATGTCAGGCAGATTTTGCACTATGACTGGGGTGGTGCCGCTCTGGCCACCCTCTATGGGTACATGAGCTCAGCTTCCCGCGGCAGTGGACAGTTGCTCGGGGGCTATTGGCGCGCTTGGGAGGTACATTTCCTTTTCCTTCTTCACATTTCATTTCTGCTTTCTATCATCTATACTCTGTACTGTACTCTGTACACTGCACACACTGGGCCTGCTTTATACTGACTGTATACTGTACCCACGGCACACACATACTCTGCTTTACACCGACTGTACACTGCTCAAACTGTACACTCTGCCCAACACATTGCACACGGCTCTGCTATTTCTGTTTTATTCTGCGTCCTGCTTTATCTGATGATCATATTGGTATTTGGTTTGCAGTTGTGGGTCTACGCTTACTTTCCCAGGTTAGCCCCAGTACCCGACGCGGAGACCCCTCTTGTCGTCCTGTTCTCACACCACTTTGACGGGAGGTGCGTGCGGAGGCCCCGGGAGACATTCACCTTTTTCCGTCGCTATTTTGACACCATCACCCCCGCGGAGGTATGTTCGACTTTAGAGTTTATTTGAGCTTCGCTTTTCACTGTATGTTTTCAATAACAGTAGATGACAAACTGTATTTCATTTTCAGATCACCTGGCAGCCTTGGGCTCCGTTGCCAGCCGTGACCCGGGATCGGTTTGCCGGGGCAAAGGAGACTGCATGCTTCCGGATCTTGCTGGAGGGCCCGGTCTGTCGGGCTTGGTACCTGGGCGAGCGTTTCCTACGCCAGACCCTGGGGTTACCAGAGCAGATAGTCCCGGGTCCACCTCCTGCCCACATGAGGGACACCGAGAGGTTCACCGCCCAGGAGATGGCCGATTACACGATCGGCTGGGACGCGGAGGACTTCAGGGGTGAGGGCGACTTCAGAGAGTACGTCCAGACCTACATTACGCGGCCTCTGAGCAGTGGCCGTCGAGCTGAGAGAGGGAGACCGGTGGTGCCGGCAGCTGGAGCTGGAGCTGGAGCTGGAGCAGGGACATCGAGGACAGCTCGTGTCTGTGGCCGGAGCGGAGCTCGGAGGGGTCAGGGGGTTAGCTGGCCAGCGCTACCCACGATGATGACATGCCGAGGGCAGGGTGGGCCGACGTACCAGATCCCCTTTGCTCCTCCTCCGGCTGACCATGAGTTGGTCGAGTTCTATGACTTACCTCCGGTATGTACTACTTCATCTTGCATCTTGCATTGTCATTTTATTTCAGTTTATTTTGATATTCCACAGAATACTGATGCCTTTGATACTTTTGCAGGCTTCTTCCGAGTATACCCGGCAGTCCTTGGAGCTGAATGCCTCCATGATGGGGATGTTGCAACAGACTTTCGACCTCTTGGCCCTCTACAGCATTCCGATATGTTCTTCTGATCACGGCCTCAAACCATACTCATAAGCTGCTTCACATAATCTAGTGCACAACACAACACTTGATAAGCTGCTCACATCATTCATACACTGTACTCATACATTGCATTCTGCACTGATAAACTGTTTACGACATTTGCACACTGTACTCATACACTGCATTTTGTACTGACAAACTGCTCACGGCACTCGCACGTTGCATTGCATTCTGCACTGATAAACTGCTCACGGCACTCGTACGTTGCACTGCATACATTGCATTCTGCACTGATAAACTACTCACGGCATACTGATGCGTTTGCCTCTTATACTTTTCAGCCTCCTTTCCGGATTCCCACTGTGGGAGGTGTTCCAGCTGGACCTTCTATTCCTATCGGAGGAGATGGCAGAGCATACCCCCGCACCAAGGTGGGGCGCGCCCATGTTGGGAGTAGCTCACGGGCACCCGTCCCTGATGATGATGATGAGGAGTCGGAGGCAGAGTCGTCGTCGGAGGAGACCGGAGAAGGCTCGGACTCGGACTCAGATGACAGCGCTGATGATGTTCCTGGACCTTCGTCCAGGAAGAGGACGAGGACGGACCCCTAGACCCACGGCCTTTTGTCATTGATCCAGACTTTTGCTGTTTTTTTTTTTTCTTCTTTTGTACCTTTTGCTGGTAGCTAGAGTACCTTGTACTGCCGTAGGTAGATTTTTATTTCCAAAACCATGTACTTGAAAAAGATGATGAAATGAAACAAACTTTTTGTCTGAAAAAGTGTTGCATTTGTACATTTCATATATGGCATCGCATTGCACCATGTTACATCTCAAACGAAATGAAATTGATCTGTTGTCTGAAAATTGAACACTTGCATTGTAATAATCAGATAACGAACCAGTCAACAGCAAAAACAAACCATACCAACCACTGCACATTCTGAACACTCGGCTCATACTCTACTGGGGATTAATCTGCATACAGCTCATAACATAGCGCTTGATTCATTTTGCACATAGCGGATCCCGAACAAACAGCCCAAATTTGACAAGACGGACTATGAAGGTTGAATCTACTGAAGTTGAAGCACACTCAGATGCGATCCGAAACCCAGAAGCTTCAAAGAGGCCCATGTTTTTTTTTTCTATTCACACTTATCGGGGGGTGGACCCTGCAGTTGCGTGAAAGAACCAAACCATATTTTTGCACAAATGTGGAGAATGACACAGCATTCTGAGCACAAAATGATTAATTTTTGAAATTGAAGAAGGTTTTTTTCAAACCGGGGTATTGAGCCTACAACTGAACTCAGCGAGAAAGACTCAACAGCGAAGACAAAAGGGTAAACAACCTAAACACAACGAGACATACTCGGAAAAGACTCAAAACAAAGGTTGAGGTAAATAAAACAGAAGACAGGACATACAGACGCATTAACGGAGACGGGGACGGGGACCTCAGATCACGAGGAGCCAGTTTCTCTGGGTATTGTTTCCCATCCTTTCCTTACTTGTGATTCTCACATAACTCGGCCCTCAGGCTCGGTTTTTCTCTCAAAACCCTTTGGCTCGCTTTTTCTCTCAACTTACACCTCTCTATTCTTTATTCTCTCATTTTTATCCCTCCCAGGATTTTTTAATGGATGAATAGGAAGTTGTGGGTTTACGCCCAACATTGTTAGCTCGCGGCTATTTCCTCCGGTGGCGCTTGGTCCATGCCCCAGGTAAAGGAACGGAGTACCTTGATCCCTTTAGATTCGTGCTTCGCACTTGGTTCTATACCTCGTTGCTTGGAGGAATGTTGAGAGCTTTCAACCATTTAATGGCAGCTTCAGTAGTGCCCTTCTTGGCCAGTATGTTGGCGATAGGGGAGAGACAGGAAGCCCAACTCAACTGTGCCCCTAGTTCATCATTATGACCATTTTTTATTTTCTTCCTAAAACAGTTTTGACCAAAATGAGAGTTAGATTAACACACTTGTTCGATTTTTGATTCAAAATCATGCAAGTCAGGCTATGAGTGCTGAAAATTTTCCTTTTTGGGTCCAAAATGGTATAAGTTTTGGAAAGATAAAATAGTTTTCGAGAAAATAGTCAACCTTAGTAAAAATTTTCAAAAACTATTTTTGGCAAACGGCCGCCACCCAACGAGCGCGGTGCTTACTTTTGAGATGCACAACCTCGGATCGGAGGCAATGGAAAATTGCCCCTTGTTTGAAGGACGCTGCACGGCAACAGAAAGTTGCTCCTGGTTTGAATGGCGACTCATGGCAACGGAAAGTTGTCCCTTGTCTGGATGATGCCGTAGCATATTGTAAACAGTCCTCACTAGTGATGATCATGACCGAACTTTCTCGGATACAGAGAAGACGAAGATGGTCAAAACCAATATATGGACACAGTCACTTTGAAGGTGTTGGGGGCTGGACTTCGGGATGAAGTTGCCTACGTATCCCGAACATGGGAATCAAGCCCACGTGGTCCATGTTGTCACAACTGAACTGTCGGATTCAGAGAAGGCAAGGATGATCGAAACCATTACATGGACAAAATCGCTTTGAAAGCGTTGGGGGCTGAACTTCAGGATGAAGTTGCCTACGTATCCCAAACATGGGAATCAAGCCTTACGTAGTTTCGGTTATGGTACACTCGGGTATTAACCTCTCCTTTTGTGCTCTAACTTTTGCCAAGGCGCCCGTTGCGGGTTTTCGACCTTGTGAGCTTCTTTTTTCTTTTTTTTAATTTTTGATTTTTTTGTATATATATTTTTTCTTTTTTTTTCTTTTCCTTTTTTTTTTTGTATTTTTCTCTTGCTCTAACTTTTGCCTGGGTCGCCCTTCCGGGTTTTCAACCCAGCGAGCCTCTCAAAGGGTAAAAGTGTAACAAGTCCATGCCAAATGGTTTTGAGATCCCGAAATCATCTGAATCCAGGAGAATGGCTGTTGCGTTGATTTGCAGAAGGATCCATCACGGTTGCTTCACACGCTTCTTCCGATGAGATCTGATCTTCTTGATCTGATTTTGGTGCCTCTTGTTCGAGGGCTGCTTCTAATCTGGCCACACAGACCTTACATGGCGGTTGACCGTTGAACGTTCTGAATGGGTTCAAGGTTCGAAAATGAACGGGTTGAATCTTGAGGCTGAGAGCGATCCTAGGCTGCACAATCTCAAGAGCGATTCCACACAGGTCTTCACAGGGCCGCGCAAAACATTTGTTTTTGAAAGTTTTTAAGAAAGCGAGAAATTGCTCGCACCGAAGATAGTGTGGAACCAATCTGGATCAAGCCAGGGTCCTTCTCAGTACTCACGCTAACAAGCATGGTTTCATTTATTAAAGGCTTAGCATGCCTCTCTTTTTCTCAAATTGATCAAAGTTTTGCAAAACTTGAGGAATTCCTTCCTCTTCATTTTCACCGTAGTGTTAAAGAGGTTTTGAAAAACATAGGTCAATACAATGATTTTCAGGGCACAAGAGAGCAAGTGGAATGCACGACCGTTCGATTCAAATCTTTTGGCACAACTAGCTCAAAATTAGCAATAAACATGGAAACATGATAGCCGCAGTTGCTTCATTCAAATTCCCTGATTGTAACTGGCTCCACAACAGAGACAGACTCAAAACAAAAGGGTATTTACAAAACCAAAATGGTGTTCGAGGCAACAACCCTGAAATCACCTGACATCCTATATAACGGGACTAACTCGGTACCACAAGACAGACCCAAAAACAAAAAGACAGACTCAAAGCAAAGTGGCAGACTCAAAAACAAAACAGAGAACTGACTCAAAACCCAAGCCAGAAGCTACAAAACTGCATTTACAAATGCTCAAAAAGTGCGTGCCAGACGCCACATTCGAAATACACTGAGCGCCGCCCGCAGGTGGTCCAACCCCTGATCATATACTCACAGTATCCTCAAAGTCCAACAGCTAGGTGGTAACAGACTTCGCTGAGGTAGGTGGAAGAATGACCTCATTATTGATCAGATCCTGCACTTCATGGCGAAGGCGGAAACAATTGTCGGTGGCGTGACCGGTCTGTTGGTGGTACGCGCAGTACAAAGCAGCATCATGTGTGAGAGGGAGATTCTTCGGGAGAGGCCGAGGTTCAAGGGGTTTGAGGTGCCCCCTTTCGGCAAGAATCTGAAGTGCCTTAGACAGAGGCATGTAGAGAGCATGAAAGATCCTGCGCCCTCGGGGCAGGTACTTTGAAGTCTGAGTATTCTTACTAGACACACTAGCAAAAAGGTCGGCGGGCAATCGATTGGAAACTTAGCCTGTTTATTCACTGGATAGAAAGAGCTGCTTTGTGACCTTGAAAAATCTGAAATTGAAATTGTTTTGCGAGAACAAGGTGGAACCTTAGCTGCTATTTCTGCTCAACCGACACTGATTGAAGAAATTAAAGAGAAACAGCAACTGGATGACTTCTTGAAGAAGATCATCGAAGAAAGAGAATCTAAACCGAGACCGGGATTCAAATTTGAGAATAATGTACTGAAATTTCAAGAAAGACTGTGTGTACCGAACGATACTGAACTGAAAAGAAGAGTTCTGCAGGAGGGCCACAATTCAAAACTGTTTATCTATCCAGGGAACACGAAAATGTACCAAGACCTGAAATTGAATTTCTAGTGGCCGGGAATGAAGAAAGAAATCGCTGAATTTGTATCGAAATGTCTTCATTGCCAACAAGTTAAAGCCGAACATCAACGACCCGCGGGCTTATTGCAGCCCATACCAATACCGGAATGGAAGTGGGAGCATATCACCATGGATTTTATTGTGGGATTGCCTCGCTCCAGTAAAGGTATGGACTCGATTTGGGTTATTATTGATAGACTGACTAAATCTGCTCACTTCCTACTTGTTACGACAATTTATAATGCGGACAAATTGGCTGTACTCTATATTGATGAAATTGTTAGACTGCATGGAGTGCGTGTGTCCATTGTTTCTGACAGGGATTCGAAGTTTACATCGAGATTTTAGCAAAGCCTAAAGACTGCACTGGGTACTGAACTGAGACTGAGTAGTGCCTATCATCCTCAGACAGATGGCCAGTCAGAAAGGACCATCCAGACTCTAGAGGATTTACTGAGAATGTGTGTCCTTGATTTTCAGGGAAACTGGGAAAGCCATTTGCCATTGGTTGAATTTGCTTACAACAACAGCTATCATTCAAGTATTGGTATGGCGCCTTTCGAGGCATTGTATGACAGAAAATGTAGATCTCCGATTTGCTGGGTAGAAGTTGGAGACGGGCCTTTGCTTGGGCCCGAGATTGTATATGAAACGACTGAGAAAGTGAAACTGATACAACAGAGATTGAAAACTGCACAGAGCAGACAGAAGAGTTATGCTGATGTCAGAAGACGAGACAGAGAGTATGAAGTGGGTGATCACGTATTTGTGAAAGTGACACCGATGAAGGGCCAGACTCGTTTTGGAGTCAAAGGCAAGTTAGCACCGAGATACGTCGGACCATATGAGATTATTGAGAAAATCAATCCGGTGGCGTATCAAGTTGCGCTTCCTCCTGAAATGGAGCATATGCATAACGTCTTCCACATTTCCATGTTGAGAGACTACCTCCGGGATCCTTTCCATGTAATAGAGCCTACCCGTGTAGTGCTGAGTGACGACTACACTTATGAGGAACGACCTATACAGATTGTAAACAGACGGATCAAGAAACTGAGAAATAAAGAAATCCCGCTGGTAAAAGTTGACTGGCAGAACCATGATGGTGTGTATGCCACTTGGGAAAGGGAAGAGGACAAGGCTAAAAGATATCCTGAACTATTTCCACTAAATCCTGTTTTCTTCCAGAATGAAGGTAACTCGAGTTTAGAGGACTAAACTCTTTATAAGGAGGGGAGACTGTAATAACCCTTATCACTGCTTACCGATAAACACTGATTACCGTTGAACTGAACTGATTATGACTGATAATTGAACTGATTAAAGTACTGAACTGACTGGCTGAAAACTGGAACTGAATTGACTGCGTATGTGTGTTAATCTGTATTCTATCTGTTTGATTGTTTACTTGATCTGTTCACATTTTATGTTTAAACTGCTAATTGAAGGCCTTATCGGCGGCCAAACCGGGAATTGATTAATGTTTTACGACCCTCATAATTAATGTGATTTTATGGTGTATTCATCTGAAAACTGAGTAGGTATGATTAAACTAGATTAAATTGAGCGAAATTGAAAGAGTTTGACTTATTTACAACCTTGCCCTTGAGTGGGCCATTACCTATACACCTTTGAGTTCATTTCAATTGAAACAAACATTTCATCGGTCCATATCTCTTGTTCTTGCCAACCTTGAGGGAGAGAAGGAGAGAATAGAGTTGTCCTTGAGGGATTGGCTTAGTCAACTTGAAGAATTGCTTGTTGATTGAAGTATAGATTGCATATTTGAGTTCCCCAAACCTTGAATACAAGACTTAGGTAAGGATTTCATCTTCTCATTCTTGTGTTTGAGCTAATTCTTGCATGGTCCATGTTAAATTGTAGAGCTAAGTCATGTTTTAGTTCATACATGTTGATAAAGAGCATAATCCATGCATGCATGTTTGAATTGTTGGATTTTGAGTTGAGTTCATGGCAAATTGTTACATGCATGTCCACAATTATGTTTAAGTCCATGATTTCATCATATTTTGGAAACAATTGGCTCCTTAGAGCATCAAATTGAAGCTTTGAATTGATTTGAATTCATGCATGTTTGCATGTTCATCTTGTTCTTGAAAAATGGTTTGAAATTGGGTTTGAATTAAACACCCTTGGGCTTGATTTCTCAAATTGAGTTTTGAATCATGTTATTCCATGTGTTTACAAGTGTTTTTCCAGAAATTAGCCCAAGAGGATTGAAAATTATGCTTTTGAGCTTGAGTTTGAGCTTGGAGGTGCAATCTGGAATTTCCAGATTCTGCACTCCCGCTCAAGCGGGTTAAGTGACGCTCGAGCGTAGAATCCGAGCATCCAGTATTTTCTCTGCACTGTTTTACAGTCCGCTCGAGCGGAGGATTGGGCGCTCGAGCGGAGGCATATGTCTCACGATCGAGCGGGCGTCGAGCGTCCGTCGAGCGGAGATTTCACCCATCCAGTACTTTTACAGTACACTCGAGTGGGATATCTGACGCTCGAGCGTGTACCTTTGTTGCATGTCCGCTCGAGCGGGTAAACCTGCGCTCGAGCGGGACTCTGTTTTTCTGAAACTTCTGAAACTGCTTTTTGAGTACATCTTTGCATCTCATCCCATTCTAGGCACTCTTAGGCCTAGTTTAAGGCGTCTTGTTGAGGATATAGATGCAGAACACACTGAGGCATTTAGGGATTAAGTTATTATCTTTCCCAACTGTGTAGCTTAGTGTGTTCAATTTGTTAACTGTGTAGGGTTGGCGACTGGGGAGGCACACTCTAGCATACTGTAGCCTAGAACTCGGTGAGCAATGATTGTGTAAAGATATGTTCACAAATGATTGTTTTCTGAACAACTGAACTGTACTGCTTTCTGAACTGACTACTGTTAATTGAATGAATGTATGTCCTATATTCTGAACTGTATTGTGGCATCCTTAGCACCTACTATTTACTGTTACTGTTATAAAGATCTCTGTCGGTTCCCTTGTTGGAACCACTACTGTTTACTGACTGATGGCCATCACTACTGTTCGGTCTTTTAAGACCTACTGTTTACTGTACTGTTATGCTAATGGGTGTACCATATATGACTGTACTGACCGAACGACTAAAATACTGTTTAAACGAACTGTGTTCATACTGTAAGGACATTCATTCTTAACCTCTTTACGCATTATGTTATTCACTGGGCTTTAGCTCACTGCTTATATATATATGTAGGTGTTCAGGCACCAGACCGCGGCTAGGAGCGTCAGGGTTACTCCAGTTTTGTCCAGCCAACTGTCGTGCCTCACTGCAAGGTTCCAAGCCTATCTTGCTAAGGCTTAGGGGTGTTTTAGGATTCCCCCATCTGTACTGTCTTACTGTTCTGTATAGATTGAATGTTTACTGCACCGTTATGTAAAGGGTTGAGTCCCTAGTCTGAATGATTGTGCATTTTGTGCATACTGTTCTGTACTGATTATGTATATATGTATGAAAAGTCTTTTTGCATACAGACTGTCACAGCTCATTGGACATTGTTTTTTTACTGTTTTGGCTTCCACCAGGCCCTGTACTCTGTTTTACTGTGCTACTGTTAAGCAGGCCTTTGGTAATCTCGGATTACTGGCCGGTTACGATGCTAAACCCATAGGGCCGGGTTTGGGTCGTGACACAAAGCCTCGATTGCCCGCAGCAGTTGTTCAATGGGATCAGTGTCTGTCTTCATCTTGTCTTTACCCCTGGCCTCAGCCTGATCGGGGGTTTGGGTTACTACATTAGAGCGAAGCCTGGTTGTTGCTGACACGTCGTTGCTGTAGCCGGAGGCAACCTCTGGTTGGCTGAGCTCGATCACAATCTGCCCCAATAGCGGGGGCTCCTGTGGTATGAAATTCCCGGCATACGGTGCCGCTGGTGGCGAAGCCGACATTCCATAGGCCAGATCGGCCACGGATCTCTGGATGTCGCCTATCATTCCCATAAATTCAAACGTGGTGGGCTTACGAGCCTGATACAACTGGGGCATCCAGACCGGGTGCGCGACAGGCGACCTGGGTGGATGCGGTACATCGACATTGGTCTCGCTTTGCAGAGTGATTCCTTGATCTGTTGCGGCCATCATAACCACAATCTCCTCTGAATTCTGCGTCATGATAAGTTCGCTGTACTGAACGATGACTGACGAATCAGATATCTATCTTGTCTTAGCAAGGAGGAACACTAGCTATTCTGTATCAACTCTCTGAACTGAAAGAGAAAACATGCAGCATTTCGGACCAATCAGAACAGATGCTAGTATAGCTGAATAAATGTACTCTACTACTGATCACTTTTGCCTGAAATCACTGCCCCAAAAATACTGAATCGGATACCCACAGATATAACTGATTCGCATAAACTGACACTGATGCCCTCAGGTCTGATACTCAAACTTGTGAACTGATATGTGTGTTCCTGTACACACCCCATTTTTGATTGCCTTTAAGACTTGGACGCGACTGATGGTTTACATGATAGAGAAAGGTGTGTAGGGGAAAGGTTCAGTTTCTTCGGCAAGGAGAGAGTCAAAGCTCAACTTCATACCCCTTTTTGGACCAAAACAATCTTGATCAAAAGATTTTAGGCCTTAAAACCCTCTCTTTCAAAACGTTTTTGAAATAAAGTTTTTACGATGTTCCGAGGCTCGCATTTTGTCAAATGTTGCGTTTTTCGGTAAACCGAGCAAGGACAAAGTGGAAATAATTGAAAGAGAGATGAAATCTTTGAAAAATATTTCAAAACACCTTACTTAGGGGTTTGGAGTCGAAGAAAAGAGGAGAAGAGGGAAGAAATCCAGTTGGGGGAGAAAATGGGCATGAACCGTTAAGAAAGAGTCGAACAGCCCTCGCCGAATCGGGCTATTCATTTGCATACTTGGAATCAAGCTATGAGGCCACCACCGTTAGAAATAATACTTCCAGGGCTTCATTTTTCACTCAAGAATCTCCTAAATACAATTCCGGACAGGGGAGATATAGTTGATCAAAGTAGGGCATCACTCCGATTGGACCGAAATCTGCGCGGCTTCACCAAAAAGGGCATAACTTTTTCCATTGGAGGAATTTTAATGCAAGGTTTGCGCCATTGGAAAGATAACTTCTGGGGCTTCAATTTGGACACTTGAACGGCCACCATTGGACTTCTCAATCACCCACCGACCACTTTTATTTTCGGAAGCCCATTTTTTTTGTCCTGGAAGTAGCAGGCCGGCCACCTAGCTGGTGAAACGAATTTTTTTTCCCTTTTTAACTAGCCAGCCATAACCCCCTCCCCAAGTGTGTCCTAGAAGTGAATTTTGTTTTCCTCTAGGCCTTATGTCCGAGGGTTTGGCTTTTTGGGGGGAAACTTGATTCATTTCCCTCCATTTTTTCTCTCCTTTTCCCCCCCTCTTTTTGCCTATATAGCAAGCCCTCCAGCTACATATTTAGGGTTACAAAATTTCCCTTTAAGCTCCCTTGTTGTATCTCTCTCTCTCTATACTTCCAAGCACTAAACCTCTCAAGTCCTACACTCATTTCTTCATCAACCCATAGTCCCACCCTTCCATCCTCCATTCCAGCAGCTTGAGGTTGTTCTCCAGAGCCTAGGAGTGCTGCATCTTGGTCCAAAAGGTTGCTAAAGTTTGGTCTTCAAGGGTGAGCACCATTTTCTCTCTTTTTAGCTTATTTTTTGTATCCTTTCTAAGTCATACTTGCTTGCTGTTTTGGGCTCCGACCCTAACTGGGAATAGCATTATTTTGAGGTGTTTTTCATGCTTGTTTAAGGACCTCTCACTGTTTGAGGCCTCCTTGTTGCACTTGCTTCATTACTCCCCTCGTATGCCATTTTCTTGTGTAGTATTTTTGGCCTATGTATAAATTGTTTTGAGGCATGTCATAAACTATAAAGAAGCTTATTTTGAGCCCTTATTCAACATTGTTAAAGGGCTCATCACTGTTTGTGGCTTCCATTTGCCACCTGCCTTTATATCTCTCTTTTGGCTCCATTTTTGCATGATTTGTTAGCCTCTTATGCTTCTATTTTTGGGCTCTGGTCCGAACTACAAATGACCTTATTTTGACCCCTTATTCATGTTTTATTAAGGGTCTTTCACTTTTTGAGGTATTCTTTTTATACTTTGTGTTATAACTCTCTTTTTGGCCTTATTTTGCATAGCATTTTGAGCATTCTTGTACACTGTTTTGGGTCTGGCCACCAACTGGAAAATACCATGTTTTGGGCCCCTCTTCAACTTTGTTGACGGCCCTCTCTTGTTTGGGGTCAGCAGCTGTGACTTGCTTCTTTATCTCACATTTAGGGCCATTTTTGCATGCTAGTTTTTCCCTATTTGTGTTTATTGTTTGACCTTGCTTAGAACTATGAATGTGCTTATTTTTGGGCTGTCTTGACTCTATATTTACATTCCATGTTCAAATAGTGCATGTTTTGTATAGCTATAGGCCAACGCATAGGCCTAGTTTTGTATTTCAGTTTCATTTCATGCATCGGGAGCCATGTTTCCATGATTCGGGATTGTTTTGGGTCATATTTTAGCGCTGAAATTTGCATGCTTGTATGCCATATTCCATGCCTTGCCATGTCTTGTTAGGGTGGCATTTCGTGCCTTAGGATTGGTCCTCGGTTTGCGTGCATATGTGCACGCATTTCGAGCGTCTCATTTTCATCTCATGGCCTCCTATGTGAGTGTGGCTGAGGTCCACTTGTGTTGGTGTAAGTCCATTGTGCATTGTGTATGCCATTTCATTTCATAGCATTGCGTATGCTAGGTTGTATGTTAGAGCATTGTGTATGCCATGTTACCTTGTGCATTGTGTATGCCATTTCATTTCATAGCATTGCGTATGCTAGGTTGTATGTTAGAGCATTGTGTATGCCATGTTACTTTGTGCATTGTGTATGCTAGGTTGTATGTTAGCGCATTGTGTATGCCATGTTACCTCGTGCATTGTGTATGCCATTTCATAGCATTGTGCATGCTAGGTTGTATATTAGTTGCATTCATGCATGTCATATATATTGCATTGTGCTTGGGATAGGAGTTAGCCTGAGCACGGGAAACGAGGTACGTTTCGTACTCCGAGTGACGGAACGTGTCTCAATTCCCATTCACCGACACTCCGGATTATCCATGATGGAGTTAGGTCTTGTTGTGTTTACGTGTGCATTCATTCTATATTGAGTTGCACAGTTCGACTCCTCGACCATCATGCATCGATATGAGTGATTGGTGGCACGAGGATCAAGGCATGCATACATTTGTGAAAATACATTGCTATGCCCCTTTCCTGCTCTCTGTTGCAGCGAATCAAGAATTAGCAACCTTCCGGAGCTTGGCGCGCTTTCCAAGAATAATTGTAAAACAGAGGCTAATTGGGGCATCCCAGTGAATTTCCGCGCAAGGCAGCCCAGACATGCATCATCCATCATCTGAAAAAGAGTCAAGGCAGTCCCTGGCTTGCATGCCAGTTTATTATTTTCCTTAGTTAATTTGTAAATTAATTAGGAATTTGTATATATTTGGACTGTATTATTTGGACTATACTATTTATTCGGACCCTCTGCGCGAGGGCACAACTGTAATAAGTGTGCCTGTGTGTGATGTATGTCTTCCAACCCCACGTCTTTCTCCCTTTTATTTACCCGCTTATGATGGTTAGATTAGGGCATGTTTCAATTAGCATACAGTATGACAGCATGTTTGCATCATTTATCTGTTTTGCATGCACCGGGCTCAGCGCATCATACTATCTGCATTTGTATTTCAATTTCAAAATTGAATACATGTTAGCTGTTGCATCTCATATGCCATGTTTAGAATAGCCGAGCCTGCTATAGTTGCACTCTTGCATGTGTTGCATTAGGCATTTCAGCATATTTAGGATCATGCATGGATTTCTAATTAGCTTCTGTTTTGGCTTGGAGTACTTGGTAAGTTTTATGCTTTAGCATCCTTGCATGCGTGTGAGTGACTGCCATGAATAGCATGCTTACCATGAGGCTATGTGCTTATGTGATATAACTGCCTGAATGCCTGTGGGTGAAGGTTGGGTTATTTGAATTGGAACAATTCATCAAATGTGTGTTTTAAGCCCACTAGATAGTGGCAAAATCATGTTTTCTAAGCCCACTCGAGGGTGGGAAATCCACGTCTTAGCCTACTTGCGGGTAGCACCATCAAACCATTTTCAAACAAACAAACATGAAATGTTTTGTTCCAATTCAGGCGATCCAGTCTATACTTGTATGCTGTGCGCATCACATAGTAAATCTAGGCTAATAATCGGAATAAGAACACACAATGTTTTCAAAACTTGATATTATGGTTAGTAGAGGCTGATCTTTGATCGGGCGAGCGGGGGTGCTCACGAAGTGACCTTCCCCAATTGTACCCAAGTTCCCGAGCCGAGGCAACTTTGGTGATGACGGACACGTGGCCTTAGGCAAACGAGTCAGGGTTTCCTAAATTTCTCCAAAATAAAATATTTAGGTGGCGACTTTGTATCTGGAAAAGCAGTCCATGTTGGGCACTTCTTTCAAAAATCTGTTTTCTCAAAACGATTTGCTGGATTTGGACTCTTTTGGTTCAGACTTAGAACCGTGACAAATTTTAGAGTCCTGAACTGTAGTGAGCCCAATATCGAACAGAACGGAGGAGCTCGTTCCTCCCGGGGCGTTCGGGGGACGTCTACAGTTCCCCTGCATAGATACACTCTAAAAACACATAGCAAGTAAAGAGAGCCAAAACACCCCTATGGAGGGGGTAGGGTCTCCCTGTCCTATTTTGTCAGGAGCTAGGGTTTCACTATGCACGTAGCAGTTTTCAAACAACCTAACATCGGGTAAGCAACCTGTCCTAATTTGGAATGGTCACTATGGATTTTGATATGCACTATGTCGAATGGTCGAAAAGGGTGCCCCGGTGAAACCAGGGTTTGTGTTCCCATACTATTAGAGCCCACAACCGGTCAGCCTTATGGCATCCTTTGACAAAGTCAAGCCTCCGGGAAACCGTTCAGGAATGGCAGATGGCAAACACGGTGTCTTAGGCGCACCAATGCACATGCAATGCAAAGAGACACATAAATGAAATCAAAACAGGATATCACGAGTTCGATTCAAGCTCTCTAAATCCCCAGCAGAGTCGCCAGAAACTGTAGACATCCCCGAACGCCCCGGGAGGACGAGTCCCGTTCTGTTCATATTGGGTTCACTACAGTTCAGGACCCTCAAATTGTCACGGTTCTTAATCTGAACCAAAGAGTCCAAATCCGGCAAATCGTTTTGAGAAAACAGATTTTTTAAAAGAAGTGCCAAACATGGACTGTTTTGCCAAATATAGAGTCGCCACCTAAATATTTTTTATAGGGGAATTTAGGAAACCCTGACTCGATGCCAAAGGCCACGTGTCCGTCATCACCAAAGTTGCCTCAGCTCGGGAGCTAGGGTACGATTGGGGAAGGTCAGCTATGAGCACCCCCTCTCGCCCGATCCGAAGATCGGCCTCTACTAACCGTGATATCCATTTTTGAAAACGTTATGTGTTCTTATTCCGGTTATTAGCCTAGAATTAATATGTTATACGCACAGCAAACAAGTATAGACCAAATTGCCTAAATTGGAACAAAACATAGCACGTTTGTTTTGAAAAATGGTTTGCTACTCGCAAGTAGGCTAAAATACAGGTTTTACCACCCTCGAGTGGGTTTTTAGAAAAGATGGTTTTGCCACTATCTAGTGGGCTTAAAACTCATAGTTTTAATGCATCATCCCAACTTAAGCAATTCGACCTTCATCCACAAGCATTCAAGCAGTTATATCACATAAGCATCTAGCCTCATGGTAATCGTGCAATTATGTTAACATGCACACGTATGTGAGATGCTAAAGCATAAATACTTACAATGTACTCCGTGCCAAAACAATAAACTAGTTAGCAAACATGCGTGATCCTAGTTCATGTTAAAGTGGCTAATGCAACGCATACAAAATGCAATTAGGATAGGCTCGGCTAATCCTAAAATGGCATGTAAAGTGCGGCAAGTAGCATGTATTCAAGTTAGATTTGCAGTATGATGCAGTTAGCATGATGTGCCATGCCCGGTGCATGCAATACTGATGAATGATGCACGCATGCATAGCATAAGTTATGCTAAAGTAAACATGTCCTAATACTAACCATCAAAGCAGGTAAGTAAAAGGGAGAAAGAAGCGGGGGTTGGAAGACATGCACACACGCACCCACACTTATTACACAATTGCCCTCGCTCGGAGGGTCCGAAAGAATAATACAGCCTGAATAACAAACCAAATATCCTAGCTAATTAATTATTACAGACCAACTAAATTAGTTAAGCAAATCAACTAATTTAAGAAAGCGATAAACGGCCTCGGGAAAAGAGCCCAATGCAATGCATGCTCGGTCTTGCTCGGAAGTCCACTGCCATGCGCAAGCTGCCTCTGTTTTCCCTACTATACTCCTTTGAAAACTGCCAAAGTCCCAGGATGTTCTCACTGGATGCTGGGGAATGCCACCGGCCAAATGGGATCATCACCGGCTGTGATTTGGTGGTCACCGGCTAAATATGAATCCATCGGCCATCGGCCATCGACAGATGGCCGGTCGGCACTCTGTGTAGTCGATCGGTTGAAAATTCCTGCAGGACCTGTTTGACAGCAGCAAATGGCAAAGCTTTGCATGGCAATGCAATTCAAGCGAATGTGTGCACCGGCACATCCCTTGTCATGTTTGTGACTCAAAGGGATACGACCCTTGGTTCTCGGACCACCAATCGCGCATTTTAATGCGTGATGGCCCAAGAGACCAAGTTGTGCATTTTCATTTCAAATGTCATGCAATACACATAAACAAACAAATTGAACTCAACCTCTATCACAAGCAATTCAAGAGGCCAAGCATGCGTGCTAGTACAATGCAACCTAAGCATGTGAGCCTAAGTGTGTAACATGGAGATGCAATGCACAATGCTCACTGGGCATGCAATCCATGCAAGCTAATCAAGTATGCAATGTGCAACTCAACCATGCAAACATGCAAGTCATACAAATATGCTAACAACTTGACCAAGAGGATGGATACCCAATGCAAGTGATTTTTAAGCATGCAACACATGCAACCAAAGCATGCAACCATGGAATAATGTAACGACATTTGAATGGCATGCAAGGAAGGGACTTACACTAATTGGACAGCCCTAAACTAGGTCCAAAACAGTAGCCAATGCTATGAAAATGAGGGCCAACACACACACACACACACATGCACATGCTAATGGGCCAACACTCAAGCATCAAACATGCAACCTTTAAGCACACTTAAAAGTGACAAAACATGGATTAATGGCATGCACATAAAGCTCTAAAAAAACATGTTATAAAGGTGCCAAACCATGTAAATAAGGCAAGCCAAACATGCAACAATGGTCCAAGACTTAAGGCAAGCCAAAGGGGAGGTAAACCCAGGCTAGGTCAACCAAGCCTCACAAGGCCAAAGGGACTTAAAATAGGTCTAATGCAGACCTAAACAAAGCTAAGGATGTACTTAGATGGCATCTAAGTGGTCTAAAAGTGCAAGCATACTCCAAGGCCTAAACAAGGGGCATAAGGCAACAACCTTTAAACACATTGAAGGGGGATCAAATGCAAGCATATGGGCACATCATGAGGTCTGAAATAACATGTCAAGTGGTTTCAAACCACTGAAACAAAGCAAGGATGGCATGCTAGAAGGGCCAAAGCTTAAGGCATACAAGAGGGATTACATGGTAGCTATACAAAGCAAGGCATGGATGACTCAAATGACTTAAAACAGTCCCTTAGCACATCAAAATATGCATATAAGCTTCACAAAGCTTGGCCAAAACACAAAAGCATGGTAGTCTAAATGCTATGCATGTATTAAGGCAAATCATGGCATTGCAAGGTATGTATGCTAGACAAGCATGGTGTACCAAAACCAACATACAATAATGCTATGTTATGACATAATGAGCCTAAAAATCAGCCAAGGCATGGTCAATACATACTCAAACTATATGCTCCCTAAAGAGGCTAAAAATGGCCCTTTTCAAGGACAACAAGGAGAGGGGGTGGCCCTCTCCTTCTTGGGACCTCAAGGCACCATCCTCACCTTTGAAATCCCTCAAGGTTTCAGTGGTGAGGAGGTCCAAACACAATGGTCCCGGAGCTCAACCAAAATGGCACAAAATGGAGCCTTTCAAGGCTTAAGAGGGGTCAAACAATCCCAAAGCTTGAAACATCCTTAAGCAACTACTTAGAGAAAGTAAAAACACAACTTTTATATGTTATACACTAAGCTCAAAAACAGATGCAAGATAGGTAAATAAGCTATGCAAAAAATGGGAGAAAATGGACAAGTTTCTTACCCTTGTAGACCCTCTTCACAAATGGTGGACCAGCAGTCTCCTTAGGTCCAAACCAGCTTCAAAACTTCAAAAACAACCCTTTAGAACCTCAGTTCCAAGAGAATGGTGTAGTAGTGGGTGTTTGTGTGCAATACTAAGGCCTAAAACACACACAAATACACCAAGAAAGAGAGATATAGAGATAGGATATATACAAACCCTAACCCTAGAACTCAAAGCTCTGAAAAATAATGCCTAACTTGTCTAACTTGTCTAACCCTTCAACAAGAGAGAAGAGCCTCTCTTTTGTAGACAAAATGGTCTTGTAAAGCTTCCAAAGGAAGCTAACAAGAGGGCAATCCCTCCATACACGTGTATGGAGGGGGTGAAAGTGTATGCCAGCTGCACAAAAATATCTGCAAAAGCAGATGCACAGTAGTCGGCCGGCCAAAAATGCAATTGACGAAAAAAAGATAGCCGGCCGGCTATCTATAGTGCCGGCCGGCCAAAAATTTGGCTGGTGGAAGCAAAACACAGCCGGTGGCCTCAAGCCATGGCCGGTGATGTGTGGGGATGGCGCACAAGCCATTCTCTGCCCCTCCAAGGCAAAGCACTAGTGTTTGGTGCAAAACCAGACACAAAACAGTCAAGTCGAGAGGTCCTGAGGCAAGGCGCGTAGCCGAGACCTCCGGGAACTCAAGACGAACACAAACATGGATGATCATCGAGTGTTCAAGCGATGGCGTCCAAGTCTTGAGGACAGTCAAAAATGGGGTGTCTACAGTTGCCCCTCTTTGACAGAACTCGAAAGTCATAACAATGACGGGAGTGAATGTCAAAGCCCAGAGACGACCCATTTTTGACAACGCCGATATCACTTTTTCCCCTTTTTCAGGAATAACACATGCCAGTTGTGCCAGCTGGAGTGCACAAACCTGGCCGTCCATGCACGAGTGTGGCTATTTTGCCCCTTTTGCACCTTTTTGGTCTAGCTTCTTGAGGAAGCTTGGACCTTTGTCTTAGCTTCCTCAAGAAGCTTGGACACCTGTCCCAGTTTCCTAAGGAAGCCTTGCACCCTTTGCTTAGCTTCCCTTAGAAGCCTTGGCCTTTTAGGATAGCTTCTCTTGGAAGCTTAGCCTTTCCCTTGGTCTATATAAGAGCCCCTCCCCTCTCCTTTGTTTTGGTTCAGAAAATCCAGACCTAATGCATACATATATCTGATATATCATCCTCTCTCTCTATATCTCCCTCTCTCTCTCTTCATTTTGTGTGTGTTTTATAGCCTAAAAGTGTGTTTAGTTCATAGTATTGCACTAAAACACACACTATTACACCATACTTCGACTTTGGGAGGCATTGAGGGTTTGTTCTTGAGGTTTTGGACTGGTTTCGATCAGAAGAAGAAGGCTGCATTTGCTGTTCTTCAAGGATTCTCCAAGGGTAACACTTTTACTTTATATTCCCCAATCTTGCACTAGTCTTTTACCTATCTTTCTTACTGTTTTAGACTTTGTATATAACTGAAAAAAGTCTTATATTTGCATGCTTAAGATACTTCATTAAGGTTGTTTTGGTGTTGGGGGTCGACCTCCCCCTCTAAGGCCTTGTTTGGCCTTTTTGGTGCTCTCTTTACTAAGCTTTGGTCACTATTGTGTGTTGACCTTCTCACCACTGAAATCCAGTGGATTTTCAGTGGTGAAGAAGGGGGCTTGAGGCCTTGCATAGGGGAGGGACACCCCTCTCCCCTTTGTGTCTCATTTGTGCATGTTTTGGCCTCATAAGGGTAGCATATGTGCTTGGTTGTTTTTGGTTCCATTTTAGAGGTTTTTAGGTGTTGTTTGGTCATAATATGTCTCTGTTTTTGGTCGGATTAATGGCCTCTCCCATGCTTAATACACTTGCTTTGTATTCCCCCATTTTACCTAGAAATGCACCTAGCCATTAAACCCTCATGCTTGCATATTTTTACCTAGCTTTGTGAAGCTTTTGGTAATTATTTATCATGATAAAGCTCTGTTGGGTGCTGATTTGATCATATTTTCCATGTTTGATATAGCCACCATGCATTTTGGCTTGAGAGCCTTGGGTGTGTGGGTCACTAGCATGCTTTACTTGTCTTATTCCCATAATTTGGCATCATTTGAGATCATATTTCAATCCATGTAATGTGGTCTTACACTTGCATTTGGCTCTCTTTCAATGCTTTGAAGTGTTGTAGTTTTGTGCCTCAAGAGTTGGTCATTGTGTTTGCCATCATGTTTAGACATTTGGGATGCCATCTAAGTGGGTTTTGGGGCTCATTCTAACATGCCACAGCTCTTATTTTGTTGGTCTAATGTCCATGTTTGTCTTCTTTTAAGTGCGCTTGAAAGTTGGCTTTTATGCCTTGGTCTTAGGCCCATTGGTTTGCATGCTTGTCTTACATATTGGCACCATCATTTTAGCACCTTTGGCCACTGTTTTGGGGTGTGGCTGAGGTCCCTCCATCCTAGTGTAAGTCCATGCATTTGTGTCTTGTAGTATGATCATCACATTGCATGATTGTTGCATCCTTGTAGTTAATGCATTATTACATGATTATCATTTTGCCTAGTTGTCTATCTAGGTAGCATTGTAGCATTGCATACTTAGCACATTGCATATTTGCATGTTTGGTTGGTGTTTAAATTTGACATGCTTTGCTAGCTTGAGTCATTTTGCATACTCGAGCCATATTGCATCCATGCATTACATTTTTGCTTAGTTTGGGGTGTCAAACCAAGCACGAGGGATGAGGTGCGTTCGTACTCAAAGTGACGTAACGCGCCTCGATCCTCGGTCGCCGACACCCTTGATCCCTACATGATAGGGTGTGAAGCTTTCATTTGTTTGTTGCATGCATTGACATTGATTTGCTAACTTGGCCTCTTAGGCCATCACGCATCGAAATGTGCAATTGATGACCCGAGCATTGAGGGCCATGCTCTCTTGAGTCCATTTCATGATAGGGAATGTGGCCATGCTCACATTTGCTCGAAAATTCCATGCCATACACTGTTTGCCCTTTGCTGCTGTCAGCTGCAGGTTTTAGCAGAAAGAATTGGCCGGCCGACAGTGTTAGGTGCTGACCGGCAGAACGTGTTTGGCTGAAAGAATAATATTTGGCCGATAATCCCATTCCGATGGCTGGTGGCATCCCAGAATACTCAGGGAATGATTCAAAGCTGTTCTGGAGACTTTCAGAATTTTCAGAGGGGCAGGACAGTGTAAACAGAGGTAACAAGGCTATGGCAGCGAGTTTTTAGGCGAGACGAGTCCAACCTGTATCATTCACGCATCCCGAGGCGGGGCTATGGCCACCTTCTTTCTGCATTCAATTTGTTAATTAATTAGAAATTCTGTAATGATTAATTTAGTATTATTGATTCGGACTGTAATATTTATTCGGACCCTCCGAGCGAGGGCAATTGTAATAAGTGTACGTGCGTGTGTGCATGTCTTCCAACCCCACGTCTTTCTTCCCTTTTATTTACTAGCTTTCAATGGTTAGTCTAGAGCATGTTTCAATTAGCATACAGTATGATAGCATGTTTGCAACCATTCATTCGTTTTGCAGACCTGCGCTCGGCGCATCATTCTAACTGCATTTGTACTTCAAATCCAAATTGAATACGTGTTAGTTGTAACATCTCACATATCATTGTAGATTAGCCGAGCCTATCTTAGTTGCATTTTGCATGTGTCGTATTAGCCATCTTAACATGAACTAGGATCATGCACATGATTACTAACTGGTTTCTGTTTTGGCTTAGAGTACTAAGTAAGCTTTTATGCTTTAGCATGCCACATGTGTGTGAATGTTGCCATAATAGCATAATTACCATGAGGCTAGCTGCTTATGTGATATAACTGCCTGAATGCCTGTGGATAGTGGTTGAATTACCTAAATTGAAATAATGCATTAAAACTGTGAATTATAAGTCCACTAGATAGTGGCAAAACCATCTTTTCTAAAGCCCACTTGAGGGTGGCAAAATCTGCATTTTAGCCTACTTGCGAGTAGCAAACCATTTTCAAAACAAACATGAAATGTTTTGTTCCAATTTAGGCGATTTGGTCTATACTTATTTGCTGTGCGCATAACATAGTAATTCTAGGCTAATAACCGGAATAGGAACACATAATGCTTTCAAAACAAGATATCACAGTTAGTAGAGGTCGATCTTTGATTGGGCGAGAGGGGGTACTCATAGCTGACCTTCCCCAATCGTACCCAAGTTCCCGAGCCGAGGCAACTTTGGTGATGACGGACACATGGCCTTTGGCACCGAGTCAGGGTTTCCTAAATTTTCCAAAATAAAATATTTAGGTGGCGACTCTGTATCTGGCAAAACAGTCCATGTTTGGCACTTCTTTTCTAAAAATCTGTTTTTCACAAAACAATTTGCCAGACTTGGACTCTTTGGTTCAGATTAAGAACCGTGACAAAAATCGAGTCCGAACTGTAGCACGAAGGCCCCACGCGGGCGCGTCTACAATGAGGCATGCAAAATATGGCACGAATGCATGAACCAACCATGGACAGAGCTTAATTAGGTCTAAAGAAAGACCAAAACATGCTAAGATGAGAGCACAAGGACCTAGGCAAGATGGCATACATGCTAGGCCATAAGCTAGGCAACGAATGCACAACCCTCAAAGGCACTTAAAGGGTGAATGAAGTGGGAACATGGCAATGCTACATGCTTTGAAATGTCATGGTAAATGATGCCAAATCATGTACACAACGTAAATGAAGCATGCTATGGTACCCAAAGCTTGAAGCTATCATAGGCACTTACACTATAGCTATGCAAAACATGAAGCATATGGCAATGGCAACCTAAAACAATCCTAGAACATGTCAAAATGAGTCTAAAACATGCATGGAAGGAAGCCAAAACAAGCTAGCATAAAGGGCATAAGGCATGGAATATGCAAGGCAAATAAGGTGGATTACATACACCTACCAAGACCAAGCATGAGATGGCTTCGCCAACAAAAATCAGAGTTATATTATGGCAAAATAACCCCCAAAACACACTGAAATGATAGCTCGCAAGCTTAGGCATGAAGACATACACAATGATTCATGTTAAGGCATAAAGGGCAAACCCTCCAACGCATTGAATGAGTGACAAATGCAAGTGTATGACCACACTACATGGACTGAAATCACATATGAAATGATGCCAAATCATTCAAAATGGTCAAGCAATGCATGCTAGTAGACTTGATACACAAAGCTAACAAGCTAGAATGCACTATAGCTATACAAAGCATGGCATGCATGACCAAAACAACACAAATCAGAGCTAAAACATGGGCAAAAACTTCTTAGAGTTAAGCCAAAATCATGCTAGAATGACATGTTAAAGCATGATACACAATAGGCTAGTTCATGGAATTGCACTACAAGTGCATGGAGCATGCATGGGGCTATCAAACCCAACCTTAACAGAGTTATGGCATGTTAAAAAAACACCAAAAACCTACTGAAATGGAGTCAACATAAGCTAGAAAGACATGCTACTTCATGAAGCATACAAGACTAGTTTATGAAATTTACACTACAAGTGTATTAAGCATGCATGGGGTGATCAAGACAACCAAAAAAAGTGGCATGCCATCTTAAAATAACCCCAAATACATGCTAAGAACAAGCCAACACAAGCTTAATAAACATGCTCAAACATGAGGCATTCAAAGCAAGCATTCAAAATACAAGGAGAGGGGTTGACCCTCTCCTATTTGGGACCCCAAAACCACATTTTCACCACTGAAAATCCTCTGGATTTCAGAGGTAGAAAGGTCATGCAAAGGCTAGAACAAAAGCCAAAAGGGATGGCTCAAAACAAGGCCTAACAAGGCCTAAGAGGGGGTAGACCACCCCCAACAAAAAAGTGACTTTAAACAAACATTTTAAGCATGCAAAACAGAACTTTTTGTAGTTAAGAGTTAAGCTTAAATCAGCATGCAAATAGGGCTAAAAGTTAAGCAAAAGCAAGGTTTAAGAGGATAGAAACTCACCCTTGATGATCACCTTCAAAGCTGCAACTCCAGCACACTTTTTGAACCAAAACCAGTCCAAAAACTCCAAAACAAACCTCAAGAAGCCTTAGCAACAAAAGGATGGTGTTTAAGTGTGTGTTTGTGTGTTAAAGTATGATAAAACTACACTTTAAGGCACAAAAATGAAGAGCAAGAGCAAGATAAATACAAAGATGTATATGTATAGCCCAAGGCCAAAGATCTGAACCTGGAGGAGGAGGGGGGAGGTTCTCTTATAGAGAACAAAAGTGTAAGCTTGTTGGACAAGCTTAGGGTCCAAGGCCATCCCTCCATACACGTGTATAGAGGATGGCTTTAGTGCCTTCCAACTGTGCCAACTGGCTGAAAATATCTCCAAAAAGGTGATGAAAAGCAGCCGATCACTTGAAGTAGTTGGCCAGCTACTTGAAGTGGTCGGCCGACCACCACAAGTGGTCTCCCAAGAAGAAAACTGGTCGGCTATGGTGGGAGAGGGTCTACAACATGAAAACAATGCAGTGGTGTGGTGGCCGACCAGAAAAGGTGGCCCAAAGACCAAGAAAACCAGTTGGTCGACCAGAAAATTGGCTGGCGGGGAGGAAAGTGGTCTCCAAGGGAAAGAACTGGTCTCCCACCCTTGTACCACCTTCCAAACATGGAAAACAAGGTTTGTGCCAAAAGCAAATTAAAAAGGATGCAAGACGAAAGTTCGGGAGGCAAAGCGCGCAGTCAGAAGCCTCGAAAACTAGTCTACCGGCATCAAAACTGGTCTACGACCACAAAAGTGGTCTCCTAGACCACAGTGTCCCTCTAGGAAGAGGCAACAAGGTGTGGTTCAAAAACCACGCCAAACGGAGAACGTTCAGCGGTCCCGAGACAAGGTGCTTGGCCGAAGGCTCCGAAAATCAAAAACTGGTCTCCAAACGAGAAAAGTGGTCTACGACCACAAAGAGGTGGTCCACAGACCACTCCCTCCCTCCAGGGAAGAGAAACAAGGCTTGATCCGCAAACCGAGCCGAAACACAAAGAGTTTAGAGGCCCGGAGGCAAGGCACTCGGCCAAAACTCTGAAATCTTGAAACGAGCTCAACATACACAATCACTGAGCGCTCAATCGATGACGTCTGAATCTAAAGGTCGGTCAAAAATGGGGTGTCTACACCCCCACAAGTTCTGAGGTAATCCAGAACTTATTAACATGGCATTCATCATTTCTTTTAAAGTCCTATTTTTTCTTTCAGCAATTCCATTTTGTTGAGGTGAGTAAGGAGTGGTGGTTTGATGAATTACTCCATGTTCTTTACAAAATTCACTAAAAGGTGATTCATATTCACCACCTCTATCACTTTTAAGTTTCTTGATTTTCTTACCAAGTTGATTTTCAGCTTCATTCTTATATTGAATGAAAGTTTCCAAAGCTTCATCCTTGGTTCGAATTAAATAAACATAACTATATCTAGTATAGTCATCTATAAAGTGATAAAATACTTTTTCCCACTTCCAGTTTGAATTGATTTAAAATTACAAATGTCATTATGAATTAATTCAAGTGGTTCCGTACTTCTTTCAATTGAATGAAATGGAGTTTTGAATAATTTTGCTTTAACGCAAATTTCACATTTATGATTTAAATCAATGTCAAATTTAGGTAAACATTCCATATTAATTAATCTTCACAAAGATCCATTATTAACATGTCCTAGTCTACCACGCCATAAATTTGAAGACTCAAGCAAGTAAGAAGAAGATGTATCATTATTAATAACTGAGGGTACAACGGTCATTACATTCATCTTGAAAAGGCCATCAGATATGTAACATTTTCCTACATACATACATCCCATTCTTAGTAAGTACAAATTTATCACTCTCAAATACTAGCCTAAACCCATTCTTACTCAACAAAGATCCGGAAACAATATTCTTGCGAATGTCGGTACATGCAGAACATTGTTGAGAGTGAGTTCCTTTCCAGATGTCATCTTGAGTACAATCTTTCCTTGTCTTTCAACTTTGGAAGTTGAGGAGTTGCCCATAAAAAGTTGTTCACCATTGTCCACTGTAGAATAAGATGTGAACATCTTTTTGTCGACACAAATGTGGCAAGTAGCACCAGTGTCCACTCACCATTCTTTAGAATTTCCGACAAGATTTTCCTCGGAAACAATAGCAGAAAGAGTAATGTCATCTAAACCATTGGAAATATTATCCACTTTGGTCATATGGGCTTGAGCAGGCTTCTTGCTTGTTCTTCTTTTGCTTTTGCCTTTGCTACGACAATCTTTAGCCCGATGTCCCTCTTTGTCACAGATGTAACATTTGCCATTAAACTTGTACTTTTTATTTTTCCTCCCTTTAGAGCGTTGTGAGGAACTTTCTCCAGAAGACTTCCGTTTCTTGATTTTTGAAGCATGTTCCATTAGAGCGTTGTGAGAAACTTTTCAGAATTGCGGTTGTCCTTCTTAATCCTCAAACGCACAATTAATTCTTCTAAAGACATTTCTTTGCGCTTGTGTTTGAGGTAGTTCTTGAAATCCTTTCAGCCTTGTGGTAATTTCTCAATTAAGGTTGCAACTTGGAAGGATTCACTGAGAGACATGCCTTCTGCGTGAATGTCATGCAGAATGAGTTGGAGATCTTGAACTTGACTGATCACTGTATCAGAATCAACCATCACAAAGTCTAGAAATTTGCCAACCACAAATTTCTTTGAGCCGGCATCTTCAGTTTTGTACTTTTTCTCCAAAGACCCTCAAAGTTCCTTTGCTGTCTTGATAGAACTGTAGACGTTGTATAATGTGTTGTCAAGTCCGTTCAAGATGTAGTTCCAGAAAAGGAAATCGGCATGTTTCCAGGCATCAATCACAGCAACCACTTACCAGTCGGTTTCATCCTCTTTCAAAATAGGAGCATCCTTACGGAGGAAATGAGCCAGATAAGGGTTGTAAGATAGAACAACATTTTTTGTTTCCATCTTTTAAAATCAGTTCCTAAGAACTTTTATAACTTCTCACCGTGATTTACCAGTACTGTCACAGCAGGACAGGGGGTTGGCACAATTGCAGCCACCACAGTAGTACTTGTTTGAGCATTTGTTTCAGTAGCCATGAATTCTAAATTATAAACAAAATTATAATTAGAATTTATACTACACAGAAAATTAATCCAAATTCACAGAATTAAATTCTGTAAAAATAAAAGAACTAAGAATGTAACTTTTATTTTTCAATTAATTTGGAAATAAAATAAAATTTTATTAAACCAAATTAATTCCACACAGAAAATTAAATGTCTATAACACTTCAATAATTAAAAAATTAAAATAGAATTTTAATTAATGAACACTCAGAAAATAATTTCTAAAAATCAAAATTAATTTCTGACAAAATTCCACAAATAAATATTCTGAATTGTTAATGACACCAGTATATTACTACTAGTTGTCAAAGAAAATAAACAGTATATTAATATTATCTGTCAAATAGAATATAATCACTATTTGTTTTTCCAACCAGAATATTATTTTGTAAATCCACAGAAAATAATTTTTTTTTTCTTTTTGAAAAAGAAGAAAGAGAAAGGGAAACAAACGAAAAATTCTGTAAACAGAATAGTTTGAATCTGTCTTAAGATTGTTGGAACAATCTTCTGTGTAAATAAAATAAATTGAAACAAAACCAAACAAATAAATAAATAACGTACCGAATTTATTTATCGAATCGAATTAAAACATAAAAGACCAAGTCGAGTATGTGACACTCTGTCCTTAAGACAGATTCGCCCCGCTACGGTGCTTATGGTTGAGTGGCGTCTATCTCCCAAGTTACAATGATCTTCACAAATTTGTAATAGCATTTCACACAAATTTGTACGGCGAACTAGAACCTTGTGTTCTATACTCTCTTTATTTTTTCTGTAAAACTAGAATATGAAGATAAATAATGCAAAAGAACAAAATGGACTGCAAATGAAAATTCAGACTGTTTTTCACGGATGGAAAAGCTGCTGGATTGGTTCAGATATAAATAGGACCGAAAAGGTGTGAAATCAAACTTCAACAGATCTGAAATTTGAATGAACATGTGCTGTTTGAAAACTAATAGATTTGCAAACTGCTTTAACAGATTAACTACTGCAGTTTGTCCAGATTTCAAATCTGTTCGGCAGTTACACATGGGCAGTTATAACACTGTTCAAACAGTTTAGAATTTTATCCCGCAATTAAATTAATTCAAGAACCGACCTGACCCTCGGCTCGGCTCGGTCCGGTCAGACGGTGGTGACAGCGCGTGTGTGGTGGTTTGGGCTAAGGTTCACTTTATCCATAACTCCTCCTTTCTACAAACTTGGGGCCCATCCCAAGTGTTGTAGTCTAGAGTTTATATACACAAAAAAACTCTCTAAAAGTTTCAATGTGGGACAATCCATTTCAAAGAAACCCACATTTACTTCTTTAAATTGTCCATTCCACGAACCCAAAAACGACGTCAAGTTCCCATTCACTCATAAATGGTTTTGACGAACCGTTTTCACCGTGTGACTTGCCATGCGGCAAGGAACACATTACCTCTTCGGACCTGCTCCAATAGACGTTCGGGGCCCACTCAATTTTGAGCTCAAAATTGACCCAAAATAAGCCTTTATAAAACCAATTTTTCCAACATCATCTTAATCTTCTTATCCAAATCTGCACACACATACACACACACATATATATATATATATATATTATCATCACAAGTTTTTTTTACCCTGTTTGTTATAAATAAATTCAATCATCATCATTGTACGGGCACGAAATATTCTTCCTGTGTAATCCTGTTGATCAAGTCTGCGCTCCTCTGTACGACATCGCTTTATCCCCTGAAAATACAAACGTGAGCTAGCCGGCGGGTGTGTGCCAGATACCTCTCCGATGCCTAAGTCAGTAAAATAGACAAATAGGCAAAAAGCTCTGTATGTTTAGGAATCAAAGTTGTGTGTGTTACCTCTCCAAAGGTGATATTGTGAGCTTTTATAGGTTCCGCGTGGCATAATCCTAGTAGGACTCTTACTCCTCCATGTAGAGTCCTCCTTGGATTCGCACTCCTGAAAGATAATGCTTATCCTTCAACACCCCCTTCACTGCTTAAACCAAGTGAGATGGTTTTTCCATGGTCGGACTCCAATATGACCGAGGTAAGCATAGCTATGCTAAGCCGTAGATCAAACCGGGATAACTCTACCTCGGTTCCTCCTGTACAAACCACGGCATGATTGGACCGAGCTAACAATTAGCATGGTTCCGACCGATCTAATACTACTGCGCCATGACCGGTATAACTTTTAGTATGGTGACCGAGCTAACCGCAGCTCTTTGGGACCGGAATAACTTCAAGCCTCATTTGGACTCAATAACTTCATGGCCATTTTACTCAGTCCTTTGTACTGTGGCCTATAACGGCCCATTGCCCAGCTCAGCTCAATTTTCTTATAAATTACCCTCTCAATTGCCCCTAAATTCCATCTGCGTAGCATGATTAGGATTATCTGTTTATCAGTCGAGCTAACAATTTTAGCCTGACGACCGAGCTAAATCCTTAAGCCTTTCCAGTTGAGCTAAAACTCTTCAGCTTTTCCAACCGAACTAAATCCACACCGGGCTGCACCTGTTCGGTCAAAAAGTCTCTTCAATCACAGCAACTGAATCGCTTCTTATCTCAATGGACACGTGGCAGACTCTTATTGGCCCAGCACAGCTGCCACGCCGTTCTTCGTACCTCACAACTTTTGAACAGTCCCGCCAAAAAGCCTTACACAAAGTAGAAACCCCTTTTTTCCCGAATCACTTCCTACACTACTCATCGTTTCTTCCTCTTGTTCTCTCTCTTGCCTGTGTCTCCATTGTTTTGCATCTGCGAAGCTTGCGTTTGTGGCTATTTTTTACTTCCCTTTCCTTCCTCTTTCCTTGGTGAGTAACACAAATCTGTTCTATTTTTTTGGTTTTCATACTTTTTTAGTCCATAACACTTGTTTTATGTGTTTTTGCAAAACATTTTTTACTTCCATTTTCTGCCTTGTCTTGCATCTTCTGCAAAAACTTAGTAATAGAGCCTCTCTGATTCAAGAAATAACATGAAATATTGTGATTTTGATCCAAAATCACAATATAACTGAACTAGGAAGTTGTTTGTAGTGGATGTCAGTCTAGCCGGACCAACCAACCGAACTAACTCTTTATTACTATGTTTGTAGTTCTAACAAGTCAAACCTTGAAAACCTTAACTATGACCGAGCTACATCTAGGGGCTAAACCAGCCTTCCAAGTTTAGACCGAACTAAGAAGGCTGCCCCTTGAGGCTTAACCGGGCTAACAAACGCCTTGCTCAAACCGAGCTAACAGACCCCTTGCTGAAACCGAGCTAACACCCGTAGTTCCTCACATAACCGAGATAGGACTTCATTTATTTTACCTTGATTTCTTTTTAGCACGGTCCATCGATCTATGCATAACCCCTTTCTTTTCTCACTTTGCAGACTTAGGTTGCCAGGCACTCCTTCGCACGCTCAACCGAGCTACTCAGCGTCATTTTTTAACCGAGCTAACACAATTAAATTATACATAACTTAAGAGTAAATGGGTAAATATAGGTTTTTAGTAGAAACACCTGGTGGCTTGGCCAAATTCCAAAGGGAGTATAACATCCCTGATGATATTCACATCACGTTAGCCGACCTAGATATCACACCATGGGGAAACCAAGGTTTTGTACCTTTTATCCTTCTTTCCATTATAGAAACCGGACTGAGATTCCCTGTACAGCCTTTACTTTGTGAATTCCTGAGGCAAACTAGGATATGCCCCACCCAACTTTCCACAAATTCATACCGTATAATTAATGGTATGGCCGAACTAAATCGCCGAGCTGGCATTAACCTCGGCTTAGCCGAACTCTTCCATCAATATTTCAAAGGATCAAAAGAAGATGGCTGGGTCTATTATCTAAGAATACGCCGCCGTCGAGAGAAAATAATAAAGGACACACCGGATAAAGACTTGAACGATGATGATTTTTTCGAAGTGTCTGGGAATTTTGAAGACCACCAGGCCCAGATCCCAGGCCGCAGTATAAACTGGAAGAAAGGAACCCTCGGTATAATTACCTCGACTTTTTTGCATGACTCCCTTTATTTCGGTTTCCTGTTCCTGAACTGAACTGACAGTTGTCTCCTTTATGCAGATTCAGCCCACCTCAAGTCACTGTACAGCTACCCCAATCTAAACACTATTCGCACCGCACTACGATACCCTGAAAGAAATTGGGCCAAACTACTAAATTTTGAGCCGATGTATAGATATAGCAACCGACGAAAAGCCAGAGTAACAGACTTCTTGCTGGAGGCATCTCCTGAACCGAATCTAACCTTGCCACAAATTAACCTGGTCTGTACTACTGCAGAACAAGAGATGGCCAAGAGGAATAAAGTAAGAGCCCTGCTAACCGAAACAAACCGAGCCGAGGCACCACCACCAAACCAGACTCAGGAAATCGTGGTGGCCCTTCCATCTCAACAACTCTCCTCATCTCGCCCAAGCAAGCGTGCCCGGACTACCCCAATCGAGCAACGCCTTGAAGATGAAGACGAAACCACTCTTCCACCAAGCCCTCCACCGAGCCCGCAACCTGAGCGCTCCGACCGAGCCAGCTCCTCCAAGTGGGCACCCAAAATCACTTTTCAAAACCGAGAAATTCAGGACACTGACTCAGTGGTCGTTGAAAAAGATCACTTAATGGCATTTAACCTTGCCAAGAGTGTCTGCCTTCCAGCAGACATGGAGCACCACAAGCATCTGACCGAACTAAGGGCCATCCATTCGGCCACGAAATCCATGGTGCTTATAAGTAGCTTATAAGTAGCTTCTTCTATTAACCTTTCTAATTTGCGCAACTTTTATCTCGGTTTAATTACAAGTCTTTCCCTCCTTTTGCAGGCCATGCAGAAGAGGCACATCATTCATAAGTGCGTGCTTGAACTTCGCAAGACTACAAGGCAAGCCCTGGCCGAAATGACTAAAAAAACTATCGAGCTGGAACAAGCCAGGCAGCAAATAGCCGAGCTGAAATCCGAGAACGATCGTCTGATCGGACTTGCAGAAAAACAAAAAGCTGTAGTCGTGATAAAAGACAAATATCTGCCCGAACTGGCTAAACTTGAGGGAAAGAAAAACGCCGAGATAGAGCAGCTGAAGAAGAGTGCTGATGACGCCGAGCTCCGGGGTTACAAGGAGGGGGAAGCGACTTACATTAAACAATGTGAAGCTGCCAAGGATCTCTTCTTCAAATGCGGTTTAAGGGAAGCTATAGAGTAGCTCGGTCACGGTCTAGAGACCGAGGTCTTCAACGCTCCAGCATACTTCATTTCAAGCTCTATGACGGAATATGCTGCTGCCTTTCAGCAACAATTTCTTGAGGATTCAGATGATGAAGAAGACACCATGCCCAAAGATACCCCGGCTGTCAATGATCCCGTCAATCAGTTAGTTCGGTCGGAGCTAATGGTGGAAGATCTGACCAACGAGCTGCCTACTAAAACCGTTCTTCCAACCGAGACTGTGCTACCGAGTGAAACCGGGCTCCGAGTTGATATTGATGCGGACCTTGATAATCTGTTTAACTGACTTTGTATTTTTCTTCTTTTTGCTTTTTTCTTTTCTTTGCTGTTTGGAAACAAATTATAACCGGGCTGAGGCCCCACCTTTTGTATTTGTTTTAAATTTTCAATGAAGTCTGCTTTTTTGTTCAACTCTTATTTCAGCACTCCATGCTTGTACTTTACTTTCTAACCGAAGTCTTTTAATGAGGTACAGCATTCACTTGCCGAGATACTTATTTTGGTCTTGATCTTGCAATCTAATTATAGTTGCCAACCACTCTTCAGCTGAGATACCTACCTCGGCTGAGGAGTACTAGCAGTTGGCTCAGTCCAGCCAACCACTCTTTAGCCAATATCCTTACTTCGGCTGAAGAGTACTAAGAGTTGGTTTAATCCAGCCAACCACTCTTTAGCCGATATCCTTACTTCGACTGAAGAGTACTAAGAGTTGGTTTAATCCAGCCAACCTCTAAATTGGTTATTCTAGCCAACTTAGAGTAAAGTGTTTGACTATTCTGACCAAACGTCCTACAGCCTGGATCCTTATCCTGGGCTTAGGAGGGGTGTTGGTTTCTCCAGCCAACCTAGAGTAAAGTGTTTGGTTATTCCGACCAAACGTCCTACAGCCTGGATCCTTATCCTGGGCTTAGGAGGGGTGTTGGTTTTTCCAGCCAACCTAGAGTAAAGTGTTTGGTTATTCCGACCAAACGTCCTACAGCCTGGATCCTTATCCTGGGCTTAGGAGGAGTGTTGGTTTTTCCAGCCAATCTCTAAGTTGGTTTTTCCGGCCAACTACTCTTTCAATGCCTCTAGTCTACTAAAACAACTTTTACAGAATAAACACACTTATGCTGAAAAGAAAACTACTTGTTTTATTGGGGAAAAGAAAAATTACAAGTATTCGAAAGAAATGCTAAAAATAAAATAACTTGAGATTGACAGTATTCCATGGCCTGGGAATTGCCTTGCCGTCCTCATCTTCTAAGTGGTATGCCCCTTTGCCGGCTAACCCAACGACTTTGTAAGGTCCTTCCCAATTGGGCCCTAACTTGCCATCTCCCGGAACCACGGTGTTTCCCATTACTTTGCGCAGCACCCAATCTCCAATCTTGAATTGCCTTGGATGTACTGCTTTTTTGTATTTCTTGGATAACTCTTGTTGGTATGAGGCAATGTGAACCAGTGCTTTTTCTCTTCTTTCTTCGGCGAGGTCGAGCTCCAATGCTATGGCTTCTCCATTTAAGTTTGGATCAAAATTTTTGCTTCTAATTGTGGGGAGGCCAACTTCCAGCGGGATTACTGCTTCCATGCCATAGGCTAAGGAGAATGGTGTTTCTCCTGTTGATCGTCGAGGTGTGGTGCGGTAAGCCCATAAAACATGAGGAAGCTCTTCAGCCCATTTGCTTTTTGCTCTTTCTAACCTTTTCTTCAGTCCATCCAAGATAACCTTGTTTGACGCTTCCGCTTGGCCGTTGGCTTGGGGATATGCCGGTGTAGAATTGTAGAACTCTATCTTGTATTCTTCACAAAAGCCTCTAAAGATTCTGCCATCAAACTGGGTGCCATTGTCTGAGATTAGGGCTTTAGGAATGCCGAATCAAGTAATGATATTTTGCCAGACGAACCCCTTCACATCTTTTTCCTTGATTAATGCCAATGCCTCTGCTTCCACCCACTTTATGAAGTAGTCTGTTGCTATGAGAAAGAACTTCCTGTTTCCGGGTGCTGTTGGAAGTGGTCTTACTATGTCCAAGCCCCACATTGCGAAGGGCCATGGGCTGGTTAGCGGTAGGAGCTCTCTAGCTGGCTGATGTATTTGGTGTGTGAACTTCTGACATTTCTCGCACTTCTTTATATACTTTTCCGAGTCTGCTTGTATGTAAGGCCACCAGTATCCTTGCGAAATGGCTCTGTAAGCTAACGATCTTCCTCCTTGGTGGCTTCCGCACACCTCTTCGTGTATTTCGAACAAGAATGCTTCCACTTTGCTGGGGTAAACACACTTTAGATAAGGTCCTGAGAATGATTTTTTGTACAATGCCATAGAAGGAGAGAGCCAAAATCGCTGCGACTTTGCTCTAATTTTGTTGGCTTCCTTCTTTTCTTCCGGAAAGACGCCGTCTTTTAAGAACAATATGATGGGATCCATCCATGAGGGGCCTAGTTTGGCGCAACATACCTCTTCTGTTTCGGGGTCTTCAATGCTTGGTTTTGGTAAGTAGTCAATTAGCAATGGATGAGGGATGGATGTATCTTCCATTGAAGCAAAGCCTGCTAGTTCGTCTACTCTGCTATTTTTCTCCATACCAATCTGTTCTATCCTTACTACTTCAAATTTCTTGATCTCTGTTCTGACCAATTCTTGGTACTTGGCCATCCTGTCATCCTTTGTTTTGTAGTCGCCAGAAATTTGGTTTACGACCAGCTGTGAGTCGCTGTAGACCATTAGCTTGGTAGCCTTCATGTAGAATGCCAATTTGAGACCTGTAAGAAGCGCTTCATATTCCGCTTCGTTGTTTGATGCTGGGATTCCAAGGTTGATTGCTTGCTCCACAACCAGGCCGTCTGGTGAGATGAGGACTATGCCAAGTCCTGCACCATGCCGGTTGGATGCTCCGTCCACAAAGAGCTTCCACATCTCTCCAACGAACAATTTCCAGCAAGTGGAGGGATCAGATGATGCCGTGGGGTCAAGGATGTTGCTGGTGTTTTCTTCAAGGTCCATACTGGCTGTCTGCCCCTCGCTGTCTGATTGAACCAAGTCTTTATTTGTTGGTGAGCCTAGGCTTGGTGTAGCATGGTTTGCTTCTGCCTTGCTCTCTTTACTCTGGTCTGTCTTGGGGTTCGACTGAGTATCCTGTACCAAGGGTTGTACTATTCCGGCGTCAACTTCCATCCCTAGTTCGGTTGTGTTGGTCAGGTCGACTGGGCAGATATGATGACTTTCTGGGGTAAATTCTGTGATAAAGTTTGCCAAAGCTTGGGCTTTTATCGCGGTTCTGGGCTGGAACTTGATGTCGAATTGTCCCAACTCTACTGCCCACTTCAAGATTCGCCCAGAAAAGTTCGCCCTCTCAAACAAAGCTTTTAATGGGAAAGCTGTGAGGACGACTATGGTGTGGGCGTGGAAGTAGTGCGACAACTTTCTTGAGGCCATCATCAAGGCCAGGCCAGTTTTTCCAATGGCAAGTACCTCGTTTCGGCGCCCAGCAATGTTTTGCTGACATAATAAATGAGCAGATGTTGGACTCCTTCTGTGCGGACTAACACTGCGTTGATTGCGTGCTGAGAGACTGCCAGGTACAAGAAGAGTTCTTCTCCAGGTATTGGGGTGACAAGTAATGGTAGAGAAGACATGTATTCTTTCAAGCTTTGAAGAGCGCGGTCGCATTCTTCGTCCCACTCGAACTTGGCTTTCAATGCTTGAAAAAATGGTCGTAGTCTGTCTGACGATCGGCTAATGAATCGGTTAAGTGCAGCTACCATGCCGGTGAGATGCTGTACTTTTTTTACTGAGTTAGGTCTCTCCAGATCCTGAATAGCTTTGATCTGGGAGGGGTTGTAGACACCCCATTTTTGACCGACCTTGAGACTCAGACGTCAACAGTTGAGTGCTTGGTGATATTGCATATCGTGCTCGTTCAGAAGTTTCAGAGTCTCGGCTGCGAGCCCTGCCTCCGGATTTCCGAACCCTCTTCTGTGCCTTGCCTCGGTTTGCGAACCAGGCTTGGTTTTCTCTGTTTCTTTTCCTAAGGGGATGGAGAGGTCCCGTAGACCATCTCTCAGTGGCCGTGGGCTACATTTTGTGGCTGTAGGCCATTTTGCCCATTTCGGAGCCCGGTTCCCGGTTTTCGGAGCCGTCAGGCCGTGTGCCTCGGTTCGGGACCGCTTAACCATCTCCTATTGCTCCGGTTTTTGGCATGCATCTTATTTACTCCCTTTTGAGGGACACTGAGGCCTGAGAGACCCACTTCGTGGTCGAATGCCACTTTCGGTGCTTAATAGGCAGTTTTTGGGGCCTCAGACTGCGTGTTCTGGCCCCCGAACATTCGTTTTGCATCGGTTTTCGTTCATTTTTGGCAGGTACCTCTGTTTCATCCCCAGGAAGGCCGTAGAAGGGTGGGAGGCCAGCAATTGTTTCAGCAACCAGTTATATTCCTCCGGCGTCCTCCGACGCCCGCTTTTTCTCACTTCCAAGCCAATGTTGAACACCCTTGGGCCATTTTCTTGAACTTTTAACCACATATTTGTGTTGTAGACACATGGGAGGACACCAAAAGTTGGTGGCCGGCCAGTAATTCCACCTGACCCTTTTGAACCCTTCCTAAAAATGGCCTATTCTTTCTCCTGTTTTACAGTTGACAATTTTGAACCACAGAGTTGTGTTGAGGGCATCTGGGAGGACACCATTTTGTGGTGGCCGGCCAGAAAATCTTTTGACCTTTTTGACCCTTGGCCGACAGGCCATGGGGGGTGGCCAGCCGGCCATCTGCAGCTCCAAAACCTGGCCGGCCATGATCCTTGCAGTGTGTATCTTCCAGCTGTATATCTGTTTTCCCTCCAAAAAACCTGTATCCAGGGAACAACTTTTGGGGGGAAACTTGGCTTGTTTTCCCCCCAATTTTTCCCTCCTTTTCTCCTCCTCTTTGATCTATATACTTGGCCTCCAACACTGGTCCAAGGGTTACAAAAAATTCTCTAAGAGCCTCTTGCATTGTATCCCTCTCCATCTCTATCTCCAAGCTCAAAAACACCCAAATCCTACCCCATTTTCACACCATCACCTAGCACCACTCCACCACTTCCATTTCCAGCAGCTTGGGGAGCTTTCCAGCAGCTAGGAGGCACCACTTCTCAAGCCAAGAAGCAATCAAAGTTTGGTTTTCAAAGGTGAGTAGCATTCCCTCTCTTTTGAGCTTTTTCTTGTATCATTTCTTAGCCATGCATGCTTGCTGTTTTGAGCTCTGGCCCTAACTGAAAGTGGCATTTTTTTGAGCTCCTTTTCACTTTTTCTTAAGGGCCTCTCACTGTTTGAGGCCCCATTGATACACTTGCTTCATTATCCTTCTTATATGCCATAATCTTGCATAGTATTTTTGGCCTGTGTATGATCTGTTTTGGAGCATGATGTAAATTGTAGATAGGCTTATTTTGAGCCCCTCTTCAACATTGAAGAAGGGCTCATTACTTTTTGGGACCTCCATGTGCCACTTGCCATTATACCCTTCTTTGGTCCCCATTTTTGCATGATTTATTAGCCTATTGTGCTTCTGTTTTTGGGCTCTTTTCAGAACTGAAAACAGTCTTATTTTGGCCCATTCTTCATGTTTCATTAAGGGTCTTTCATGGTTTGAGGCATCTTTTATATACTTTATGTTATATCTCTCTTTTTGCATAGCATTTTGGACATATTTGTATACTGTTTTGGGTCCGGCCATCAACTGTAAAATGCTTTATTTTTGGTCCCTCTTCAACATTGTTGAAGGGCCCCTTTGTGTTTAAGGCCAGCAACCACTACTTGCGTCTTTGGTCATCTTTTGGCCCATTTCTTGCATGAGAGTTTAGCCATACCTGTGCTGGTTTTCGTGGTTTTCCATAAACTGTAAAAGATCATATTTTGGGCCCCTATTCAACTTTGTTGAAGGGCCCTAATCTGTTTGGGGTCAGCAGCTGCGAGTTGTTTCATTATCTCACATTTAGGGCCATTTTTGCATGCTATTTTTGCCCTATTTGTGTTTGCTGTTTGGCCATGCTTTGAACTGTAAAAATGCTTATCTAGGGGCTGCCTTGCTTCTGTCTTTTCATCTCATGTTCAAATTATGCATGCATTGCATAGCTATAGGCCATTTCATGCGCCAAAATTCGTGTTTCGGGACTCGTTCCATGCATCGGGTATCATTTTGCCATGATTCGGGGCTGTTTTTGCATCTCATTTTGCCTCTAAAAATTGCATGATCATATGCCATATTCCATGTTTTGCCATGTCTCATTAGAGTGGCATTTCGGTGCCTGAGGGGTCGGTCCTCGGTTTGCGTGCACGCATGCACGCATTTCGAGTTGTCTTGTTTTCATCTGATGGCCTCCTATGTGAGTGTGGCTGAGGCTCTCTCATGTTGGTGTAAGCCCATTATTGCATTGCGTATGCCATTTCATCCATAGCATTGTGTATGCTCGGTTGTGTATTACCTAGTGCAGCGTGTATGCCATTCCATAACATTGTGTATGTTAGGATTGTATCTTAGTTGCATTTCATGCATGTCATGCACATTGCATCGCGTTCGGGATAGGAGTTAGCCCGAGCACGGGGAACGAGGTACGTTTTGTACTTCGAGTTACGGAACGTGTCTCAATTCCCCAGTCACCGACACTCCGGATTACCCATGATGGAGTTAGGTCTTGTTGTGTTTATCTGTGCATTCATTCTACATTGAGTTGCACAATTCGACTCCTCGGCCATCATGCATCGAGATGCGTGATTGGTGGCACGAGGATCGAGACATGCATACATTTGTGAAAATACATTGCTATGCCCCTTTCCTGCTCTCTGTTGCAGCAAATCAAGAACCAGCGGTCTTCCAAGGCTTGGCACGCATTTCAAGAACAGGCGCAAACAGAGGCTAATTGGGGCATCGTCATGGATTTCCGCGCAAAGGCAACCCGGGCATGCATCATTCATCATCCGGAATGGAATCAAGGCAATCCCTGGCTTGCATGCCAGTTTATTTATTTTCTTAGTTAATTTGTTAATTAATTAGGAATTTGTACATTATTTGGACTGTATTATTTGGACTGTAATATTCTTTTATTCGGGGCTGTATATTTATTTGGACCCTCTGTGCGAGGGCATAATTGTAATAAGTGTGGGTGAGTGTGATGTATGTCTTCCAACCCCACATCTTTCTTCCCTTTTATTTACCTTCTTATGATGGTTAGATTAGGGCATATTTCAATTAGCATACAGTATGACAGCATGTTTGCATCATTCATCTGTTTTGCATGCACCGGGCTCGGCGCATCATACTAACTGCATTGTATTTCAATTTCAAAGTTGAATACATGTTAGCTGTAGCATTCCATATGCCATGTTTAGAATAGCCGAGCCTGCTATAGTTGCATTTTTGCATGTGTTGCATTAGGCATTTCTGTATACTTAGGATTCATGCATGGATTTCTAAAGAGTTTCTGTTTTGGCTTGGAGTACTCGGTGAGTTTTTATGCTTTAGCATCCTTGCATGCGTATGAGTGACTGCCATGAATAGCATGCTTACCATGAGGCTATTTGCTTATGTGATATAACTGCCTGAATGCCTGTGGGTGAAAGTTGGGTTACTTGGATTGGAATAAATCATCAACTGTTTGTTTTAAGCCCACTAGATAGTGGCAAAACTATCTTTTCTAAGCCTACCCGAGGGTGGCAAAATCTGTATTTAAGCCTACTTGCGAGTAGCAAACCATCTTTCAAAACAAACATGAAATGTTTTGTTCCAATTCGGGCGACCCGGTCTATACTTATATGTTGTGTGCATCACATAGTAATCTAGGCTAATAACCGGAATAAGAACACACAATGTTTTCAAAAATAGATATCATGGTTAGTAGAGGCCGATCTTTGATCGGGCGAGCGGGGGTGCTCACGAAGTGACCTTCCCCAATCGTACCCAAGTTCCCGAGCCGAGGCAACTTTGGTGATGACGGACACGTGGCCTTAGGCAAACGAGTCAGGGTTTCCTAAATTTCCCCCAAAATAAAATATTTAGGTGGCGACTCTGTATTTGGCAAAGCAGTCCATGTTTGGCACTTCTTTCAAAAATCAATTTTCTCAAAACGATTTGCCGGATTTGGACTTTTTGGTTCAGACTTAGAACCGTGACAATTTGAGAGTCCTGAGCTGTAGTGACCCCAAATGAACAGAACGGGAGCTCACCCTCCCAGGGCGTTCGGGGGACGTCTACAGGGGTCTGTTTCTATACCCCGGTTGGTCACCAGGAAGCCCAGGAATTTGCCATATCCTACACCGAACGCGCACTTAGATGCATTAAGGCGCAACGTGTGCCTCTTCAGAATCTGGAACATCTCATCTAGGTCCCTTAGATGGTCGTTCTCATCCTTGCTTTTGACCACCATATCGTCGATATAAGCTTCCATTGTTCTGCCTAACAACGGCTCAAACATCTTGGTGACCATTCTCTGGAATGTTGCCTCTACGTTCTTTAGGCCAAAGGGCATGACCTTATAGCAATACAGTCCTCTTGGAGTGGTAAAGGACGTGACCTCCTGGTCTAGTTCATACATGGCGATCTGATGGTAGTCTCTGTACGCATCCAGAAAGCTAAGTCGGTTATGCCCCGCCGTTAGGTCTACCAATTGATCTATCCGTGGTAGGGGGAAGCTGTCCTCTGGGCATACTTTGTTGACTGTCTTATAGTCGACGCAGACACGCCATTTGCCATTCTTTTTTGGCACCACGACTGTGTTGGAAATCCATCTGGGGTAGTGCACCTCTCTGATAGCTCCTGCCTCTAGCAGATTTCCCACTTCTTCTGCCACTATCTCGGCGTGGTGGAGTGCCGATCTGCGAGTGCACTAAATGATTGGTTTGGCGGATGGGTGGACATTGAGTTGGTGACAGATGAAGTTTGGATCAATACCTGGCATGTCGTAGGGTGTCCAGGCGAACACTTCGATGGTAGAGGTCAAGAATTCTAAGACCTCTAATCTCTCAGTGCTAGACAACGATGAACCGAGCAAAAAGAACTTATCCGGGTTCTTTTCATCTATTCTTACCTCTGCCAAGTCTTCCACCGCTTTTTGATCAGCTGCTTTGCCGACATCTGCGAACAGTTTATTACTCTCAGGTTCTTCCACCGAATGAACATATCCCTTGGCAGCGCGGCTGCCATTAGCGGTGACAAAGCATTGCTTGGACATAATCTGGTCTCCAAAGACCTCTTCAATTACCCCGATTTCGTTGGGGAACCGAATTACTTGATGGTAGAATGACGCTACAGATCGCATGGCATGCAGCCATGTTCTTCCCAAGATTATGTTGTAAGTAGAAGGGACCTTTAACACCCAAAACTCCACTTGTTTTGTCATGCTTCCTGCCCTGATTGGAAGGATGATCTTGCCGACTGGCCACTCTGGCATTGAGTTGAATCCGATCAGGGGGGACACAGCTGGTGCCAAGTCTTTGTCTTCCAATTTCAGTTGTTTGAAGGTGTCGTAGTACATTATCTCACATAAGCTCCCTTGGTCAATCAAAATCCGCTTGACGTCGAAATTCTTGACTCGGAGAGTGATGACCAGTGCATCATTGTGAAGGCAGTATATCCTTGCCAAGTCTCTATCTGAAAAAGATATGACGTTCGTGGTTTCTATTTTCCCCTTTTTAATGGTAGGCTGGGCACTCAATACCTCTCTTAAGTGCTCAGCCTTTTTGATCGATCCTCTGAGCTCGCATACACGCTCAGGTTCGAATACTCCATGTATCACATTGATCACACCTTGAGGTAGGGCGTCAATTGGCATTCCATTGGGGTTATTGTGGTCCTGGGGGGCTGGTTGTGTCCCTCCTTCAATGTATTTATCCAGGTGACCGGCTGCCACCAACTCCTCCAGATGTTGTCTCAATGGCATACAATTTTCAGTGCGGTGCCCCTTTTCTTTGTGGAAGGTGCATCGCGACCTTTCATCGTAGTCTTTCTGTGCTTCTCCTAGCTTAGCTGGCCATCTGACGAAAGGCTCATCGCATATTTCGCTCAGAATCTGATAGATCGGTTTCTTGAATACCGTGGTTATGGCAGTACGGACTCTCAACCATCTTTTATCCTGGTCCTCTCCGTTGTCTCGCCTGCCGCGTCCGTTTTTGTTTGGACGTTCTACCGCGTTGACCTTTGTCGCGGTCTTTTTATCTGGTACTGCGGTCGTGCTAGACTTTGCCTTAGCACAGGCACCATCTTCTTCTACCCGACTGTGTTGGTGCACCCTCTCCATTAAGGCCTCCATCGTGAGAGGCGGTGTCATAGTGATTGAGTCCCTTAGTCTGTTCCCGACTGGAAGGCCTCTTTTGTATTGTGCGATAGCGAGATTGGTGGGGCAGTCCCTAATCTGGTTGAAGGTCTCCCAGTAGTGGCTATTGTAGGATTTTAATGACTCTTTTTCGCCCATGTCGATGGAGAGCAGTTGATCAATTTCCACCGGGGTTTTGGTGTTAGTTCTGAACCTTGTTACGAATGCCTCCGCCAATTGTGCCCAGGAGGCTATGCTGCCTTCTGGAATTTTTTTGAACCAAGTCAAGACTAGGTCACCAAGGCTTGATGGGAAGAGGATGCACATCAAAGCCTCGTTTCGTCGATATACCGCCATAACCTGGCGGAAGTGGCTTAGGTGCATGTAAAGGTCTGTCTTCCTTTCGTACGTGGTAAATTTAGGCTGGATGAAGCCTAAGGGTAATGACGCATTCTCAATCGTGGGAACGAACGGCGAACTATGTAGTCTTGCCAATGTTTTATCTGTTGGTTCGTAGGCAAGGTGTGGTGCTGGCATTCCAACCTCGACGCTTCCATGCGTCCGAGGAGCCAACCACCGAAGAGTTGAAATTCTGTGTGGGTCGCGTGCCCTAGCATCCTCCTTCTGTCGCGCCCTTTCTTCAAGCACAGTCCGTAAGTCGGACGATCTAGGCAACTCCGTTTGCCTAGATGATATATGGTGCGTGTGTGAGGGCCGATAGGTACTTTCCTCTGTGTAAGACCTTAATGATCTCATTCTCTCAGACCTGGAGTAACGAGTTCTGGAAGTCCTTGATTGAGTGTTGCTCGTCCTAAGGCTTCTATTCTCTGCTTGCGATGTCATGGTGTGCCTACTACGATCTTTTGAGTGGCGAGGAGGCGCATTGCCTTTGCGCCCCTCTCCTATCGTCACCCCTTTTCCCTTGATCTGGTGCTTCATGGCTTCCATGTCTGCTGCCATCTTCCTTATTAATTCATCTTGCTCCTTCACGCGGTCCTCCAGAGCTTGAGGATCAATCCTCCGTCTTTGTCTGTCAGGACTTCGTGAACGAGAGTGACGGGGGCTGTTAGTCCGCCTCCTCCCCCTAGCATCCCTCTTGGGATTTTGTCGCTGTGGCTCCAAGTCCGCCATGGGAGGGATAGAAGGTAGGCCTTTGCGCCTTGCACCCCCCTCTGGTGTTTGTCCGTCGATGGCGGACTGCGGCAAATCTTCATTGTGCACCATTGCTTCTAAGGAGGGAAAGCTTGATCAAGAGGTTTTGTTCTAGTCTGATATTCCCACAGACGGCGCCAATTGTACGGGCACGAAATATTCTTCCCGTGTAGTCCTGTTGATCAAGTCTGCGCTCCTCTATACAACGTCGCTTTATCCCTTGAAAATACAACGTGAGCTAGCCGGCGGGTGTGTGCCGGATACCTCTCTGATGCCTAAGTCAGTAAAATAGACAAATAGGCAAAAAGCTCTGTATGTTCAGGAATCAAAGTTGTGTGTGTTACCTCTCCAAAGGTGATATTGTAAGCTTTTACAGGTTCCGCGTGGCATAATCCTAGTAGGACTCTTACTCCTCCATGTAGAGTCCTCCTTAGATTCACACTACTGAAAGATAATACTTATCCTTCAACACCCCCCTCACTGCTTAAACCAAGTGAGATGGTTTTTCCATGGTCGAACTCCAATATGACCGAGGTAAGCATAGCTATGCTAAGCCGCAGATCAGACCGGGATAACTCTACCTCGGTTCCTCCTGTACAAACCACAGCATGATTGGACCGAGCTAACAATTAGCATGGTTCCGACCGATCTAATACTACTGCGCCATGACCGGTATAACTTTTAGTATGGTGACCGAGCTAACCGTAGCTCTTTGGGACCGGAATAACTTCAAGCCTCATTTGGACCGGAATAACTTCATGGCCATTTTACTCAGTCCTTCGTATTGTGGCCCATAACGGCCCATTGCCTAGCTTGGCCCAATTTTCTTATAAATTACCCTCTCAATCATCAACTGGGGAAAAAAAAAAAATCATCTGAATGTCTTCCTTCATCCCTTTCGGGCATAATAGTATTTTTGGATTGCTTCTGAACTCAAAGATTCAACAAAGTTGAGGTCCGAGCTTAAAAAAATTGATATTTTTTAATACAAAGGCCAAGTTTGGCAATCTAAAAATAATTTATTTTTTTATCTTTTTATCTTTTTGTCATCACATCACCTCTCTACTTTTTTGCACATCTTTTCGTAAAAAGACAAAAAGTGCACTTATTTAGGTCATCCCAAACAACTCCAAAATTTCTATATATAATAGTGCGAAACAAAAATTTGTCAGTTGCATTCATAATTTCAAAAATATTACTACCAAATCATTTTAAACAGATTTATGTATGAATATTGTGGTTTGTGTACCATTTTCTTTTGGAGAAAGGTAAGTGAAAACTGAAAACCATTAATGCATCCTTCAAAAGCAAACTTTGAACTAGTACAAAACTACAAATACAAAATGGCTCATTATAGAGGATTTGCGGAGGCTATGTTTGGCTGTTAGATTTTTCAAGGGAAAAGAAAATGTAAAAAAAAAAAAATGAAATTATGTATACATATTCATTTATTTTATAGGTAATTAAACAGAAAAATAATTTTTCCTTCGTGTTTATACATATTGAATTTCTTCTTTTGCCAAAACAATTGTAGAGTCATCATCCAAAAAAACCTGTGTAAATATGTAAGTAGGCATTTAACAGCGTGAACAAACCACATACAAGGGAAAATAGACACACAAGCATGATTATAAAACTCACTTATGGACGCACACGCGCGACATGAGAGAGAGAGAGACCTGTGTGAAGCCATTGGGATTGATGGGGATGATTATGGCTGTCCCACCACCATGAACAGGAAGAAGCATGCTCGCTGCAATCCTCATTCTCCATTAAATATTGATCTCAGAATCAGTAGTATATGAATATTTGGGTCTTTTTCGAAAAGTTTGAAGTAAACCTTTTACCACACAGCACATGCAATCAACGGTAAGGTTGGCAATTGTGACTTATTACGACTTGCATACTCCAAAGTCCATCTCCCTGTTTGGAATAATAACCCATCTTTGGAATTTCAGAAAAAATCACTCTATTTAGGACAGCTTGCTAACCAATTACTGATTTTTTGGGATTCCAAATATCTTCTCTTTTTAAATTTTGAGAATTTATGGTAAACTAAGTGTGTGGTTATTATAGTATTACTATTTGAAATTTCATATTTGCATAACAATTTTTTTTCTTCTTTTTTTTTTTGGAACTAAATATTATAAGATATATAAGGGAATATTATATGGTTGTAAATTTCCAAAACCAAGATTGCTTCTATGTAAGAGCATAACTTTTAGGAAAAATTATGTAAATAGTCTCTGTACTTTTCATTAAACTTTACATTAAGTGTCAATTTGGTCTTTGTAATTTTAATTTGTTCGATTTTGTCCTTTAATTTAACAAATTATGTCATTTTAATCAAATAATAACGGTTGTTAAGTTAATTTAACGAAAAATCAAACAATGTGTCAATTTAATTTCTGTATTTTTCACAATGTGTCAATTTAATCCCTGTTAAAATTGGACAAATTGAACCTACAAGGATTAAATTGACACACCGTGTAAAATACAGGGACAAAATTAATACATTATTTGACATTCCGTTAATTTAACCACCGTTATTTATTGAATTAAAATGACATAATCCGTTAAATTAAGAAACAAAAATCAAGCAAATTGAAACTACAACGACCAAATTGACACATAGTGTAAAATCCAAGAACCATTTGCATAATTTACCCCAACTTTTAATTTCGAAGAAAGGTAGGCAAAATGAGATAATTGGTGAATGAAAATAGGCGTAATGTGCATGTTGGTTGTCTGAAAATAGGAGTTATGCGAACACAAGACACAAAAGTCAGCAATGACAAGTTGTCTGAGGATAATGGCTCGAAAAAAAAAAATATAAAAAAGAAGACGACGTAAAAAAATTATTAAAAAATGCTCATGAAATAATAATTGATCACGTGACACAAACAAAAATTGAAATTAGCTCTTCCCCTTTCCTCGTAATATAATCTACATAGAACTTCTGTTTACAGAATAGTTTCCCTCCTTCATCTGAGGAGGGTAAACGGTGTCAAATACAATCCTTGCGAACATATGTCGGACTTCATGAAGTCTTCCCAATGCTAAAGACTCGTAATCAATCTTACTCCCTCTTTTTGGTACAAATCCTTTTTCTTTGCCTCTTCTAACACACTCAAATATCGTGCTTACCTTTAATGACAATGCCAATGATATAAAAACCTGAAAATTTTAACAAAAAATAGTAAGTCTGTTCATCATCTAACCTTCAAAGAAACTAAAATGATTCGAAAAAGAAAAGAAAACTTTATGAAACCATCATCAGCAACTTTAGAATGATGATTGACAAACAATAAAGACATGTATGAATGTATGATATATTCGTATGAAAGCGATAGAGAACATGCAGTGTGTAATGTCAGGCTTGTGGAATTGATAGTCTATTTAATGACAAAACTGAATTCTTTTGGAGTTCATTTTCAGCACCCTTTAGTTTACTCTGAAAATCTTGCAGACAAACTTTTGAGGTTTTATAACTTCATAATTTACAAGTCAAAAGTTATTCCAACTGAGAAGGCACGTCCAAATGGATCATATTCTTCTACTCATTGAATGAAGTTGCCCAAGTAAAAGGGCAACAAATGGAAAAGACGTGAGTAAACAATTTCATTTTACGTGATAGGTTAAATGGGAAGCCAAAAATTAGCAGTCCTCAGTAAAATGATTTAGCTTTAAAAAAAATGCTAACTAGAGTCGGATACTCACCAAATCTGAGTGTGGTGCCTGTGGATATTCGATCATTGCGCGGGAAACAAAATGCTCGTCTGTCATCTTGCACAATGCGGTTTTCACTGATACTGCAAGATCCATGACCTCATTGATCAAGGCATCATCTGAGTCTATACTTCCAGGTTCTAATAATTCATCAAAGGTCATGTCATGTGGCTGGGAGATCCTTCTTGCAATCTTTATTGCTTCTAATATAGACCCACCACTATGTACAGCAATGCTAAATGCAGCAACCACCAAAGGATCCTGCGGATGGTCTACTAGAGCTTTATGAAATGCTAAGACACCAATCCTGCCAATATGAGGTTGTGCTTAATTTCTATATCCATGTAATTCACAGTTCAGATGTACAGAAATATATTATATTTCAGCTCACTAAATACAGGCCAAAAGTTTAGGTACTAGTCAGCCCCTGGAAAGATATACGAGAGTGCCCATTGATCTGTGCAAAATGATAATTACATTTGAACAAGTGCATAGATTTATAATGGATTGAAAAAGGGCCAAAACGATCAAAAGAGACAAAACAGAATTAACAAACATAGCTGATTGTTTGGCTAGAATGTGTGCCAAAATATTTTCCACCATTCATCTATCAACAACGTCCTCTCCAAAATGCTTTGTGAGCATGCATGCAAACATTGTAGCTACTGTCTAACAATCCTCTGATCTCATTCTTTACCTACCTTTCTTTGATCCACTATACTTTCCCTTCCCAGTATAAACCCAAAGGGCTGGTCATGGACAATGGCTGACAAGCAGCAAAGAGTTAGGAGTCTTGATCCAAACAATACAACCAGCTTTCTAGTCCAACATTATGAAACATTATGGTTTATGTTTCTATATAGGCATTCAAGAGCTTCGAATCTCTTAAAGGGGTCATGATTACTTTCTTGTCTCCTGCTTGCCATGTGTACTTTAGTTTATCATAGGACCTATTGGATAATAAATTCATCTATTAGGACCTATACGTAAGTTTCCCTATTATTTATATTATTTATTACAAAACAAGGTAGCATGGATATGAATTTTTTTTCTTATTAAGACAATCAATAACAATTAGAAAGTAAGAGTTCAACTTCAATCCACTAGTGCAATGAAAACATCAGCATAGAAATTCAAACAAAAAATGCTACATAATCCCATATCAAAACACAACCATGAAAAGTTGCAGCTAACAGTATACTGTAGCTTGAGAAATTTGACATTTAATTTTTTTTTTTGGTTTCATTTTTTCTACGAAAAATATTCTGATACTTAAATTTTGGCAGATGAAAAGATTGCAACAGCTACAAAAATTGCTCACCATAAGCTGCAATGGCATGGCCGGTCAGGTGCCAAAAGTTTGTCCAGGCTAGAAAACATTGACTGCAGAACAACAAAACCAGGAATAACTTAAACATGATGTGACTTGATATTAAAGCAAAAGCCCAAAGGTAACAAGATTATCATTAAACGTTTGTGTGACTAGCGGATAACTAATGAAATCTCAAAAGATCACATAAGGTGGCAACAGAACACAGCACCACGGACAAAAACATCATTGTTAGACAGTATATATGATTCAAATTTTAACTTGCCACTATTTGGTAGTTTATTATTATACAATAAAAAAATAAATAAAAAAACATGAGTAAGTGGAAATCACAGATTGATACTAATTAAATGTGTAGTCAAATTAGTATGTACTGATCTTACCAGAAGCATGTTAGATCTTGTGTCACGCCTCCGAAAACCTTGGGAAACAAAATATGCTGCCTGTATAATGCATGCAACAATACCATATCATTTACATGATCTACTTGAGAAAATGTTTCGTGGATAACTCCGTCAGCAAGAGAAGGGAATCCTTACTTGTACGGGTAGAAGTATCTCCAGAAGTCCAAATTTCCACAACAACCTCAAAGAGGGTTCTGCAGATCCATATGCCAGCATATAATTCATTTCCATGAGAATCCTTCCCTACAGCATATGAAGTTTGCAAGAAAATTCCATGCTAATGAAGTAAAAAATTAAATTATTTGACTAGGACCTGAACTTTTGATACCTTGTCCAGTCTCAGCACTGAAGAAGATAATTCTCTTACATAATGAGCTGTTTCTCTGGTAAAACGAAACCCTAAACGAGCAGCGATTCTCAGCCCACGTAAAATTCGAGCTGTAGAATTACTGAATAGAGGTTAGACACCGACACCTCCTTAATGCGGTTTGGATGCTTGCATTTTTAGCTGATATTGACAGAGAGAGAGACTCACCACAATCCTCCACAAAAGAAGTACTTGCAGGAATAACACTCCGCACCTATGAATAAACAGTTGATAAATGAGCATTGATGCACTATGTACATGTCTAGAGTGATTCTTGAAACTGAAACCATAAGAAATACATGCATACTTTAGCTTTCTTAATATCTTCTATTCCACCCATATAGTCATACACAACTTTGGCAAATGGGTCAAACATCAATCTACAAAAGTAAAGAGAGTGTGTTAATAAGATGTAAACATATGTGATATTTATTATGGAGCATTCACAAGAAGGTTCATTAAACAAAATGGCAGTGACTCAAAAGAAAATGCATTTATGTAACTATGATTGTTCCAACTTCCAGTCTGCAAGTGTCCAGAACATTACCCATTAATCGTAAAGTCCCTGTGTAAACAATTTCTCCACCGAATAAAATCACCCTCATTGCAACCACGAGGCTTTTTGAGGCCATAATTCGAATTCTTTTCAAACTTCCTTCCGGAGGTGCTAAAACTTGAAACCTATTTCATAAAGGATTTTTTGAGAGAAAGGGAAAAGGGGGGGGGGGGGGGGGGAAGAAACATGAAGATTGAATATATTGCACACTTTGACCAAAACCATCATTTGACTTACATTCACTGTGCATCTACATAACCTAATTAAGTTTGGTACATCTACATTAACTGAAAAACAGACCTCAACAATTGTATCATCTACATGCACATGGCATATGGGAAACCGCTTTCCAACTACTTCACATTGTGGAAATGTTCTTAGTACCTGCAAATTGTGAACCAGATTTAGGCTGAATAATTTAAAGTCCACGGTTATGAAACAACAACTCTTCAGTGCCTGCAAATGATTTGACCATGTGACAAAATATAAATAAAATCATCAGGTAGTAAACTCTTAGCCGTCATGAACTGTGTTCAAACTCAAGCATTCTAAGAAGTTCCACCTAGTTGCAACTATTTTAACATTTCAAAGAATAACTAAACTACATATACCAAATAGATATTTGAAGTAATTGCAACTATTTTAGTTACAAAGTCTTTGAAGGCTTAACCTAACTATAAATTCTGCACGGTAATGTGTATCTATACAAACAAAGGTGATGGTGAGGTGCTCTGGCTGGAAGTAAATAACTGTAAAGCTAAAGTTATAAACAAGATAAACTATCTAATGATAATGTGGAGGAAATTGGGTGGGAAAAAACCAAAACTCTATATATAACCAGTAGATTTTGCATATTGATTTAAGATATTCTGGGCCCTGACATCTTAAATACTATAGCATATTGTTACCATCATCGTAGTTACAAAAAGATCATTACTCCAAAAATAAAAAAATAAAAAAATAATGAATATGAGAATTATGAAAAGAAAGAACAAGAATATATAAGGTGAAACCTCCTTAAGTTCAGCTGACGTTATAATGTCAAAATCTTTAGGAATTCGCTTTAGGATAAGATCCCGGACACATCCTCCAACAAGGTAGACTTGATATCCTACAATTGAAAGCATTGTTTTCATATCGAAGGGAATTTTAAAATAATGTAAGGTATGGAAGACCAAATAAAAATACACTTGTACTTGACAATGAGTGCTTTGCAGGGCATAACCAAAGCAGTAATTTTGAAATAGTATTTACAAGAAATGATAGTTCCAAATTTTGTTTTTGATACTTTAACCATCAACATCAGCTTCGCTTAGAGAGTAGGCTACAATACAAACAGCTTAATGCAAAAAGGTAGGTAAACATTGCTACCTTTTTTCCTCAGCCCATTTAAAACCAATCTTGTTGGCTTCCCAATCATGGACGTCCTGATTCCGAGATCTTTCGAACTCAATTTCTTCCATTCAGGCGCATTGCAATCACCATTACCTGATTCACACACCACACATACAATTCAAATCAAAAGGAGAAGCAAAGCCACTCTCCAAACTCAACATTCACAAGCAATCAAGCAAAAAACAACTTTGACTTACTCTTTCCATGCGAATGCTTTGGAAGTTGGCTTTCTTCGTTGGTAACACCCTCTGATTCAACTACTGACTCGACCCCTGCAACAGAGCTACTATGCCGAACCTGCAGATAAAGTAAACTCTCAAAAACAAGAAGAAATATTGAGAGTCGTAAAGAAAGTTGAGTAACACAAAAGAAACCTTTCGAAAGCAATAAACGAGATGCCGACTGAATGTGAGTTGGCTTCTACAAGCAAAAGCCTGAACAGCGATCGCCATGTATCCAAAAGGTTACATCACCACCATTTCATATTATACCAATTCTGGAAAAAAGTTTTAGGGTTTTCTTTTGTCTTGTACTACTATACTTCTTCTGAGAAGTGTCTGTGTGAACACGAATAATGGAACTCCAAGAAAGAGAAGATGATGATGATGAATATCCTATTCGTACTCATTCGATGGACCCAAGATATTTCGGCCCAAGCATTAGCAGGAGGCCCCAATTGAATTGGGTCATTTACAGCCCGATGGATCAACATTATCTTACTAACGCGCACACACACTTTGGGACAATTTGACAACTTACATTTACAATTTATATTAAAAAAGGGATAAATTACTTTGTTTGACAACTTATATTAAAAAAGGGATAAATTACATTTACACCCTATGAGGTTTGGGTTTAATACATCCTTGACATTTGAAAAATTATACTAATTCTCATGTCATTGTAATTATTTAGACGGAATGAAGACATTAAACTCATATACTTTTTTTTTTTTTTTACTTTGTTTTATTTTTTCTTTTTTTTTCCTTTTCTATATTATTATTATTTTTAATGTAATTTTTTTTTATTTTTCTATTAACTTTTTATACAAATAGAATAGTTTATAAAATAAAATTATTAATCAAAAGAGTAGAAATATAATTTCTAAAACATGAAAAGTAGGTAATAATTAGACCCAACTGCAAGAGTTGTCAATGTAATTTATCCTTAAAAAAAAAAAAAAGTAAATAAAAAATACAAATCAATTTTTAATCAAATTTTCAGAACTCCAGTGACTGGTTTCGCTCACTTGTTATTACTAGTACTCCTACTTCTGAATCAAAAGTCAACTGAGCAGCATAATGGCAGAATTGCACGCACCGGAACGTGGCCCAATTAACGCCGCCACAACCTCACCGGCGACAACCGCCACAACGACCATAGTACCAGTTTCGGCCGACAATAACAACAACACCACCAACAACCTCCGCCCAACTTTAGCTACAAAGCGGCAGCGCCGGCCAAGTGTCCGGCTAGGCGAGATCGGCGATCAACCGGCGACTATCTCCTACGACTCTCACTCTCGTCGACCCAAGCCCTGGAGGTTCCACAAAGACCCTGGTCTAGCCGGTAAATCCTCCAAGACTCGACCCTTGACCAACCTCGTTAACAATGGAGGCTCCGATTACTACGAAACCCTTGAGACCGAGGAGGACAATCTCGATTTCGGAAACCGCAAGCCAAAATCGAAGATGCCCAATCGGAGAGTAGTGAGAACGAATTGGACTGTATCATCCAAGATCGATTATAACGGAGCTGAAGGCGACAGTAGAGAAGACAATAATAATATTAATAATAACATTGATGATGATGATGAGTTGAGGGATTTCGAGCCGGAGAGTCCTTTGAAAGAACAGAGTCCCGTTCACTCGATCGACAATGTTGGGTTCGATTCCTCCTGGCACGGCCATCGGAGGACGGCTAGGGCTAGGGTTTGTCAGACCGATTCAATGCCAGACTCTGATTCTCGGGGGTATCGGAAATGCGGGGGGACGAGTAGAGATGGGGTCAGGAATTGGCTTATTGGATTGGGTCTAGGCCGTTACGCCCCTGTTTTCGAGATACATGAGGTTGATGATCAAGTTTTGCCCATGTTGACATTGGAGGACCTCAAGGATATGGGGATTAATGCCGTTGGTTCCAGGAGGAAAATTCACTCTGCAATTCAAAAGCTTGGCAAGGGCTTTTCCTGAGTTTTCCCCACAAACTTACAATGCTTATACTACTACTTTTTGTTGTCTTCTTCAATCTTCTATAGTTATTGCTATTTTTGGATTTGGGTTTGGATTTGGAATTGAATTTTTGTTTTAATTATCTTTCCTTTTGCTCTCACACTTTCTTAATTCTACTTGTTTGTGACATTAACATAGAAGAATTAACGCATCTAGATTGAGTGAGACACACTTTGTGGAATTAATGCTTCGTATATTCAAAACATTAATAAAATTCGACCTTAGTCAATTTTCCATTAGTTATTAAGTGTTTGTTCATTTATTATTGAATGTTTTCCTTTATTAGATTATAGTAAGTAGATCCTATATTAGCTTGGATTACACAGATTCCTGAGTTTCTGAGTCATCAGCCTGTGCTGCTATGTAATTGTTGGCATGCTTCTCCTCAAATTCTATCAAAAACTGCCAATGTCTTCTACGTTGAGCCCAATTGTGAACTAGTTATCCCCATTACAACAAATCCTTTTTTTTTTTGGGCCTCACAAAACATTGTTTAATTGTTTTACATATGGCGTGCTTCCCATATGATATGTGTGCACTTCCCATAGATTGCAGATTTTTATAGACAGCCAAGGATCAAAAGAAGACGGCTATCAACTTTTTTTTTATTTTTTTTTTTATTTTTATTTTTTTTTGGGGGGGGGGGGGGTGTTCTTTGATGTTATTGTAGGACTACTCAATCCTAGTACCTGTTTAGTATTGATTGGTTAAAAAAAATGAAAGAGTTATCTGTTTGGCGTTGGTTTTCTAGTTCCTAGTATGTTGACAGATTGACAGCTCTTAAAAACAAGGCATAAACATAATCTTCCTGAATTTTATTGAATAGATTGCAATTGTTATTATTTCATTGAGCAAGTTGATGGAGGTATGAAGATATGAGAAGTTGTATTGAGACTTGGAAACAATTCTTTGTATAAGATTGTATCAGCAATTCAATTACAAGTGTGGTATTGCAGCTTGTTTTTGGTGTATATGAGCAACTAGTGAAACACTTGGGACGTCTAAGCGAAGTAGGTGGTCTACCCGTGGGGAACTTGCATACTAGATCATTTTGCTGCTCAGTTGTATGGTATGTGTTGGAATGCTTGAATATCTTCCGGCGTAAGCTTTTTTATTTTTGGAAATTTGAATTCTCATACTACTTTAGTTGTAACTGTTTTAACTTGTACTTTTTTGTGTACATAGATGTCTGCTTTTGCTTATTTGTTAAGATGGTTGAGGTCTTTTTTACTTGGCCTCCAAGACATGCAACTCATAAAACCTTATGAAAGGTTACCCAAATTGATTTTTACATAGTATTGAACCTCGCTCCTTTCAACTTAGTAGTGCAGTGGTGCAAACTATGATACTACATATCAATGCTTAACTTCTAGATACTGACTTAGCTTACTGGTTATCATATCTGTCTCACCTGTTTTTTCATAGTTGTGTTCAATTATAAAAGGTTAGAGATTCTCATTTGCCTTGGAGAGCAACGTCTTTTATGTTATCCCAGTGTGATGGATGTATAAATTCTCTCTCTCCATGTATTATGGTTTTCGCAAGTTTGCAACTAACTACTGCAGCTTGTTGGGTTGTGCACTGCTACCTGTTACATTGCGATTTCAGGTTGGATAAAGAGCTGTGTTTGCGTAGACTTTGGGTGTTTCTATGACTTTCAGCTTCCAAAGCACCGGTCCTTTCCCACCGCACGTTTAGTTGCGCCCAGAGGTTGGGAAGGAAGAAAGCTGAATAATCAGTTGAAGTTGAAGTTTTGGGAGTAAATTTGCTATTGCAGTGTCTACCTCTCTAGGAATTGCTACAATTTTGTAATTGAGACTTCATATACCCACCCAGCGTGATAGATTTTTCGATTTCTCATTTGATGTTGTAGTGGATTTGTCTTTGAGCTATGAAACGTGATTTGGTTGATCTCACGGTAAATATAAGTCAAAATCTGTAAGATTATGAGAATCAAATTTGTTTCCTTGGCATGTCAAATCGCATTGACTGTTCAAGGATAATTTTTTTGACATAATTTAGCATATGATCCTGCTCAAACTGGATATGAGAAAGGCCCCATTAAAGTGGTTCCACTGAGATAAAAATGATTGTTTTGCTTAACACAGATTATTTGTCTTTGCCATTCATTCTAATGATATAGATTTACCATTTGACCCGAAATATTAATATGATTTTTCCCCCTGCTTATTGATTTAAAAAATAAAAATAAAAATGAAGTCTTTTTGTCTAGCCCTTAGGGTACACCTGTTAAGAAGTTTCAAAAAAATTGTAAAATGTATAAAAATTAAGTGCATTAAAGATTGTATATTAAAGTTACAAATTATATTTGCATCAGAGAATGAATCTAAGAGAGTAAATAGAAAATAAAAAGGCATAAATCAAAGAAATTCAAGACCAAAAAAAAAAAAAAAAAAAAACTGGGGAAACTGAATTACAAAGTAGTGTCAACCAAAAGAAAAATAATAAATACCAAGCCCCTACGGTTTGCTAGCACATTTTTGGCTATGTCATGAAACCCCAAAAATCAAATATATCATGATTTTGAGGTATATCTCCAATAAGAGAACTAAAGGGAAAAAACAAAATAAATAACAAAACCCACTAGCAAAGAGGTGGGAAGAAAAGAAAAGAAAAGGAAACAGGGTTTCATAATTTAACAATGATACAGCATGTGAATTGAAATTGGATTAAATAATAATTATTCTTTTTATCTCCATTTAATTAGTTAAGCACTCCTAGCATAGTGTAGCACCATGACATGATCTGTAGTTGAAGAAGAAGAGTCTGCAAGCAAAGTCACAGCATCCCTTGGACTCCTCCATATGCTATCTCTTACGTGTTGCAATGTCAAGAATGGTAGAAGCTCTTGCCCTCTACATGTTATCTCTATCTGCTGCCATCAATTTCAGAAATTTTATTTGGTTGTTACAATTTACATAATTAAGAAAAAAAAGTATATCCCTACGAGTTTTGTAATAATTAAAAACAACTAATAACATTTATGTCTGGTATATCATTACATTAATAAAATTGATGCATTTACACAATATGTGATAAAAATTGGAATGTTATCTCATTCGGTATATAACCACCTTTGAATTAAAAGGCTAGTAAAAAGATTTTAAAAAACTCAAGAGTCATGACTCCACTTGACCTATACATAACTTAGTCCTTGTTTATATAAACACTTAATTTATTTATTTTCTTTACAACTGGTATTTTTTTATTTTTTTTACTTTTTATTTTTATTTTTAACAATCATAAGAATAAGGAAACGAAAAGTTGAATTACACATTAAGACAAACTCGAACTCAAACATTACAACCGATATAAGCACCTTATTACTTTACTTTTTACTAATTGATGTTTAAAAAAAATAATAATTCTCATTATAAAAAGACACTTTATTCACAACATCAATCTTGGTCTTATGTACACACTTGAATGACCAATTAAAGTTCATCACTGCAGATGTTATATATATATATATATATAGAGAGAGAGAGAGAGAGAGAGAGAGAGAGAGGGGACAGGCAAGTGGCCATCACACTTAGAAGTCAATTATATGGACAAAGGGGCAAAAAGAAGGGGTTAAGAACTTAAAAATCAAAATGATAGAAGTCATAGAGCATGTTGATAAAAATATCTTGCGCAACTACAGAACCTAGACGATCATACAGATCATTTTAAAATGTTTAAATATAATTACGTATGGAGGTATCACTAAGATATGTTTTGGACTACCAGTTAATCATAAACATTGAATAAAAAGCAAGCTAATTTTTACGTTGAGAAAAAATATAGTGTGGTTTCAGTTTTCTGAAAGTTAATTTTTTTTTTTTAATATTTTTTAAATTTTAAGTAATTTTTTTACTTTTTTAGATACACCTTATTTAGATGTATTTAAATAGTAAATTATTTGTGAAAAAATATTTTAAAAAATTAATAAATACACAAAAATACGAAACATGTACTGACTTTTCGTATTTTTTTTTATATTTTTTGGTATGTAGTGTATTTTTTAAATATTTTTTTTATAAATATTATACTTTTTAAGTGTATTTATGTTAGGTGTGTCTAAAAATTAAAAAAATTACTTAAAATATTAAAAAAATTCATTAAAAATATTAAAATACAAAAAATAAAAAAGTAGAATTTTCTGAAAATTGGAACCAAACAAGCTGAGCATCGCCAACGGTGCATTAATTTTTTATTATCAAATTTGAGTAAAAAATTGAGTAAAAGCTTTCTTTGATATTAAGTGCTCCAAAAGAGGATTTTGAAGTTTCATTAGAATACCGGGCGACCGGACAAACGACCTGGCGGATATCTGGATGGTCGACCGGCCAGTGTAAATATATATATTGAGAGGGTGATTTTATAATATGGCTGTGGGCCGTGGTAGTGGCCGGACAGAGATTGGTTCGAGCTGGGCTAGGCGTTCCAGGGGAAGTTTGCTCGGCTGAAGTCCACGCCCGCTTCGGCCGAGATGATTCTCTGCCTGACCGGTTCACATTGTTCGCTCATTTAGGTCGGCGAGTAAGATCCTCCATAGACCGGCCCAACCGAGTAGGAGCTCGATCATAATGGTGGGCTACTGAGCTCGGTCATAATGGAGCTCGGCCGGGAGCACTGTACGTCTTGTAAAGTAATACAGTAGTAGGAGGCCAGGGTAGCGCTGTCGGGTTATCCGTTCGCGCCAATGCCATTCGGCGGTTTGGTTAGGTGATGTTTTGCTGAATTTGCGTTGACACATGGGGGAGCAGGCCCACGTGTCAAAAGGCGAATGGATGCAGATGAACGCGCAGAAGGTATATAAGCATAACTGTGCCCCTCCTACCAAGGATGGAACATCTTCTGGTGAGAGAAACACTAACACATTGTCTTCTCTCTCTTCTCTCTCTCTGAGTGTGTGCTGACTTGACTGTCGGAGGGGTTTTCCGGCAACCCACCGCCAAGTAGCTCACATTTGTTGTGTTCGCAGGTCGAACAGAGAAAGGCACAGCTTGGACGCGAGGAGTACGAGTGGTAATGGATATTTGCTCCTCGTACAATTGGCGCCGTCTGTGGGAATTCTACAATTCCACTCCGGCTTACCTGTAGTCCAACGGCCAAGCTGAAGCATCGATCAAGACCATTCTAGATGAGTTGAAGAAGAGGAATGAGAAGGCCAAAGGAAAATGGGCCGAAGAACTCCCTAGTGTCCTCTGGGCATATCGGACGACCCCGAGACACTCGACCGGAGAGACCCCTTTTGCGCTGGCGTATGGCATGGAGGTTGTCATTCCATTGGAGATCGGCATGCCCACCATCCACAACGAAAATTTTAAGCCCGAGTTGAACTCTGAAGCCATCGCCCTAGAATTAGACCTAGCTAACGAGCGCCGAGAAAATGCGCTAATCCACGTGGCCGTATATCAACAAGAATTGTCTAGAAAATACAACAAAACAGTGCACCCCAAACCGTTTAAAGTCGGGGACTAGGTTTAAGGAAGGTGATGGGAAACACACTGGTGTCGGGCGAAGGCAAGCTAGGGGCAAACTGAGAAGGGCCATACAGGATAATCGGTCTGGCGGGCAAGGGAGCATACCACCTAGAGGATTTGGATGGCAAGAGCGTACTCCGGCCATAGAATGAGGCCAACCTCAAGCTCTACTATTTTTAGTCTTTGTCTTTTGATTGTAATTTTTTGTAAAGGGCCAAGTTTTCCCCTGTCTTCCAATGTAATCCTATCAGTCAATATGTGAATCTATGATTGCAATATGCATTAGAAACGAATTATTTTGTGCAGCATGTTGTAATTTATGGACAGTAGTGCACCAGGGACAGCTACCTTTACGGTTGAGATGATTTATCTCAGCTAGAGGAGTTGATGATTTGTTCAACTCCAGCATTTTGACCGAGATGTTTTATCTCGGCTAATTGAGTTGATGATTTGTTCAACTCCAGCGTTTTGATTGAGATGTTTTATCTCGGCTAATGGAGTTGATGATTTGTTCAACTCCAGCGTTTTGATTGAGATGTTTTATCTCGGCTAGTGGAGTTGATGATTTGTTCAACTCCAGCGTTTTTACCGAGATGTTTTATCTCGGCTAATTGAGTTAATGATTTGTTCAACTCCAGCATTTTTGCTAAGATGTTTTACCTCGGCTAATTGAGTTGATGATTTGTTCAACTCCAGTATTTTTGCCGAGATGTTTTATCTCGGCTAATTGAGTTGATGATTTGTTCAACTCCAGCGTTTTGATAGAGATGTTTTATCTCGGCTAATTGAGTTAATAATTTGTTCAACTCCAGCGTTTTGACTGAGATGTTTTATCTCGGCTAATGGAGTTGATGATTTGTTCAACTCCAGCGTTTTTATCGAGATGTTTTATCTCGGCTAATTGAGTCGATGATTTGTTCAACTCCAGTATTTTTGCCGAGATGTTTTATCTCGGCTAATTGAGTTAATGATTTGTTCAACTCCAGCATTTTGACCGAAATGTTTTATCTCAGCTAATTGAGTTGATGATTTGCTCAACTCTAGTATTTTGACCGAGATGTTTTATCTCGGCTAATTGAGTTGATGATTTGTTCAACTCCAGCGTTTTTTACCAAGATGTTTTTATCTCGGCTAATTGAGTTGATGATTTGTTCAACTCCAGCGTTTTTACCGAGATGTTTTATCTCGGCTAATGGAGTTGATGATTTGTTCAACTCCAGCGTTTTTGCCGAGATGTTTTATCTCGGCTAATGGGGTTGATGGGTTGTTCGACTCCAGCATTTTTGTCGAAGAAATGAAGAGTTCAGGATTTTGACCGAGATGCTTCTCTCGCCGGGTAGAACTAGTACGGTTGCAAAATTAACAACAGCAAAACATTGCAAGAGTATAAGCAAAACGAGAACTTTTCATTGATTGGAAAATTTAGTACATGTGGTGGGGCTTGTAGCCCGGTTACAAAAAGTTAAACATAAATCAAAAGAGACAAGCCTAAATTAAGCTAACGAGGAGAGATCGGCAAACTCATCCTTGGCTCCTTCTGTCGCGACCCCCAGGTCAACAACAACAGCCTTTTCCTTTTCGTCGAGCTCTTGCTGGCTACCCTCGCCCTCGGCTTTTTTTTTTGCCTCCTCTTGCAAAACATTGAAGACATCATTGGCGTAAGGAATCAGGTAGACCAGCAGGAAGGCCGGGGGAGGAGAAGCAAACACCTCAGTCTCTGATCCTTGGCCGAGTTTTTCGCAGGCAGCCGTCCAACCGGACTTGAAATAAATGTCCTTGGTGGCTTCAACCTGCTTGGAGTAGTTGTCCTCGGCCTCCTGGAAACCGAGATTGTTGGCCTCGTCCACGGCGGCCTTTTTCGCTTCTTTTTCGGCTGCGAGTTGGGCTCTCAGCTCGTTCCTTTCTTGCTCAGCCTGGCCGAGCTGGCCAATGAGTCTTGCGTTGTCAGCATTGGCCATTTCGAGCGAAGCCTTAGACCTCCCCAACTCGATTTCCAGATTCTTGACCTAATTGGTGGCATCGGTCACCTTTTGCCAGAGTTTGTGAATCCGATCTATCACGAGATGTTGTTTCTGAATGGCCTGTAAGAGAACGTGTTAGAGTTCAGATAAGAGTAATCGTGAAAACACTTAAACAAATTTGAATAAACGTGCGAAGTTCTTACCCGGGTCATAGATTTCACCGAGGACTTCACGAGCCGGGTTTTGGGTACGTGGTCGCTACCAATCACATCACTCGGTAGGAGTAATGCTTTTGTCAGGTCAAAAGTCAGGAGATGTTCTTTATCGCCTTTGATTGAGGCGTTGGTCGGGATCTCCTTACCCCAGTGCTTCAATTGTGGCTGCCAAGGGGGCGTTGGCTCAGATGCCTCCACTGTTTGCTCTGTGCTGAGCTCTGCAACAAGCTTGGCTATTGGATCGGCAGACCGAGGCCTTTTTTCGGCTTGGCGACTTTCCTTGCTGGTTTGTGCCGTAGTGGTTGATGCCAATGCGATCACGGTCCTAGATGTTTGACCGGCATTAGAGGCGCCGGATGGCATATTCGGCAACTCGGTGGATGTAGCGGTGATGAAATTCTTGATATGGCTCCGTTTGGCCATTTCCTCTTCCTTTGTTAGCTGGATTAGGGGCACGTCCGGCAGTGTTGGATCAGGCGTTGGGGATAGGGCTTGTAGAAAGTCTGTGACTCTACTTTTGCGGGGAGCCGAGTATCTATAGCTCAGTACGTAACCGAGAAGGTCGTGGCAATCTCGGTGACGATACCGCAGCACGGTTCTGATGGCAGCCTCGTTTGGGTTGAAGTAATTTACTTGCAAGGCTTCGATAGCTGTAATGAAAAGAGCAATTAGTACAAAATAGTAAAGGAAAGTAATTTGACCGTCCAGTGAGCACGACTTACATGTCAAACCGAAGTTCTTGCTGATGTAACAGTTGGGCACATCAACCGTCTCATAATTCCCAGATCCCAAAAGAAGTCGTCATTGTGCAAATCTTTATCTGGGGTGCCGGTTATTAGTCTTTTCTTGCCCGGTCTAATCTTTAAATAATAGCTAAACCCATCGGCTGTGTGCCTGAGGGTGTATTAGCCCAAAATCTCTGCCAATCCTAAGTTCAGGGCAAGCCGGTTGTTTAGCTTGGTTACCCCGTTTATTATTCTGAATGTATTTGTCAAAACTTGTGTTGGCGCTAGCCCGGTACGCCTCAGGAACTCACACATTAGAGGCTGAACCGGGAAACGTAAGCCTCCTTCGACTATAGATAGCACGGTGATGGGGCATTGGTCTATCTGCCCCATAGGGTGGTGTCCTCTACACCGAGCTCCAGTTGGACGTTTGCGAGGACGCCATATTCCTCCCGGAACACTGCTAGAGCGCCCCGGCGTATCAACTAGGAAGCAGTAATGCCCCATGTGAGGCCGGCTAGTCTTAGCTCGGTTGTGTTAGTTTGGCAGAGTTTCGTGCGATGGCTGCTCGGACTTTGAGAGCCCTAGTGTTGGTGTCTGGTCTCTGTAGTAAAAGGCAAGTATAAGTGACAGTGCGGTCGCGCAAACGATCTCGACTTTAGCCCAGACACTGGATGTGCAACATTACTTGGTAGCTCGGTCGCTTAAGCGGACTAGATATTAGCCCGGTTGAATGGCCTTACATCTTTCAGCTCGGTTTCCGCTCAAGTCTCACAAACTTGCAACTTGCTCGGTTTTGGTATTTTTTGGGATCAAATGAAGACCTGGAGCCTGGTCTGCCCCAGCTCCTTGCGTGTTCATCACAAAAGATGATGAACAGTCGAGGGAGAAGGGGCAGAGGTGGTTTTTGGGGGCTGCATCTTAAGTTGACTTCATTCGAAATCCTAAAACCTACTGTTACCATGCCCTAGACTCAACTATGACGATCGTAGACCCATTTGTACAGTAAGAACATGAGTAATAGAGGAAGAATGTAGGAGAGTTGAAGACTTATAGGCTAGGGCTCGAACGATGGCTTGAAGCAATGAAACGGGGGCCCTCAGCAACAGTGATGGTGAGCAATGTATTGGCGTGGATGCTCTGATCTCAATAGGATGAGTGGGAGCGAAAGTTTTTGTTCGCAAGATGGTTTTGCAAGTGAAGACGAGCGGAAGGAGAAAGGGAATGAGATGAGGAACGACAGTTATAAGAAAGGAAAAATAAGAGCCAAAATTCGAACGTGAAGAGGTGGCGGGGTTAGCTATTCGAGGCTAATGAATGAATGACACGTGTCTGTAATGACGGCGGCGTCAGTACTGAAGAGACAGGTTGGCAAGTCGAGGCACCGACCAAGTAATCCAAGAAACCGAGCATGGGGATTAGCACGGTTAATGTCTTGCGGTGTAAGGCTGGGCGGAGGATTGACCCCGGCCGGAGCACGTAATCCCAGTTACGCTAGCGCGGATGGAATTAAGGAGCAATTGAGAGGGTGATTTTGTAATATGGCTTTGGGCCGTAGTAGTGGCCAGACAGAGATTGGTCCGAGCGTGTTAGGGCTGAGCTGGGCTAGGCATTCCAAGGGAAGTTTGCTCAGCTGAAATCCAGGCCCGCTTCAGTCGAGATGATTCTCTGCCTGACCGGCTCACATTGTTCGCTCGTTTAGGTCGGCGAGTAAGATCCTCCACAGACCGGCCCAACCGAGTAGGAGCTCGATCATAATGGCGCTCGGTCGGGAGCACTGTACGTCTCGTAAAGTAATACGGTAGTAGGGGGCTGGGGTAGCGCCACCGGGCTGTCCGTTCGCGCCAAAGACATTCGGCGGTTTGGTTAGGTGATGTTTTGTTGAATTTACGCTGACACATGGGGGAGCAGGCCCACATATCAGAAGGCGAATGGATGCAGACGAACGCGTAGAAGGTATATAAGCATGACTGCGGCCCCCATACCAAGGATGGAACATATTCTGATGAGAGAAACACTAACACATTGTCTTCTCTCTCTTCTCTCTTTCTGAGTGTGTGCTGACTTGACCGTTGGAGGGGTTTTCCGGCAACCCACTGCTGGGTAGCTCACCTTCGTTGTGTTCTCAGGTCGAATGGAGAAAGGTGCACTTGGACGCGAGGAGTACGGGTGGCAACTGATATTTGCTTCCCGTACATATATATATATATATATATATATTTTTTTTTTCCTTGAGGTGGTCGACTTAGCAGATGACTGGGTGGTCGATCGGCTAGTGTAATTTTTTTACAAATTTTTACCTTGAGGTGGTTATCTGAGAGGACATCCAGGGGACATTCGGTAACGACAATGAACAATGATTTAATAAAAGGTACATTTGTTCTCAATTTGATAAAAAAAAAAAATTATCAATTTAATACTTATTTGATGCAACCGTTAAAACAGTAAAAAAAAATGATCTTACATATCAAATAATAATTAAATAAAAAATATATATATACTCGGTAGTAACAACTAGCTAAAGAAGAAAAGCATAATTATTAGCATATTCATTTTAGGTGGACAACATTCAAAATAATATTGACAAGACTATTATTGATGTAGTGTTCTTAACTAGTGACATAACATAAAACAAAGACTAATAATTCAGAGTTCCTTTAGATATTACTCTTAAATTTACCTACAATCGGCAATGGACCATCACTAGACTAGGATGTTAAGAGTAAATTTAAAAATAATATTTCTTCTGTTTCAAAATATTAATATTTTATTTTATTTTTTATTATTTTAAAATATTAGTTATTTTTAAAAAATAAAAAATTAAAATGACATTAATTTCTTATTTTACTATTCTCTTAAATTTATTAATTATGACAATTGATATTCTAAAAAAAAGTTAAAGAATAATTTTGTAAAGTTAATATTTTTGAAATGTAATAAATATATTATAAAAAAATTAATTTTTTAAAAAAAACTAATATTTTGAAACAGATGGAGTATTTTAAAAATCTCAAATATATATATTTTTAATTTTTGTTTATCAAAAACACCACTTAAACTATCTATTACTCTTTCCGTCCCAATTTATTTGTCTATTATAAAAAATTCAACTTATTAAAAAGACATTTAATCATTACATTTTAATTTAAATTTTAAAATATTTTTCTCACCATTATCTTTCTTTTAAAATTTTAAAATGTGTTTATATTGATTTTAAAAGGATAATTTTAAAATCTAAAAAATTTAATATTTTAAAATAAAAAGTAGACAAATATTTAAGAGGGGCTAAAATGAAAAAGTAAATAAACAAAATGGGACGGAATATTTTTCCCAAACTAATGTGGAATCATTGTTGAAGTCATGCTTTGTCACAAGCTTACGTCTGCCCCATTCTCCTTCTATCATATTTATCTGTAACGTCAACTTTTAACGTCTACTTTACCCATCAAATTTCTCTCTCTCTCTCTCTCTCTCTAACTTTTTTTTCTTTACTCAAGAGATTCCACTAATCTAAGACAATTCTTGGGGGCAATGGGTCAGCCACAAAGAACGACTCATTGAGGCTGCCCGCCCATTCCACGATTGAATACTGCCCGAAGTTTAATCATAACAGGCCCCACCCCAGCCTTTGCTCGCAAGCCAAAATCATGATATTACAGACTTCATACGTTTATATGAATAATGTTAGGTATTATGAAAATTTTTTCATAAAAATAATTATGAAAATTTTGTAACTCTTAAATTACACTTAGAATAAAGCACCACACACTAATTAAGATAATTTAAAAATTATAAATCTTTCATGATCATTTTCATAAAAAAAATTTCATGATCCCTAACTTTTCTCCTTTTATATTCATCATCCCTTTACATTATACTATAAACAATTAATATATATATACATTTAAGAAAATATTTTTTAAATTTAATAATATGTAAATAAAATAATTAGTTAATAATTAAAAAAAAAAATACATGAGAGTGATTGATATCCTCTATACCGATATACATATAAACCCATATCATATATATATATAGCTCTATAATGGAATGAAAAAGGACGGCGAGCTATTGGCACGCTTTAACTTTCTTCTTGTTTTCAAACTTAACTACCCCCCCCCCCCCCCCCCCCCCCCTTCCTTCTCTCTCTGTCTTTTTCTTTATCTATATCTATATTTATATACATATACATATACATACAATATCATAATGATATATACACCAATCTCATGCACGTCTTATTCACGTTGCTTTCTCTTTCTCTCTCTCTCTGTCTCTCTCTCTAAACAAAACCCTAATATGAAGGTCAATATTTTCGCAAAATGAACTATCACTCCCTGTTGAGTTCTTTAGTGGGTAGTCCTTGTTTGTCTGAGTTCAATTTTATTCACTCATTTTTATAATATTAAATATTATAAAAACAAGATAAATATATAAATTTACATATAATTATGTGACAATGATATAAATGAGACGTGTTATTTTAGTATGAAATATTATATATATGGTATTATCCGAATATTACTCACTAAGGTCTATTAGTTTTAAGTGGGTCTAAAATAGTGGACTCTAATAAAAAATTTTAAAAAAATAATAATAACAGATATAGGTAATATTTACCTACCATGAATAGGTTTATTTTTTGCAGATGTTCCAATCAACAAAGAATGGTTTTCCTTGTTTTTATAGTATATTGTTCATGCATTCCATTCACACATTAAAGACTGTATTATATATTGCGCATGCATTCCATTCACACAAATTAAAGAATGCATTCTTGACAACTCTAATCTATCCACCATCCTTTTTATATTTATTACTCTTTTCTTTTCAACAACTTGGAATGATTCTGTTGTAGAATTATCCCTCATGCATTGCTTTCCTTTGACGTTAAAAAAAAAAAATATTTTTTTTGTCATTAATTAATATTTAGAAAACAAAAGTGTTTTTGTTAAGGTCTTTGATGGACATTTTTAAAGCACAATTTTATGGGAAACGAATGTGAAGGGCTAGCTACTACATTAACATTGGCAGTCTGAAAGCTGAGCTAAAACAAGAGATAGCATGACGAAATAAGTAAGGTATGCATAACTATTAACGGTATTATTAGGTGACCATACTATCAATCAATGATAAATGCTATATTATATGGTCATCGGGTTAGGTAAATGGGACACAAGAGTTACCTATATCTAATCCCATTTCTTTTATTGACTAATAACACTACACTACATAAAATTATGTCATCATTACACTATATTTATTCGTACATTGCATGCAGATGGGTGTTGAGAATGATATGATTTCAATCTGTTAGTATCAAAATTCTATTGAGTATCAACCAGGCCAAAATAATCCAAGTTGGGGCTGTTTTACATGTTTAAAGTCAATGCACTCCAAGATAATTATAAAATAAACAGAAGGAAACTTTGCCCACCTTCATCGATGACGTCTCTTTTGATTTCCTGAATTGATTATATTGCCCTAGACTACTATACGAGTCCTCCTTATAAAGAAATTCTTAATGTTTCTCATCATCGTTTCAGGACAAAAATTAACAAAGCCCACTATTAACCTGTTTTTAATCTTTTATGTCCTTTTGTTCCAAACTGTCTATTCATCACAATTAATTTTTTTAACATCGATAGTGCAGTGAAAAAAAATATAGAAATTGGAATAGATGAGATTGAGTTGAAGGAAATGTTGTGACCACATTAACAACCAACTTAGTTTGAAACTCAATCAACCCCTCAGACTAATTGCTCCCCCTAGATCAATTTCCTAGTTTTGACATGGATATCCTGCCTTTGATTAGACTAGAAAGGGAATCAGTGCAGTTATGCGTAAATTGGTCCGAATAACCTTAACCATTGAACCAAAAAAAATTTGTCCCCCCTACTCCACTGACACATTCATGCACAGAAGGAGTCCGAAATTTTCGCCACAAATATATACTTTTTTTATCAGAAAAACAAAACTTTATTGATAAAAAGAACAAGATACATATAAGAGTTATATCAACAAAGTAGGAAAGTACATTATTTTGTAAGTACTTATTTTATTCTCTCTAAATATTAGGTTTCATCCCATGATCTTTGACACCCATGATCTTTGACACCCATGTACAAACCTAATCATTGGGTACTTGGTTGCATGCCATGTGTGAAAAGAAAAGTGAGTGCTGTCATTCTTCTTGGTTGCATGGCATGTGTGAAAAGTGAGAGCACCATGGGAATGGTTTCTACTAGATGAGAATGAATTGATTCGGCTACAAATAGACAAGCTAGTGCTAGAATATATATGGATAAATAATATTTTACAAATTTTGTTTAGGATCCATGATATATATTCGTCTGTGTCTTATTTTGGTATCAATTTTTATATTTTTGAACTTATTTAAATGAGAACTGTTATATATCTTTTGTTGGTAGTTATATTAATTTTTGTTGGCAGTTATATTATTTTCTAAGTAGATTGGCTAGAGCTACCAAATGATAGAGTGTTGCTCTTGGTGCCAATTTTGTTAGGATAAATGGTACATTACGATACTGCTCTTTGCCCTTACTTTATTGATATAATTTATATTTTTATATGTTATTATTTTCAATAAAGTTTTTTTACTGATCAAAAAATCTTCTTAGTAGACTGTATGTTTGATTTTTTATTTTAAAATAATTATTAAAAAAATAAAATAAAGAATATTTGGCTATATTCTCTAATATAAAAAAAATGAAAAATGACAATATATAACCTTTTCCTTTCTAAATTAAAGTCAAGTTACTCAAATCACTGGCCGGTCAATCTGGGGAGGCTAGGGCGGAATTTCTAAATCGATGGCCTGCAGTTGACCTCATTAAAACAATCCATTTATAAAGAGAATGTTGTGTGTCATACATATATCTTACAAATATAGGTACTATGATATTTTATGGTGCAAATGTCTGAACCAGATGGGTTTATTTCAGGTGAAACGTTGAAGAAAACAACCGGATAAAGATTCTTATAGTAATTTATCAGTTGGCCGAGAGACGTCAACTGGATAATGATCTTTGAACTGCAAGGAAAGAGAGACAGATTCTTGGTTGTTACATATATCTGTTTTGTTTAGAGAGAGATTCTTGGTTGTTGCTATAATATTATATATATATATATATATATACATATATATGTTATATTTGAGCAAGATTGTTAAAATAAAATACTTTTCCTATGTCACATTCCCTTACTTCGTGGCATGAAGTGCAAGGAAACAAAGTATATGCATCCAAATTATGGTATAACGGTTGACCTAAATACTAATTACGTGGGAATTAGGATAAAAAAGAAACAAAATGGAATATTGTGTCTCACATTATCTCATATATGATATAGGACATTTTATAATACTTATGATATCTCTAAAACTATTACGTACGATTGTAGTAAATCAACCTTATTTGTTTTCTGCAATGAAGGGAATCATATTTCAATCACCCATTATGAACAAACCTTAGCTTCTTTGTCATCTATGTTATTTACATTTCTTTTTCCTTATTTTTGTTTTTATAATTTGCAAGAATTTACATTATGAACATGCATGGAAACTTGCATAGGTTGTCAAGCAATTAGCTGCATGTAAGCTAATGAGAGAGAAACTTAAACATGCTAATTGTCAATGTATAAGCTCATAGTTTGCAAGCCATATATAATATTTATGGTTGCGTTTGGTAGAATTTTGTAAATATGATTTGAGAGTATGAGTTGTATTTTGAGTTTGTGAGTTGTGAAATTATGATTTGAGTGTAGAAAATTCGTTTGGTTATGATTTTTGAATAGAGTGTTGAATTGAGTTTTGAATTGTATGTGAAATTGAGTTTTGAAAGTTTGATGTGACATGTGAAATAAGAAAATTTGTTTGGTGATGAATTTTCAAAATAGTTTTCAAAATTTAATTCAATCTATAATTGATAATCAAACATACAACTCATAACTCGATATCCTTATTTTTGATCAACAGTCATAACCAAACTATTTTTAAAATACTCAAATAAAAAAATGATTTTTTTTCAATTAATTATTTTTAAGTAATTTTTTTGAATTATTTTTTTTTCAAATAATTTTTTTTTCCAAATAACTTCTATGTCAATTATTTTATGTTAATTAATTTTTCTGTCAATTTATTTTTTAGACCTGTATAAACATTAAAAATATTAAAAATATTCTGAAAATCAAAATATTTACAATTAAAATATCAAAATATTAAAATATTTTTATGAAAATTAAAATATTAAAAATATTCCTATAAAATAAAATAAAATATTTAAAATAAAAAAATAAAAAATATTTAAAATAAAAATTAAGTTGTTTTTGAGTTTTGAATTGTGTGTTTGGTTATGAGTTTTGAAAAGTAATGATTATAGTTTGAAATGAATTTTAAGAAATGGATGTAGAATTATAATTTGAAAGCTGCAACCAAATACCACACTCAAATCAATTGTGGAACTATGTTTTGAAATCTAAACTAAACAGAGCCTATATTTTCTTGCTTAACACCTAAGGAACTACCATTTTTTTTTTCAATGGCGGAGTTTAAGATTTCATATAAGCTGAAGAATAAAGCTGTTTGGTGATTCTTGGAGATATTCTCACTCAAGTAAAGCTAGATCAGCTGGAGAGACTATTCGATGGGGTGGCCAAGTTGGGAGAAGAGCATGAGAAGGCTAAATAGAGAAGTTTGAGTTTTTTTTTTTTTTTTGGTTGGATCAGCGAAGAAAAACTCTTTATTGATAAAAATAGAAGTTCGAGTTGACCAAACCAGAGTGGCCAAACTAAGAAGAGAGAGTTAACTTGGGAAGTGGACAATAAATATTTCCAAAATCATACATAATAAAGTAACAGTAATGTTAGATATCATGAAAAAAAAATTTAATGAAAATAATCATGAAAGTTTTGTGACTCTTGGATTACACGTGGAATAAAGCCCCACGTACTAATCAACGTAATTCAAGAATCATAAATCTTTCATGATCATTTTTATGAAAATTTTTTCATGATCCCTAACTTTTCTTATAAAGTAATGGCTAAAATCAAACTAAGGTTTCCAATAACCAATGTTATAAGGCTGTAAAACAAAATGAGCTACTCTTGTTATTTATTTTGATAGGCAAAAAGAAGATTTTATTGATAAAAACACATACAAACTATAAGCTACTCTTGTAATGTAAACAAATATATATTTTGACACTGATTGAGTTTTCAACCCAAATTTAAACATGCTACTAGTAAACTCTATAAAACTTACATGCATTATGATTCATGTTCCCCCACCCTCAGGAACGAATGAAGGGATTTCTTTTGGTACCAAGACACGGTGTGCTGTGATTTAACTTATGAAGCACGGACACGGATACGGACACGCATACGGACACGGACACGGACATGGGACACGGCATTTTTAAAAAAATGGGGACACGGACACGGCTGGGGACACAGTAATTTTTTTTTTATATAAATATTTTTATTTTAATACAAGTTAATTATTTTATTTAATTATTATATTTTTAAATAAATATGATTCTATTAATTTATTTATTTTTTTTTTCTACTATTTTTTTGTGATTGATATGTATAAGTATATATTATATCTTATATATATACATATTATATAAGATATAAGATATGCCTTTTTATTAATATTAAATAAATATATATATATATATATATATTACATATATTATACCTAATATATATTTTTAATAATATTAAATAAATACACATATATATATATATATATATTATACCAAATAAATACATTAATATTAAACCTAATAAATATATATATGTATATTATATATGAACTAAACCTAATAAATATATATTATATATATATATTATATATGAATCAGATTAGATCGAGCAGAGAGATCGAGCAGAGAGAGCGAGAGATGCGATGGCGATCGCGATCGCGAGAGACGCGATCGATGCGAGAACGAGAGAGAGAGAGAGCGAGAGACAGGGACGAGAGAGAGAGACTTACGGATGGAGGTCGACAGGCGAGGCGAGGCGAGTCCAGTCGAGGTCATGGGTGGAGGTCGACAGGCGAGAGAGAGAGAGAGAGACTTACGGTGGTCGACTGAATGGAGGTTGACAGGCGACTCGACTGGATCGAAGACCAGGTTTGTGTCTTGACCTTTACTCTTCTCCTACTCTTCTCTTTTGCTCTTTATGTCCAGATTTGGACACGCGTGTCCAGATTTGGTGGACACGCGTGTCTCCGCCGTGTCCCTGCAAAAAAAATAATTAAATTAAAGGGACACGCCATCCGGCGTGTCCCGTACGTGTCCCCGGTGTGTCCCCGTGTCCCCGGCGTGTCCCCGTGTCAGACACTGCCACGGCATGAAATCTGGCGTGTCCATGCTTCATAGGATTTAACTAGAGATGGATACCTAGTATATGACTGATTAAACAGTGCTCTAAAAGAATCAATGGTAGTACTTTCTTTCTCTTGATATCATAAACCTCTTTCAACAAACTATATTGGAAATGTAGAATCATAAGTGACTCATTTTTCAGAGACTTTTGTTGAAATAACAACGCTAGTATAGTTTAGCTAGTCACCGACCATGGAAATTCATCATCTCCAAGACAGTGAATTTAGGGAAAAAGACAAGGCTCCAAACATGGGAAATATTGAATGATGTTTCACAGATAATACGTTTCCTCAATTTACATGTCCTATTTGAACTAGCCTAAATGGAGAGAATTGATCTACATAGTACATAAATCTAGTATGAGATATAGATTATATAACAATTGAAATCTAGTATGAGATAGTTCCAATACATCTACACTCAAATACAGAAATCTGGGGGAACTATTCCTTGGATAAATGATCTGTTACTGGATTCTTTCTAGGGATTGCAATCACGAATTGATTGAAGCGGAGAATTCAGCCAAAAAGTCAAGGTTAGCTAGGATCAAATCAATCGATCAACAAGGGGTAGGAGGAACGTTTGAGATTATCCTAAATGCCAATATGTAAAATGTTTTTCTTCAAAATAATAGTGCCCAGTAGGGTTTGTAGTGTATTACTACTGCCAAAACATAAGAATGCCACATGCAAAAGAAAGAAATATATGCCTCGGCTTTTTTCTCTTTCACTTTTTTTTTTTTTTTCAAGATTTCACCTTGCATACTCGTCCCGTTTGATGTAGTTTATTATAAGTTAATAGTTGATAATTAAAAAACAGAAGTTAAAAGTACTCTATCTCAGTTTCTAGATAATATTATTTTTTTTCAATTCATTTAAGTTATTTATGTCTAATAAGCGGTACGTAAAAACTATACCAAACAATCTAATATAAACTCTCAAATTAAAATAAATTATAATCATCACTTGAATTTTTATCACTCTCTTTTTTCTTGTCTTTTTTTCACATTCAGTCCCCCAAAATTACCTAGTTGTATGGCCGCAACAAATACATAGATGTATATCTAATTAATTAGAACTTCAACCCAATATTGTATAAATATAATCAGCTTTTCCAATAGGATAATCTTAAAAGAAATTATGAATATACATCTATTTTGAATTATGAATGTACATCTATTAATAGGATAATCTTAAATTTTTTTGTTTTCATGGATACATGCATATATTAAAGTTGGATATATTTGCTCCTCTATTTAATGCAAGTACGCAAGATCATTGAAATGTTACTTTCATGAATATATTTGCACGGAAGAAAACAGTAAACCCACATCTAAAACAACGAAAGCACACAATTCTTTCATTTATTTTGGGGTCGAGCGAAAGGGAAAGAGGGTGGTACGTAGTTTTCTCAATTGTCTCACGTTTCTACACTTGAGAACCTTAAAACTTAATCCCGTCATTAGAAGATTAATAACTAACTAAACATGAAGCTAATCACGAGTTGGTTTCCTTAATTAGACACCATGTTCCTAAGGCTAATTCTTGCAACAATGGATTATGATTATGAGATAAAAAGCTGATAATACAAAAACAGTAAAAGGACTACCTAGAAATTCATGTCACACTCACACCTAAACATGATGTTATCTGAAATGATAAATATTACTACGAGAACCCCATTTTAGTTCTGCTGTTGCTGTCATGTTTCTCTTACCAACCATGTTCATTGTACCTGTAATTAATTACTGGATTGAAGAACATATAGCTAGGTTATTTATTTTATTTTATTTATGTTTTCTTTTTGTGGGTTCTCTATTTCTACTTTTGGTTTGTCAATCTTTCATTAATGAGAGGTACTCTTAAAATGAAAATATCAATTCCAGAAGCAATCTATATGGTATTTACTTATCAAATATTTCTACAAGCAATCTCTATGGACATACCTCGGATTCGCTATCCAATCTCAGCTTGTTAACCAGATACTTCATTAACAATCGAACTGTCATCCTTCCATCCCTAAAGACACAAAATCATCATTAATATTATAAATGCAAAAAACCCTTTCGTGCAATGGGTCAAAAACAGAAAGGATAAATTCAGACCAAAATTAAGAATAAAATGAATTACTTAATTCTCAGGTAGCTCTTGGGTATCTGAGGCAAAATGGGTTCTTTTGCTCTGCATTGATAAACCGAGTGCAATTCATAACATAAATTAGATTGTTTTATTCAACATAAAAAAAATATATAAAAAAAGAGAAAAATAGAAGATGATGACTAGAGAAAGGAAAAGATGAAAGTTGTTCTTTTTTTGAAATAAAAAAGAAAAGGAAAAAAAGAATAGACGATTGGAATCATGTTTATGATGTTTTTTTTTATTTCTCTCCATGTTTTTTTGGGACTTACTGATTTTGTGATGCTTGAAGCATAAACCATATGCCGGAATGGGGTCTCCGAGGAGGATCAATGATTCTGAAACCTAAACTTGGCCCAGCTACATCTACGCCAGAATGGAGTTGAAATGGTCTGGCGAAATAGGATTCTGGTGGCATTAAAGAAGACGTGGATGAAAACGGAGAAGAAGAAGAAGCTACCATCATATTTTGCGGGATAGGCCTAAATCCCCAGTTAACCTTTTGATGATGAGTAAAAGCCGAACTTGTTCCTGGGTGTTGCAAGAACAAAGAAGTACCATAATTAGTGGCACTTGGAACTCGAAACTCCGGTGGTGATGATCTAACTTGTTGCGAACTACCACTGGGTAGTAGATCAAGCTCGATCAATCCGACTCTGCTTGTTGTTGGGTCAACTTGATCGAGCTTGTTCTCATGACTACCACCACCACCAATACCCAATTGTAACCACCCTTCATCCCTATCATCTTGAATGTTCTTGGAACTTGAGCCCGACTCATCTTCAGCCATCGGACCAACCACCAGATCAGATCCTGAGCAAGCTTCACTACAACACTCATACCCTTGTAATCGGCTCATAACACCGAAACTCTCCGAGTAACTACCACTATCACCGCCACCATAACCGCTGAGACGATACTGTTTGGAGAGGTTTTGAGCAGGAAACATGGTCATATTGAAAAACCCAGAAATCCAACAAGCCTTAGCTTATGATTGATTTCAACACCAGCCATGGATTGAGAGAGTTGTTGTTGTTGAATCTTTAGATTGGAGAGAAAGATCTGTTTGTATTTGTGCTTGTGTTTCTTTCATCAACAGCAACAGCATGTTTTGAAGTTATGGAATCGAGCAAAGAAGAGATACCCATTGACCAGATAAGATTGGTTTGGTGTGTTTATTGTAGACTTGTCAGAGGACAACAACAAGAATAAACCTTGCAAATCTTACTTTCCATTAATTCTCTTTGTTTGGAAGCTTGTGGTGTGGTGTGAAATAGTTGCAGAGCGGAAGATAGATATATGGTGGTCAATCGTTTATATTAAATCCTTATGCTTCCTATATATATACACATTTAAAAAATAAATATATATAAATACATAATTAAGGTCGAACAGTAATATGTTTTTTTGCTTTTTTTTTTTTTTTTTTTTTTTTTTTTTGACTTTATTAAGACGAAATATATGGTTCCACTTGTTTTAAATCCGAAAAAGATGGGCCAATGGAAAAGCCTTTGGTTGAGCTCTTGATTGGCCGCTCTTCCAGCTGGTGTTCCAAAACCTTAATAATGAGTTATGACCCAAATAAATTATCAATTTTTCTATCAAATCTCGCACATGGGTGTGGGATCCACATATATTTGATTTGTGTGGATGTCACACCCATGTGAGAGGTTTGGTAGAAAATTTAGTAACACCCACGTGAGAGGTTTGGTAGAAAATTTGGTAATTTGTTTGGGATCCATAGCATTTTCCCTTAATAATAGTCTCTCCCCTTAGGTTAGATAAATATGTATTAATGTTCTTGTATCTTTGGGAAAAAAATAAAAAAAAATAAGATAAAAAAGGAAATAGCACTTTTCATACCTATAATTTGATTTAAATTTTTATTATTTTAATTTAAAAAAAGATTGAAATAAATTTAATAAACATAAAAAAGATTAACCAAAATTTAGAATAAATTTAATATTATTCAAATTAAAATAACAAAAATTAAAATAAAGTTTGAATCAAATTATAATTGGACTATATTGGCAAAAATTAAAAAAACCAAAAGGTTTTCTACACAAAATATAGGACCAAAATTGAGCTGGACCCAAGCTATGGGCTATATTCCGTAATTTACCCAACGAAAAAACATATTGGGGTCCTCCCACTAAAAGCTTTTTAGACATGCTACAAGTTCCAAAAATATCAAAAAGGTTCTTCCGTTTTCGAATTTCAGAAAAAAAAAAAAGAAAAAAAAAAGTCCCTTTTAGACATAATAGAGACTTATGACAACTAATCTACACTTGGGATATGCAACTTATTAGAGGAGAAAAGAAAGAAAAGAAAACAGTTTATATATGACTTTCTTTCTTTTTCTCTTTTTTTTTATCGGTAAAATAAATTTTTATTGACGAAAATAACAAAATGATAGGATACGTCAATAAAGAGGAGCTCAGAGTTAAGACAAGCTCAGAGCTCCAGTTGGTGAGAAACCAATAAGAAAAGGAAACAAAAACAGAAAGTTGGCTGGACATCACTGATCTAACAATAGAGTGATAGAATTGTAAAATAGAAGACAAACAATCAAAGACCCCTGAACCAGCCTAGAAATCAGCAAGGCAGAACACCAAACAACCAAAGAACACTGTACGAGCACGAAATAATTCTTCTCGTATGATCCTGTTGATCAAGTTTGCAATCCTCCAAACAATGTTGCTTTGCCACCTGAAAATACAAACGTGAGCTAACTGGCGGGTGTGTGCCGAAAATCCCACCGACGCCTAAGTCAGCAACTAGACAATAGACAATAAGCTCTGTGTATTTTAGAGTAAGAATTAAGATACCTGTCCATAGGTCTGGTCATGAGCTTTTATAGACTTTGCTTGGCACATTCTTAGTAGGATTCCAACTCTCCTTATGAGAGTCTTCCTAGGAATCACACACCCTACTCACTACCAACCAAGTGAGATGGTTTTGCACAATCCTAGTAGGACTCTAACTCTCCTTAGCAGAGTCCTCCTAGGAGTCACACTCCTGCTCACTACCAACCAAGTGAGATGGTTTACACAATCCCAGTAGGACTCTAACTCTCCTTAGCAGAGTCCTATTAGGAGTCTCATCACTGCAAGCCAAGTGAGATGGCTGAACCCTTTACCTCGGTTATACATTTCTGACCGAACTGCTTTATCTCGGTCCCCTGCCATTCGGACCGTGTGATCGAAAGCTAATCTATCGAATGCCATCCTGCCGAGCTATACACAGCTCGGCCCTCGCCATTGATGTTACCTCCTTTACCTCGGCTGACATCTTTACCTCGGCTGACATTGCGGTCAACCAGTTTATTTCGGCTCGGTGATACTTTAAGCACCACTATCAGTCTTGACTCTGAGATGACGCCCTGCAGAGCTATCCTTTAGCTCGGTTCTCCCCCTACTGATATCTCGGTTTTGTCTGTTTAGACCGAGCTAACTGTAGCAGTCTCCGACTGAACTAACAAGGACGAGGTCCAACTTACGAAGCCCAAACACCTCGGCCCATAGTTTGGCCCAAATCTGTAATATGAGATGTCTTCTTGGCCTAAGACCGAGCTACACCAACCCTTATCTCAGCCCATTGTGCGGCTCAACTTCCAAAGAAGACTTTCCTAGCTCGGCCCAATTTGCTTACAAATTACCTTCTCAATTGCCCCTTAATTCCATCTGCGCAGCATGATTGGGATTACTTTCTTCTAGCTGAGCAAAAAACGCTCAACTTTTACTAATCTAGTACGACGTCATTCCCAGGATACATGGCGTGCCCCCAATATCCTCGTTCTTTTGTTACCTCCGTCATGCCAAAAATTTAAATAGCCCTGTTTTTTTATCTTCAACGTATATGTCCTTTGAGTTTGCAATCGTATGGCCAGTCGTTCTTTCTGCGTCTCGCTGAGTAGACTAACTCGGTTTATACTAACCCTACCAACCTGCTTTGGCCAAGATAACCATCTCGGTCCAGGAATTCAAAAATTTGTTGGTCATACCTGCCAACCTGCTTTGGCCGAGGTAACCATAATCCCGGCCAAAGAGTTTCAAAAAATTTTGTTGGTCATACCTGCCAACCTGCTTTGGCCGAGGTAACCATCATCCCAGCCAAAGGGTTCAAAAATTTGTTGGCCATACCTGCCAACCTGCTTTGGCCGAGGTAACCATCATCCCGGTCAAAGAGTTCAAAAATTTGGTTGGTCATACCTACCAACTTCCTGCAGCCTAGATTCTCATATCGGCTTAGGAGAGCTAAATGTTGGTTATTCTTGCCAACCTTCTTCAGCGCGGATCCTTATCTCGGCTTGAAGAAAAGCTAAATGCTTGGCCATTCTTGCCAAACTTCTTGATTGCCCCCCAGTCGGGCAAAGACTTGCTGGTCAAACCTGCCAACTTCCTGCAGCCTAGATACTTATCTCGGCTTAGGAGAAGTATTGATTTTTCCAACCAACCTCTTCAGCCCAGATCCTAATCCTAGCTGAAGAGAGCTCAAAGTTGGTTATTCCGGCCAACTCTGAGCGAAGTGTTTGGTTTTTCCAGCCAAACGTCCTGCAGCCTGGATCCTTATCTTGGGCTTAGGAGGGGTGTTGGTTTTTTCAGCCAACCTCTAAGTTGGTTATTCTTGCCAACCTAGACTGAAGTGTTTAGTTATTCCGACCAAACGTCCTGCAACTTGGATCCTTATCCTGTGCTTAGGAGGGGTGTTGGTTTTTCCAGCCAACCTCTAAGTTGGTTATTCCTGCCAACCTTGAGTAAAGTGTTTGGTTTTTCCAGCCAGACATCCTGCAGCTTGGATCCTTATCCTGGGCTTAGAAGAGGTGTTGGTTTTTCCAGCCAACCTCTAAGTTGGTTATTCTTGCCAACCTAGAGTAAAGTGTTTTGTTATTCCGACCAAATGTCCTGCAGCCTGGATCCTTATCTTAGACTTAGGAGAGGTGTTGGTTTATTACAGCCAACTTCTTTTGTTGCCCCCTAGTCGGGCAAAGACTTTTCAGAAAGAGTTGGTCAAACCTGCCAACCCACTTTGCCCCTAGTTGGGCAAAGATTTTTGCGCGGTCGGTCCTATTTGTCAACCGTGTTATCTTTTGCCGAAAGTGTTTTGTCCGACATCGTTGTTAGCTTCCTTGTTGCTGCTGCATCCCTCTCTTTGGTCATGCAATTGTTCTTCCTCCGACTCAGAACCATCATCATCATCCTGAGAAGTTCGTCTTTTAACTCATCTTTCTTCTTCACTGCTCTTCTTTTTCTTCGAATCTTCCTTCTCTGTCTTCGTCTTCTTCGACTTTTTCTGCTTCGAATCCTGCTTCTCTGTCTCCGACTCTTTTTTTCTTCCCTTTGCCTTTTATCTGGCTCTTCATAGACTCTATGTCAGTTGCCATTCTTCTTATTACTTTGTCTTGCTCCCTTACGCGATCTTCGAGAACCTGAGGATCCATCTTCTGCCTCTGTCTATCAGGGCTTTGAGAGCGGTGTGGACTTGAGCCCTGTCTTTCTCTTGCTTCTCTCCGCGGATTCCTTTGCTGGGGATCTAATTCCGCCATGGGTGGGATAGAAGGTAAACCTTCGCGCCTCCAACCCCCTTCCGGTGTTTGCCCATCAATAGTAGATTGTGACAAGTCTTCATGGTGTGCTATTGCTTTCAACTAGAGAGGAAAACTTGATCAAGAGGCTTTACTTTTTGTGAAATTCCCACAAACGGCGCCAATTGTACGAGCACGAAATAATTTTTCTCGTATGATCCTGTTGATCAAGTTTGCAATCCTCCAAACAATGTTGCTTTGCCACCTGAAAACATAAACGTGAGCTAACCGACGGGTGTGTGCCGAAAATCCCTCCGACGCCTAAGTCAGGAACTAGACAATAGACAATAAGCTCTGTGTATTCTAGAGTAAGAATTGAGATACATATCCATAGGTCTGGTCATGAGCTTTTATAGACTTTGCTTGACACATTCTTAGTAGGATTCCAACTCTCCCTATAAGAGTCCTCCTAGGAATCACACACCCTACTCACTACCAACTAAGCGAGATGGTTTTGCACAATCCTAGTAGGACTCTAACTCTCCTTAGCAGAGTCCTCCTAGGAGTCACACTCCTGCTCATTACCAACCAAGTGAGATGGTTTACACAATCCCAGTAGGACTCTAACTCTCCTTAGCAGAGTCCTATTAGGAGTCCCATCACTGCAAGCCAAGTGAGATGGCTGAACCCTTTACCTCGGTTATACATTTCTGACCGAACTGCCTTATCTCGGTCCCCTGCCAATCGGACCGTGTGATCAAAAGCTAATCTATCGAATGCCATCCTGCCGAGCTATACACAGCTCGGCCCTCGCCATTGATGTTACCTCCTTTACCTCGGCTGACATCTATACCTCGGCTGACATTGCGGTCAACCAGTTTATTTCGGCTCGGTGATACTTTAAGCACCACTATCAGTCTTGACTCTGAGATGACGCCCTGCAGAGCTATCCTTTAGCTCGGTTCTCCCCCCACTGATACCTCGGTTTTGTCTATTTAGACCGAGTTAACTGCAGTAGTCTCCGACCGAACTAACAAGGACGAGGTCCAACTTACGAAGCCCAAACACCTCGGCCCATAGTTTGGCCCAAATCTGTAATATGAGATGTCTTCTTGCCTAAGACCGAGCTACACCAGCCCTTATCTCGGCCCATTGTGCGGCTCAACTTCCAAAGAAGACTTTCCTAGCTCGGCCCAAGTTGCTTACAAATAACCCTCTCAATTGCCCCTTAATTCCATCTGCGCAGCATGATTGAGATTACTCTCCTCTAGCCGAGCAAAAAACGCTCAACTTTGCTGAACTAGAGAAGTTTGCTCGATCTCATAACTCGTTTAGTCCCAACAAGTCTGGTCAGTTGCTCAACATGTTCTTCTACTAATCTAGTACGACGTCATTCCCTGGATACATGGCGTTCCCCCAATATCCTCGTTCTTCTGTTACCACCGTCATGACAAAAATTTGAATAGCCCTGCTTTTTTATCTTCAACGTATATATCCTTCGAGTTTGCAATCGTATGGCCAGTCATTCTTTCTGTGTCTCGCTGAGTAGACTAACTCGGTTTATGCTAACCCTACCAACCTGCTTTGGCCGAGATAACCATCTCGGTCCAGGAATTCAAAAATTTGTTGGTCATACCTGCCAACCTGCTTTGGCCGAGGTAACCATAATCCCGGCCAAAGAGTTCCAAAAAATTTTGTTGGTCATACTTGCCAACCTGCTTTGGCCGAGGTAACCATCATCCCGGCCAAAGGGTTCAAAAATTTGTTGGTCATACCTGCCAACCTGCTTTCGCCGAGGTAACCATCATCCCGGTCAAAGAGTTCAAAAATTTTGTTGGTCATACCTGCCAACTTCCTGCAGCCTAGATTCTCATCTCGGCTTATGAGAGCTAAATGTTGGTTATTCTTGCCAACCTTCTTCAGCGCGGATCCTTATCTCAACTTGAAGAAGAGCTAAATGCTTAGCCATTCCTGCCAAACTTCTTGATTGCCCCCAGTTAGGCAAAGACTTGTTGGTCAAACCTGCCAACTTCCTGCAGCCTAGATACTTATCTCGGCTTAGGAGAAGTGTTGGTTTTTTAAGCCAACCTCTTCAGCCCAGATCCTAATCCTAGCTGAAGAGAGCTCAAAGTTGGTTATTCCGGCCAACTCTGAGCGAAGTGTTTGGTTTTTCCAGCCAAACGTCCTGTAGCCTGGATCCTTATCCTGGGCTTAGGAGGGGTGTTGGTTTTTCCAGCCAACCTCTTAGTTGGTTATTCTTGCCAACCTAGAGTAAAGTGTTTAGTTATTCCGACCAAACGTCCTGCAACTTGGATCCTTATCCTGTGCTTAGGAGGGGTGTTGGTTTTTCCAGCCAACCTCTAAGTTGGTTATTCCTGCCAACCTAGAGTAAAGTGTTTGGTTTTTCCAGCCAGACATCCTGCAGCCTGGATCCTTATCCTGAGCTTAGAAGGGGTGTTGGTTTTTCCAGCCAACCTTTAAGTTGGTTATTCCTGCCAACCTAGAGTAAAGTGTTTGGTTATTCCGACCAAATGTCCTGCAGCCTGGATCCTTATCCAGGACTTAGGAGAGGTGTTAGTTTATTCCAGCCAATTTCTTTTGTTGCCCCCCAGTCGGGCAAAGACTTTTCAGAAAGAGTTGGTCAAACCTGCCAACCCACTTTACCCCTAGTTGGGCAAAGATTTTTGCGCGGTCGGTCCTATTTGTCAACCGTGTTATCTTTTGCCGAAAGTGTTTTGTCCGACATCGTTGTTAGCTTCCTTGTTGCTGCTGCATCCCTCTCTTTGGTCACGCAATTGTTCTTCTTCCGAATCAGAACCATCATCATCATCCTGAGAAGTTCGTTTTTTAACTCGTCTTTCTTCTTCACTGCTTTTCTTTTTCTTCGAATCTTCCCTCTCTGTCTTCGTCTTCTTTGACTTTCTCTGCTTCGAATCCTGCTTCTTTGTCTCCGACTCTTTTTTTCTTTCCTTTGCCTTTTACCTGGCTCTTTATAGACTCTATGTCAGTCGCCATTCTTCTTATTACTTTGTCTTGCTCCCTTACGCGATCTTCGAGAACCTGAGGATCCATCTTCTGCCTATGTTTATCAGGGCTTTGAGAGCGGTGTGGACTTGAGCCCTGTCTTTCTCTTGCTTCTCTCCGCGGATTCCTTTGCTGGGGATCTAATTTCGCCATGGATGGGATAGAAGGTAAACCTTCGCGCCTCCCACCCCCTTCCGGTGTTTGCCCATCAATAGCAGATTGTGACAAGTCTTCATTGTGCGCTATTGCTTTCAACTAGAGAGGAAAACTTGATCAAGAGGCTTTGCTTTTTGTGAAATTCCCACAGACGGCGCCAATTGTACGAGCACGAAATAATTCTTCTCGTATGATCCTGTTGATCAAGTTTGCAATCCTCCAAACAATGTTGCTTTGCCACCTGAAAACATAAGCGTGAGCTAACCGACGGGTGTGTGTCGAAAATCCCTCCGACGCCTAAGTCAGCAACTAGACAATAGACAATAAGCTCTGTGTATTTTAGAGTAAGAATTGAGATACCTGTCCATAGGTCTGGTCATGAGCTTTTATAGACTTTGCTTGGCACATTCTTAGTAGGATTCTAACTCTCCCTATGAGAGTCCTCCTAGGAATCACACACCCTACTCACTACCAACCAAGTGAGATGGTTTTGCACAATCCTAGTAGGACTCTAACTCTCCTTAGCAGAGTCCTCCTAGGAGTCACATTCCTACTCACTACCAACCAAGTGAGATGGTTTACACAATCCCAGTAGGACTCTAACTCTCCTTAGCAGAGTCCTATTAGGAGTCTCATCACTGCAAGCCAAGTGAGATGGCTGAACCCTTTACCTTGGTTATACATTTCTGACCGAACTGCCTTATCTCGGTCCCTTGCCATTCGGACCGTGTGATCGAAAGCTAATCTATCGAATGCTATCCTGCCGAGCTTTACACAGCTCGGCCCTCACCATTGATGTTACCTCCTTTACCTCGGCTGACATCTTTACCTCGGCTGACATTGCGGTCAACCAGTTTATTTCGGCTCGGTGATACTTTAAGCACCACTATCAGTCTTGACTCTGAGATGACGCCCTGCAGAGCTATCCTTTAGCTCGGTTCTCCCCCCACTGATACCTCGGTTTTGTCTGTTTAGACCGAGCTAACTGCAGCAGTCTCCGACCGAACTAACAAGGACGAGGTCCAACTTACGAAGCCCAAACACCTCGGCCCATAGTTTGGCCCAAATCTGTAATATGAGATGTCTTCTTGGCCTAAGACCGAGCTACACCAACCCTTATCTCGGCCCATTATGTGGCTCAACTTCCAAAGAAGACTTTCCTAGCTCGGCCCAATTTGCTTACAAATTACCCTCTCAAACACCAAGTCAGCAAGAACACCAAGTGAGCAAATCACCTATGAACAACTCAACTCTATCATCACTTTTCCTCCTTTTTTCTTGATCATAGATAGTGAAGCCTATTAGAAATATGGCAATTTTTTATTTTTTATTTTTTTTTTTAAAAAACAATATTTTTGAAATTTTTAAAAAAAATTTATGAACATTTAATAGATTTTTGAATTGCGTGTTTGATTATGAGTTATAAGTTTTTGTATCAGATATCATATGTCACATTAAAAAATTTTCACTCAATTCAAAACTCATTCACTAAACAAATTTTCTACACTCAAATCATAATTCCAAAACTTACAAATTCAAAATACAACTATATTCTCAAATTATATTTAAAAAACTCTATCAAACGCTACCTTTTTTTTTTTTTTTTTTCTATTTTCTCTTTTCTTTTTATCCTTGGTCATGGTTAAATTAGAAAAATGAAATCATTACAATTAAAAAGACTCCATGTAGCTCGTGCTTTGACCACAATTTGATTAAAATCGTGAGTTCATATTAATGGTTTGGACGACATGCATACATGATCTCCCTTCTCACTTGGTTCAAATGATGATTCAACAAAGTTTTGATAGACCACTTAGGATAGGTCTTTTGGATAACCATTCAAGTAAATCTAAAAGCAAAAAAACAAAAAAAACTGTGACGATACAAAACTAATTGATTTTAATTCATGCAGTGTTCGTCTAATACAAAGATAGTTTGTCTTCTTAAGAAGCTTACTTTGTCCTAAACTTTAAAAGGAGTAGTAATACGAAGTTATCACGTTTAGAGTTATTGGTCTATATTAAATTATAATCATTTGATAGACGGCAAGAGTTAAACATAGAATCTATTAGCTATTTTAATACTATATTGAATTATTAATCACTAAATTATCTAAAACTTTAAACTGTCAAAGAGAATGATAACTTTATCATTTATGTTTTCAATATTCTTTACCATTTTTGTATTATTATGTTGAGAGATCACATGAGATGTGTTTGTAATTTTCGCAATTTAGTTGGTTGAGATTAACTTACTGAATTAATTAAGTTTATAAATTTTCTCATAAAAGCATGATACATGTCATTCATGTGCACATTTTCAACAAAATAATGCTAACATTTTTTTTTTGATCTGCAAAAAAGAACTTTATTGATGGAATAAACAAGTACAAAAGTACAAAGAACTTTATTGCTAACATTTTTAATTAATTGGACTAAACTGAGATAAAGTAAAAAATTTAAAAGTAAAATTAAAATAATTAAAATGACATAAAACTAACTTATAAAGACTATTTGTCCTTATAATTTGTAGGGCCTTTGGTTTTGTGAATACCAATCAGTGTGTTTGGTTTGAGTTTTTTGAATTAATTTTTTTGAAAAATCAGTTTTTTAATTATCGTATTTTTTTTTATATTTTTTGTATTTAGTGAATTTTTAAAAGGTTTTTTTCACAAATTTTTTACTTTTTAGGTATATTTATGTTAGGTATGTTTAAAAAGTAAAAAAAAATAGTTAAAATATTAAAAAAATTCAGTACAAACAAAAAAATGTGAAAAATAAAAAAATAAAATTTTTGAAAAGTATTTTTGAAAAAATACAACAAAACAAGCTGAATAATTAATGAAGGTGTGCTATAAATAAGTGGCATGGCATAATGACAATACCTGTGTCGCTATGTAGTTGATGGTGGAATGGAACATTAACATATCATACTATATAATAATTAAGCACAAAAAACCAAGCGAAAGTTATGATCAAGAGCTAATTATAAAGAAATGAATATGAGAGAGGGAGTTTGATAAGCATGATGGGTGTTTCCCCTAAACCCAAGAGAAAAACGAAACAGAGGGACGTGGCCTTGTAGGACATTCCTTTGCAAAAGCATGTGCCTCCCACCCACCCCGCAAAAACTCTTATCTCTCTCTCTCTCTCTAAATACTTTTATAGTTACATATTGTTTTGATAGTATCAAGTGCTCATTTTACTTTTAAAATGAGGAAGAATGGCTGCTCTTGGTTGCCTCTCATCCTGAAAAGCAGATGGCATCCTTTCCAGCCCATCTAACATGGTTTCTCTCTCTCTCTCTCTCTGTAATATAAATACATTTTACCCGGAAAGAGAAAGGGGACCCTTGAAGACGGAATGATGTTATGAAAAAACAGGTTCTTGCTATAAGTTCATTAAAAAATATATATATCATAAAAATATGAAATGAAATAATTGTATAAATGATTTTTTTGTTTTTTTTGGCAACTCTAAAGATTTGCACTATGCACGCAAAAAATGTGTCCTACCATAAAAATATAAATATTTTTTTACTGTCTTATTCATTTGTAATTTTTTTTCAACATATTTATTTATTGATGTGACACTTATTATATTGTAACGGCATGTTTTAGATTTTGAATTTTTATTATTGCATGACACATCAATTAATAATTAAAAATATATATAAAATTTATTAATTTGCATAGAATTTATTAAAAAATAAATAAAAAAACAAAAGCCTAAGATAATGTAAGCATCAAAGCATTCACTACAAAAAAAAAAAAAAAGAGAAAGTTTTAGAGATTAAAATTTAGGAACAAAATTATTTTTTAGGAATTAAATATTTTTGTTATGAAAAATGTTGTTATTATATTTCTAACAACGAAAAATGAAAATTAGTAATGAATTATTATTGTTTTGGTATCAAATTTTTTGTCTCAAAAAATAAACCATTTTGAGACTAAATTATTTTGTTTCTAAAAATCTATTTATTAGTGACATTTTTAAAATTTTGTTGCTAAAAGTATTGTTTTTGATTTTTCAAGATAATTTTTTAACGATTATCCTTACGACGATAAAAATTGATCCCTAAATATTTTTTGTAACAAAATTTTTACTTTTAAAAATTAAAAAATTTAGTTTATAAAACTCTTATATGTTGTAATGATTATTAAATAATTTTGAGGATACTAGGTAACATTTGCCTAAAAATAAAGGAACTTGTAAAAGTTCAATTAAGACCCTTTTTGTGCTAAAAGTGGGGTCAACTCGCGAATTCTCTAGTGAATATTTGTTTATCGCACAGTACCCCAAACGCACTTCTCCACTTATATCATCTCGCCTTAATCCTATGGGCAACATCCATATCAATCTCTCCCGCTGTTGTGATAATCGAACCTAAATAACAAAAATGTTCACTCTTAGGCAGTTCCTGACATTACAAGAAATTACACTTTCCGCGACTAACACTTTGGTCGCGAAAAGTACCACATTTGGTAGCTAAAATCTTTTTGCGACCAAAATGTGTTGGTCGCGAATTGGTCACTAAAGTCTCGTTACAGATAGTTTTCTGCGACCAAAGTTATAGTTGGTCGCTAAAAGGAACCATTGGCGACCAAATAATTGGTCGCTGAAAGTCTAATCTATATTAGCCAAAAGGTAACTTTTAGTGACCAAAGTTATAGTTGATGCCAAAAGTCAGCGCCTTCACCTAAAGAAAAATATTCTTTTGCATTGCCTGGGAGTTGAACTCTTGACCAAGAAGTCACTCTCCGTGCACCCAATCCACTCTACCAATAACATGTTTCTTGTTCACATTTGGCAGAGAAAATATATAACCCATAAAAATTCGGTTATATATTATTTCATAAAACCTTCAATGCCTAAACACAAAAATAGAATGTAGTTACAGTAGTACTTGTTTTTTTTTTAATTTATCCCACTATAACATTCTGCGACCAACTTATTTTTTGGTCGCCAAAAGATAATCTTCTGCGACCAAATTTGTAGTTGGTCACCAATAGTAAAGTCATTCGCGGCCAACTTATTTTTTGGTCTCCAAAAAGTGATCTTCTGCAACCAAATTTGTAGTTGGTCGCCAATAGTTAAGTCATTCGCGACCAACTTATTTTTTGGTCGCCAAAAGATGACCTGCGACCAAATTTGTATTTGGTACCCAAAAATTAGTTATTAGCCACCAAAAAATTGTGGGCCACGAAAACATACCCATCAGCGACCAAAAAAATTTTAGTCACAGAAAATGGACTATTTGCGACCAACTCAAAATAGGTGGTCGCCAAAAGTGTTTTTTCGTGTAGTGTGGTTCTCAATCTTCACTTCTCCTCTGCTTCCATTGTTACTGCTACTAATTTTACACTCCATGTACTTTGTCTTAGTTTTACTTATTTGGAATCCTTTAAATTCAAGAGTTTTTTTCCAAATCTCCAACTTTGTGTTAACTCTTTCTCTAGTCTCATCCACTAGCACGATATCGTCTGCAAAAAGCATAGACCATGTCATGTCATCCTGAATATTTCTCGTCAACTTATCCATAACTAAAGAAAAAAAGATAAGAACTTAAGGTAGATCCTTGGTGTAACCCTACAGTGATAGGAAATTTATTTGTCTCTCCAGCAGGCGATCTAATAGTGGTCACCACCCCTTCATATATGTCCCTAATCACATCAATGTAACATTTTGTCACATTTTTCTTCTCTAACACCCACCATATTATATCTTGGGGCACTCTATCATAAGCTTTCTCAAGGTCGATAAACACCATATGATTGTCTCTTTTCTTTTCTCTATATTTTTTTATTACTCTCCTCAAAAGATAGATCGCTTCCATTGTTGACCTGCCAAGCATAAACCCAAATTAATTCTCTGATACCTCTGTTATATCTTGCAATCGGCGTTCAATCACTCTTTCCTATACTTTCATTATATGACACATTAGCTTGATTTTTCTATAGTTATTGCAATTCTAGACATCTTTTTCTTATAGATTGGCACTAAAATACTCTTCCTCCACTTATTTGGTATGTTCCTAGTCAACAAAATTTTGCTAAACAACCTAGTCAACCAAGCAACTCCCTTTTTACCCAAACACTTCCAAGCTTTAATAGGAATATCATGGGGTCCTAAAGCTTTATTTGATTTTATCTTCTTAAGTGCAATCTCCAATTTAAAGTTTCTAATCCTGCGATAGAATTTATAATCTTGGTTTATCGTATTACTGGCTATTTCTTCTCCGATTGTCATACCTTAGTAACCAGCTGGAGAGCACTGGCAGAATAGATGGCACCTAACTGACCTGCAACAGAAATATAAGAATCTCGCGATGGTTTCGACCACCCGGGGGCACTCCGACGATCAAGTCAGTATATCTCTCAAAGATAAATCAAATACTAAACTCACAAGTTTGAGTATCAAAAGCATACCTTAGACCCATGGGGGTGCCTCTCTTTTATAGCCAATACAATCCCAGTCCCAATAGGAGCCTGGCCCTAATGGACTTAGGATTACTGCTAATCTGGGACTCCCAGTGGGATTAGGATAAACTCTCTAAGAGTCTTATCTTTACCTAAATTGAAGTCTTCTCCCAATCTCGGACTCTTGTCCATATCCAAGTTGAGTTCCCTCTTCATCCTAGGACTCTTGTCCTTTATCCGCTTATCTCGGATCCCGATATCTTCGGAAATAACCTCGGCCTTGCCGAGATCACCTCGGCATCACGACCAGGACACGTGGCACCTCGGCTGACACATCGGCGTCACCTTGCCACGCGTTGGTATTCAGAAAATATATCGCCACAACTGCCCCCTAGGTTCTATTACCTCGGCATTCTGAGGTGATGGAACCTACACTGTTCGTTCATCTGTGCTCCTCTGTCTGAGATCAAACTCACCGACTTCAAAGTTCCCTGGACTTTACTGTCCACTAGTGTCAAGAATCAAGTTTCATGCTTTCCAAGCTGCTTGAAATCGCACCTCCTAGCCGAGGTTCTGGTTCCATTAATTCGTAAACTCCAAGAGCTTTGCAACTGCTCCACTCACACTCTCTGGTGAGTTCCCAATTTTCAGTCATCTATTCGACTCCGGCGATTTTCATATCGGCGTTCATTTCACTTTGTAGGTTCATAAACTCTTTACTTACTATTAAGCTCAATCTTTCTTAACTCTTCTGATTTACTTTGAATCTTTTTATTTGCCATCTGTTGCCTTCTATTTTCATCTGTCTTCAAGTTTTGAATTGTTTGAATTCCTGGCACTTTTCTTGTCATATCCACTTTCTGTTGCTAGCATCGTGTCTGGGTCATTACTTTCTTATTCTTCACATACTTGCTTAGTGCCTGTGCACTTGGCTTTATTCTTGAACTTTGTCGTCTTCTTGACTATTTTTCTCTTTTCTCATTTAATCCTCTGGCTTCTTCTCTTTCTAGCTCTTTTGCTTAAATCCGTCATTTGTTCCAAGCTTTCAAGCTTCTGCAACTGTCTTCGTTTCTCTTCTCCGGTGAAGCTTTACGTCATTCTGTCATTGTCGTCAGACTTCGGCGATTCTCATTCCGGCTTCTCTCTTTCTGGTAAGCCACTGTTCCTCTTGGTTTTATTTCTTGTTGCTTTCCAAGAAGCTCTGCTTCATTGTTTAATCACCATTGCTTGTTTTACCCGTTATTTCCAAATCATCTTCTTGAATACACACTGTTCACACATCTGTTGATTTCTACCACTGATCTTGGCTTAACACACTTGTGCAATCTTTTTGTCTTGATTTCTTGATAGCTTCATCACCATTCTTGATTACGAATTACATTCTTGTTTCTGTTTTCTGTGTCTTTTTCCAGATTCTTGCTTTCAATTTTTGCCTTCAAACTCCGAGACGCCAATCGCCAAGAAGAGCTTTGATCAAACTCTTCAGGAGGTTGATGCTGAGCTCGTGGCTGAGAAGGCTGCTAAGAAGTTCTTTCCAACTGTCTTCTGGGGGTGAAACACAACCTACCGCTGATGCCGAGTAGTTTGCTTCCTTCTTGAAATTGATGCCGAGGTAGCGGTAGAGAAGCTCCTCCAACTGACTACCGAGGCTGAACCATTGTCGTCCGTCGAAGCAGATTAGTCTGACGTTCTTGCTTTCAGTCCCTAGTTCTTTAAGGTCTTCATTTTTGTACTTGCCAACCTTCTCAGCTCTTAACAAGCTAGTTGGTTATCTCGGTTGATAATATCTTGGAAATGTCTTTCAATGTCGGAAACGTCTTTCAGTGTTTATCTCGACTATACCAAACTTGTAAATTGCTACAAATTTCAACAAGTGGTAGACTTCATAATCTTCGGTTAACTCATTTTGTAATTTGCTCAAAAATTTCAACAAGTGTTAACATTCCTTGCTCCTTAATTATCATTCCTTCCCTCTACACCTTCTCCTTGCCCCCTAATGTGAACGTAAGTTGTACTTAGGATCACATTAGGGAAGTGGGCTTCGTGCTGTAGTCACAGACCTGATGTGTTCTTCTTTCGCCGATGTATTAAAACTTCTGGTATTTAATTCACCCCCTTTAGACCCTCTTTCTCTTGGCCTTTGCAAACTATCATCGCTGTTTCTTGAAGCATTTATTCCTTTCACAATTCTGGTCACCACTTCTGGCGTGCACTTAGTGGTTCTAATCAAAACGACGTTTGACTCCGACGAATCTTTTGTTGACATTTAACTTTGTGCACTCTTTAACTTGTAAATTCTCTCAGAATTTCAACAAGTGTTAAACATCATTTCGGTTTAACTTCGGTTAAGTATCATCTCAGTTTAACTTCAGTTAAACATCACCTCAGTTTAACTTCGGTTAAACATCATCTCGGCTTAAATTCAGTTAAGCATCATCTCAGTTTTTGAAGTTTTTCCCTTTTTTTGTCGCTTGTACTCTTGTACCTTTTTGTTCTTTAGATAATGTAAGCTCTGCATATGGCCGATGTGCCTCCTTGTTCTTGAATGTCTAATTCAACTTTCCTTCTCTGAATGAAGCGCTCTTCGTCGCCCTCCTGGACGAGGATTTTCTTCAGTGTCTCTTCACTCTTTTTGGCTGGCTCCTTGCCGACATCATCTAGGACCTCCATGTCCTCGTTTTCAATCTCTGCCTTCCCTGGTTCCCGAATGTTGCAGGTAGTTTTCATTGCTGCCATGGAGCAATTCTTTGCCTGCAGTTGGTCTCTTCTGACTTCTTCAATCCCATGTTCTGTGGGGAACCGCAATAGTTGATGCAACGTTGAGGGAACTGCCCCCATTGCATGCAATCATGGCCTTCCCAAGATGATGTTGTAAGGTGAAGGCGTGTCAATCATGACGAATTCTGTTTTGATCTTCTTCTAACTGCTCTTGCATGATTCTATACTTAGAATATTTTGCATGTCTTTCATATTTTGCCTCCTTTGTGCGATCTTCTCGGGGTTACATACCTCGGGTATAATAGCTACAAAACTTTTACTTCGGAAAGATACTGACCTGCAAACTTTTCATAAATTCTAACAAGTGTGAAACATATACTACTCAATGTTAACTTTGCAAACTTTTTTCTCAAGTTTCAACAAGTGTTTAAATGGTGATCTCGGTCTAGCCCACTTGTAAATTGCTACAAATTTCAACAACGATTAACATATACTGTAACAGGGATCAACAAGGATTAACATAACAAGTGTTAAACAATAATCTATTTGTAAATTGCTACAAATTTCAACAAGTGTTTAAATATACTTAGCTCTTTCCTCAACCTATAAATTGCTGCAAATTTCAACAGATGATCATATGTCGCCTTAATGTTATCTTGTAAATTGCTACAAATTTCAACAAGTGTTAAGCATCTTCTTTGGTTTAGCCAACCTGTAGATTGCTACAAGTGTCTAGCAATAACCTCGGTTTTGCTTCAACTCGTAAATTGCTACGAATTTAAACAAGCGAAGAGAAACAGTAATCTTGGCTTAACTTCAACTTGTAAATTGCTACAAATTTCAACAAGTGAAGATAAGGAACCATCTCAGCTTAACTTCAACTTGTAAATTGCTACAAATTTCAACAAGTGAAGGTAAGGAACCATCTCAGCTTAACTTCAACTTGTAAATTGCTACAAATTTCAACAAGTGAAGATAAGGAATCAGCTTAATTCCAACTTGTAAATTGCTACAAATTTCAACAAGTGAATTAAGGAATAATCTCGGCTTAACTTCGACTTGTAAATTGCTACAAATTTCAACAAGTGAAGATAAGGAATAACTTCGACTTGTAAATTGCTACAAATTTCAACAAGTGAAGATAAGGAATCAGCTTAATTCCAACTTGTAAATTGCTACAAATTTCAACAAGTGAATTAAGGAATAATCTCGGCTTAACTTCGACTTGTAAATTGCTACAAATTTCAACAAGTGAAGATAAGGAATCAACTTAATTCCAACTTGTAAATTGCTACAAATTTCAACAAGTGAATTAAGGAATAAGGAACCATCTTAGCTTAATTTCACTAAGCATCATCTCGGCTTAACTTCGGTTAAGCATCGTCTGGGCCTAACTTCGGTTAAGCATCATCTCGGCTTAACTCCGGTTAAGTATCATCTCGGCTTAACTTCGGTTAAGCATCATATTGGTTTAACCAACTTGTAAATTGCTACAAATTTCAACAAGTGGTAAACGCATTCTTCTTCTCTCTGCCCCCAGTGTGAACTTAAAATCCATTTGGGTTCTCATCATACATGTAGCTTCGACCTTGTCGCCGAGGTTTAATTCAAGCCGAGATTGTCGGCCTTGGTTTCTCTATTGATCTTACTTGGCTCCAACCTGAGTTTGATTTTCGGCCTCGCATCGGCGAGCCGTTTCTCTTTTCTTGTTCCAACGCCTTTGTTCCCGGCATGTCCTCATCGGCCCTAGCATACTTCTCAATTCTGGCCAACTTTGGTCTGATCTTGTGTGTTTCCTTTTTATCTTCTGGGATCTGAGATCTGTTCATTGTGCTCTTCTCTTCTCGGACTCAGGTGCCGAGATCTTATCTTCTGGAATCTTGGATCTGCTCACTCAGGTTGAGCTCTTCTTTTCTCGAACCTACTCATTTAGGCCGAGATCATGTCTTCTGGGATCTGGGATCTGGGATCTGGGATCCGGGATTTGCTCACTTAGGTTGAGCTCTCGTCTTCTCGGGCCTACTTGTCTAGGCTGAGATCATGTCTTTTCGGATCCGGGATCCAAGATCTGGAATCCGGGATTTGCTCACTCAGGATGAGTTCTTCTATACTTGAATGTTATCTCCTTGGGAGCGTTCATGCCCCCTGTCTTTGCATCTCTTCTGGAAGGGTCTTCGTTCTTCCGCAGGTATCTATCCTTCCATACCTGGAGGTCATCTTCGTTGCTTCGATCTGTTGTCTTTGGTGCGTCACCTTCCTGGCTGGCGTCTTTCACTCCGTGACTCTGGTCACGATTTCTGTGTTGTGGTTGTCCCCTTCAACGTCGAGGTTGATAGATCTCCCATTCCCAGTAGGAGCGTTGTCTCCAGTCTGATCCTTTTGTTCGTCATTGGCCATCTATTCTTCTTTCTTTCCCACAGACGGCGCCAAATTGTGTAGGTGATTTTCCGACCACACTGCCCGCTTAGTAACCAGCTGGAGAGCACTAGCAGAATAGATGGCACCTAACTGACCTGCAACAGAAATATAAGAATCCCGCGGTGGTTTCGACCACCCGGGGGCACTCCGACAATCAAGTCAGTATTTCTCTCAAAGATAAATCAAGTACTAAATTGTGTGGGTGAAAATCTGACCACACTGCTCGTTTAGTGATCAGCTGGAGAGCACAGGCAAAATAGATGGCTTTAGCAACCTGTAACAGAAAGAAAAAGCTCCGGCGGTGGTTCTTCTACCCGGGGGCACTCCGACGATCAAGTCAGTATATCTCTCAAAGATAATCAAGTGCTAAACTGAATACTCAAAACATAAATTACATACCTTAGACCCACGGGGGTGCCTCTCTTTTATAATATACTCAATCCAAGTCCCACTAGAAGTATGACTTCTATGAACTCCAATTTAGTGCTTACTCTGGACTGTATAAGAGATAAAGATAAAACTCCCTAAGAGCTTTATCCTTATCTTGGTTAAGTCCCCTCTTTGTCTTAGGACTCTTGTCCCTTATCTGCTTATCTCGGATTCCGATATCTTCGGGGATAACCTCGGCAATTCCGAGATCATCTCGGCTTAACTACCAGGACACGTGGCACCTCGGCTGACACGTCGGCGTCACCATGCCACGTGTTGATATTCAGAAAATACATCCCCACAACTGCCCCCTAGGTTCTATTACCTCGGCATTCTGAGGTGATGGAACCTATTCCGATATTCTGCCATTTCTTTTCTGAGTAATGGTTCAAAAACTGTTTAGCCGAGATAATCCTCTTCCAGCCGACGTGTTCTCTTCGGAGAACAAGGTTTCGATCGTACTCTCCCACGCGCATGAGCTGTCATGCATATCTAACTGTTCCTTTTCACGTGTTTTGTTTTCATTGGAGCGTGTCTGTGACGCGCCTGAAAGCTGTCTGCCATTTGTCTGCGCCGCCTGACGCCTGCGTTGCTCTAGGCGTAATAATTGCCCTAATTTTGCCGCCGTTTCAAATTTTTGACAAAACTCTTTTTTGCCTCTACTTTTCCTTCACTTTTTCATTCTGTCTTCTTGTTCTTTTTCTCTCTGAAAGCTCTTTCTTCTTCGAATCCGCCATTGCTTCGATCTCTCTTCTTGAACTGCTCTTAATCCCTCATTCTTGCGAAGCCTTCTTTGCTGTTGCAACCAATTTCTGAGCTCGGCGAACATTGCCCCGGCTTCACTTGTTCCGGTAAGATTCATTCCCTTCAATGTTAATTTCTCTTTCTGCGCTTTTGTCTGCCTGTTGCCATTACTGATCTTGTTCGAAGCCTTGGGTTTATTTGTATCTTGAATTTGTGGCTATTCCCCGAACTTCTATACTTTTTCACCATTCTCTTTGCCACTGTTCTTGATTTTTTTTTTTTTTACTTTTGTATCTCTATTGTTTCTGAGAGCTATACCTCTGTTCTGGAATCTGAAACTTCGTCTTTGTTTTCTCTTTTTTGTATCTGCCCCAGATCTGTGCCTTCAATCTTGGTCTTTAGAGTTCTCAGGTTTGGGATTTGTGCGTAGAACCTTCAAATTTAGGGAAAACTGAAATAAGCCTTATCAGCCATTTCTTAGATTTTTACCGAGGTTCTTGTAACCCTTCCTAAAAACGCCCATCTTCTGAAACATATTTTAAATTGACATAATGGGTATGTGGAGGCATAGGGTAAATACCCCAAACAAAACTTGAATACTTTAGGCAGGAATTCTCTATCCCAGCCGATGTTCATCTTAAACTAGCTGGGGACAGTGATACCATCATGCCCACAGACCATACGATGCCCTTCCCTATAGTAGCTTTCACCGAATGTGGACTTCGGCTTCCACTTGATCCCCTGTTTCGTGAAGTTCTTTACTTCTATAGGCTGAACCCCATGCAACTTACTATCAATTCCTATAGGGTAATTAACGGTATTATTGCTTTAGCTAGGCAAGAGAACCTTAGAATTACCCTGGCCGACCTTCAATACTGCTATACCATGTGCCCTCTTGACCTGAAGGATAGGGGTTTCGTTTATTACCTTAAACCGAGATCTACTCAGTACAAAATCGTAGCCGACCTCCCAGACTCCAACAAGGGGGCTGGAGATGATTTTCTCATTGCTTCTGGAAATTGGGAATTTGGCCCTGATGAAGATGTCCACCTCTACCCTCTTCCTCGAACAATTACAGAGGGCAAGAGTAAGAGCCCTGAGTCAACACTTAGTTGTTTTTATTTAAGTCTTTAATATTTTTTTTTGTTTCTGACGTCTGTTTCTTTGTCCTGCAGATCTTCGTCAGCCACCGAAAAATTTTCGTCAATCCTTCTTCCCAGGAACAGATCTAAAAACACTCCTTAACCTTCCAATCCATAAACGAAAAGCCCCACTGTTACTAAACTTCATCCCTACATACAAATCCACTTTACCCGACGTCCCAAGAAAAAGGAAGAAGAGTCTTTCTCCACCCACGGCCACAACCTTAACTGCTTCTACATCCCGAACAGATCAAGAGTCCACATCTGACCCAGCCGATCTTCCATCAACTTCGGCCCCCTACTTAATACCAATTCCTGAACGTAAACGTCGACGAAGGCTTGTAAAGACTGCCGAGATGGTTCGTCCAAGGCCTGTCGTTCAAGACCTTCTCGCCGATCTTCCAACTGACGCCGAAGCCGCACCAACGCAATCAATGCTCCCACCCAAACCAAAGAGAGTTAAAAAGGCTCAGCCTAAAGCCAAGGCTACAGATGCCGAAGCTGAGGATGCTGTGCCTATTTCAAAGCTGGCAGAAAGTAAACAATCAACCTCTGTTTCCACCAAGAGGTCAGCTGAGGGTCAACCCTCAGGGTCTACTCAATCAAAGAGGCCAAGGTCATCGTCTGCGACGACCTCGACTTCAAAGAAGCCCGACGTCCCCTGGGCCCCTGATCTATCCCTGGAGGATAGGCCCATTATGGCTAGTGAAAGTGCTGACGACATTAACGTTGGTGTCGCCCTCAGCACTGCTCTTCTCCTTCCGAATGACTTGGAACGAAATGCTAAGCTTAGTGAGTATGAGAATTACGCTCTCATGCTCCAACACTCCGTTCAAGTAAGTATTTCTGTTTGTACTTGTGATTTTTTCTTCCGTTCTTTACTGAGAGTACTGTCTCACATTTCTGTTTTTTCTGCAGGCCATTCAGCATGCCCATTCATTTTCAATGCAATCTTTTGAAAATCGTCAAAGGTTGGTTGATATGAAAAGGGAAGCATCTTCCATGAAGAGAGAGATAAAGTCCCTTGAAGCAAAAATGAAAAAACTGGAGGATCAAGCCGAGGCTGCAACTAAAGTTCAAACTTTAGCTCTTGAGAAGGCCGAATCTGCTGAGGCCGTTAGAAAAGTTGCTGAGGCCGAGAAAAGAGAGGCCGAGGCTCAGAAGGCCCAAGCGGAGAAAGAACTCCAGCAAGCTCTGGCCACGAAAGAGGCCAAAGTCAAAGAGGCCGATGAAAAGGCCTACGCCCAAGGTATGGCCGACGTCGCAGAAGATTATAAGCTTCAAGTCAGGCAGGCATGCAACAGGGTTTTTTCCCTAGGTTGGATGTCCCTGATAAAGAAGCTTGATCTCCCTGTTGACTCGCCCCTTCGGAATGCTGATGCCATCCATTTGCCATTTCCTCTACCTCCACCTGAAGGTGAATCAGAATCTGATGCTGACGCCGAGGATGAAGATAAGGAAACCAATGAAGAAGCCTTGGTGAGAAAACCCAAGGATGCCGTCGTAGCCAAGTCCCCTCCTCCTACTGAGCAGGTTATGGACTTAACCTTGGATGAGGAGGGTGATGAGGTCAAGGAGGCAACTAGGGAAACTGCTACTGGGCAGCTATCGTCCAATCTTCTCTTGATAGAAAGAAGTGTTGAGGAATCATTAGTAGAGATTGATGCCGAGATACAAGCGGATAAAGTGGCCGACGAGGTTCCACCAGAATCGTCCGAGGTCCCAGTCCCTGCAGTGGCTAACAGTGAAGAATCTTGAGAAAATTGTCTTTTGTATTTTTTCATTCTTTTTCTGTACTTTGCATTTTTGTACTTTTCTTAATTTTTGGACAATGCAAAACTTCTTCTTATGGCCGACGTGGTTTTTTCAATATGTAATTGCAACTGTTCTTTTGGATGTTTTAATCTTGTGATGTTCTGTTGACTGCTTCTGCGTAGTCTTGTACTGGGAAAATTTTTTTGCATGCTTCTTCATGTTGCTTCCTTTGTGCAATCTTCTCGGGGTGACATACCTCGGGTATAACTATAAAACTTAAACTTCGGCAAGATACCGACCTGCAAACTTTTCATGAATTTCAACAAGTATAAAACATATATTTCTGAATGTAAATTTTGCAAGTTTCTTCTCAAATAAGTATCAAACAGTGATCTTGATCTATCTTACTTGTAAATTGTTACAAATTTTCAACAAGTAGTAAACAATATACTTAGCCTTTATATCAACCTGTAAATTTCTGTATACCTCAGCGGGTGATCATATGTCGGCTTAACATAGACTTGTGAATTGCTACAAATTTCAACAAGTGTTAAGCATCTTCCCTGGGGTTTAAGCAACCCACACATTGCTATGAGAACTTAAGCAATAACCTCGGCGTATCTTCAACTTGTAAATCGCTACAAATTTCAACAAGTGAAGATATGGAATCAGCTTAATTCCAACTTGTAAATTGCTACAAATTTCAACAAGTGAATTAAGGAATAATCTCGGCTTAACTTCAACTTGTAAATTGCTACAAATTTCAACAAGTGAAGATAAGGAATCAGCTTAATTCCAACTTGTAAATTGCTACAAATTTCAACAAGTGAATTAAGGAATAATCTCGGCTTAACTTCAACTTGTAAATTGCTACAAATTTCAACAAGTGAAGATAAGGAATCAGCTTAATTCTAACTTGTAAATTGCTACAAATTTCAACAAGTGAATTAAGGAATAATCTCGGCTTAACTTCAACTTGTAAATTGCTACAAATTTCAACAAGTGAAGATAAGGAATCAGCTTAATTCCAACTTGTAAATTGCTACAAATTTCAACAAGTGAATTAAGGAATAATCTCGGCTTAACTTTGCCTGAGCTTGACTTGGGTTCACATTAATTATGTCTTCAATACTCATCAATGCATAACTTTATTACTCATACATGTTGGAAGGATTCTGAAAAGACTTTATTGATGATATCGGCCAGACAATGATGTATATCTAATGATAGAAAAATTTCAAATTACACGTATTCCAAGGTCTGGGCAATGCTTTGCCCTCATTGTCCTCAAGCCGATAAGCTCCATTGCCTAATACTGAAGTAATTCTGTAGGGTCCTTCCCAGTTTGGGCCAAGCTTGCCCTCCCTGGGATCCTTCTTGTTCCCGACGATTTTCCTTAGTACTAGGTCGCCGACTTGAAAATCTCTTGGATTAACCTTCTTGTTGTAAGCTCTGGCAAGCTGTTGCTGGTACACTACGAGCTGAATTGCAGCTTTCTCTCTTCGTTCTTCCAACAAATCCAGGTTTCGGGCTAAGAGTATGTCATTGGTGCCATTCTCTACTCCCTGGGTTCTGATCCCTGGGATGCCGATCTCCAATGGGATGACTGCTTCTGTGCCATAGGCCATGGCAAAGGGGGATTCTCCTGTTGATTTTCTCGGCGTAGTCCGATACGCCCAAAGTACGTTGGGCAACTCGTCCACCCACTTTCCTTTTGCTGCCTGCAGCCTCTTCTTTATTCCATCCAGGATTATTTTGTTGGATGCCTCTGCTTGCCCATTGCTTTGAGGAAAACTTGGTGTTGAGAAATAATTCTTGATCTTGAATTTTGCACAAAAGTTTTTGATAAGTTTGCTGTCAAACTGTGTTCCGTTGTCGGCAACTATTGCTCTTGGAATCCCAAATCTGGTGATAATGTTTCTCCATATAAAATTCTTGACGTCTATATCTCGGATTTTGGCAAGAGGTTCTGCCTCTATCCATTTTGTAAAGTAGTCAGTTGCTACCAGCAAGTATTTTCTCTGCCCAGTTGCCTGGGGAAGTTGTCCAACCAGATCCATGCCCCATTGGGCAAACGGCCAAGGGCTGGATACTGGGTTCAGGTCGGCAGCTGGCTGATGTATCAAAGGTGCAAACCTTTGACATTGTTCACACTTCTTTACATAGGTTTCGGCATCCTTTTGCATGTAGGGCCACCAATACCCCTGGGTAATGGCCCTGTGGGCTAACGATCTGCCCCCAGCATGGCTTCCACAAATTCCTTCATGAATCTCGTAAAGAAAATCTTCAACCTGCAAAGGGTGTACGCACCTTAAAAGTGGTCCAGTGAAGGACCTCCTGTAGAGATGGCCTTCTGCTATTAGACTGAATCTGGCCGATTTCAGTCTAATTTTATGTGCTTCTTTATGGTCTTCTGGCAGCTTCCCCTCTTTTAGGAATGCAATGATTGCATCCATCCAGCTTGGTCCCAAGTCTACGCACATTGCTTCTTGTTTGGTGCTTTGTTTGTCTATGCTCGGGGCCGACATGTAATCGATCATAATTGTCCTTGTTTTTCCAGTTTGAATTGAACTGGCCAGGTTAGCCAACGCGTCGGCGTGGGTGTTGTCATCTCGGCTAACTTGAAGTAATCTGCAGTTCTGAAATAGGGCTGCTAGTCGGACGACTTCCTTTGCATATGCCGACATTCTTTCGTCTCTGGCTGCAAATTCTCCGGTTGACTGGTTAACAATGAGTTGTGAATCACAAAAAACAATTACCTCGTCTGCCTCTGCTACTGCTGCTAGCTTTAGCCCTGCAATTAATGCTTCATATTCTGCTTCATTGTTGGAGGCTTTGAACCCTAGACGGATGGACTGTTCTACAATTTCTCCATCTGGAGATATCAGCAGTACTCCTGCTCCTGCTCCCTGGCGGTTTGAACTTCCATCGACGAATAGTCTGAATGAATCGCCGATGTAGATGCTGCATGGTCTGAGCTTTTCTTTCTCTTGCTTTTTTGTCTTTGACTGGGATTCTTTTTTCTTGTTGGGGCGATGCTCATCTCGGCTCGACGGAGCCCGAGGTGTGATGGCTTCAGGTGTGAGTTCTGTGACGAAGTCAGCCAAAACTTAGCCTTTTATTGTTGTTCTCGGCCTAAATTCTAGGTCAAACTGGCCCAGTGTTACTGCCCATTTTGCTATCCTTCCTGTTAAGTCTCCTTGATGTAACAAGGACTTCAGTGGGTGCTCTGTTAGGACCACAATCTTGTGTGCCTGAAAGTAATGGCTCAATTTCTTTGAATCCATTACCAAGGCTAGCATTAATTTTTCCAGTGGTAGGTATCTTGTTTCTGCGTCAGCCAAAGTCTTACTTACATAATAGACAGCCTTCTGCTCCCCTTTTTCCTCTCGGATTAGCACTGCACTGACTGCGTGTTCAGAGACTGCTAAGTACAAAAACAATTCCTCCCCTGGAACTGGGTTAGAAAGGACCGGGGTTGTGGTCAAGTACTTTTTTAGGTCGGCTAAGGCAGCTTCACATTCTTCTGTCCATAGGAAGTCTGTGGCTTTTTTCACCAGGTTAAAGAAGGGTCTGCACTTGTCTGAGCTTCTGCTGATGAATCTGTTTAGGGCTGCGGCCCTTCCAGTAAGCACTTGAACTTGTTTTGCCGATGTCGGACTCTGTAGTTCTAGGATGGCCTTGATTTGGTCTGGGCTGGCCTCAATGCCCTTTCTTGTTACCAGATATCCTAAAAATTTACCTGACCCAACTCCAAAGGCACACTTCGAGACGTTGAGTCGGAGCCGATATCTTTTGAGTATGTCAAAGACCTCTTTTAGGTCGGCAAGATGACCTTCTGATTTCTTGGTCTTTACGACCATGTTATCGATGTAAACTTCTACCGTTTTGCCAATCAGGTGTTTAAACATCTTTGTCACTAACCTCTGATAGGTCGCTCCTGCGTTTTTCAGCCCAAAAGGCATTACCTTGTAACAGTACAGGCCTTTCGGGGTGATGAACGCGGTCTTCTCCTCATCTGGAGGGTACATAGCAATCTGGTGGTACCCTCTGTATGCATCTAAAAAACTCATTCTTTCATGTCCCGAAGTGGCGTCTACCAGTTGGTCGATTTTGGGCAGAGGAAAGCTGTCTTTGGGGCAAGCTTTGTTGAGGCTGGTAAAGTCTACACAAACCCTCCACTTGCCATTCTTCTTTTTTACTACTACTGTGTTGGACAGCCATGTTGGGTACTGAACTTCTCGGATGGCCCTGGCTTCAAGGAGTCTGTCGACATTCAGACTGTGGCAGGTGACCTCGGGGTCAATGCCAGGCATTTCATAAGGTGTCCAGGCGAACGCCTCTATGTTTGCCCTTAAAAAATCTTCTAGTTCTTTTTCCTCTTCTCTAGCTAAGCCTGAGCCGAGAAGAAAAAATCGTTCTTCGTCGCCCTCCTGGACGAGGATTTTCTTTAGCGCCTCTTCGCTTTTCTCGGCTGGTTCTTTCCCGACGTCTTCTAGGACTTCCATGTCCTCATCTTCAACTTCTGCTTTCTTTGGCTCCCGTATACTACAGGTGGATTTTATTGCTGCCATGGAGCAAGTTTTGGCTTGTAGTTGATCCCCTCTAACTTCTTCAATCCCATGCTCTGTTGGGAACCGGAGTAGTTGATGCAACGTCGAGGGAACTGCCCCCATTGCATGCAACCACGGCCTTCCCAAGATGATGTTGTATGGTGAGGGTGTGTCAATTACCAGGAATTCCGTCCTGATCTTCTTAGTACCGGCTTGTACTTCTAAGCTTGTTGCACCCAGTGGCCATGTCGGTGTTCCATTAAAGCCGACCATCGGGCCGCTTGATTGTTCTAGGTCATCGGGGTGAAGGCCTAGCTCTTTGTAACATCTGACATACATGATGTCACAGGAGCTGCCTTGATCTATTAGGATGCGTTTTACTTGGCACTCCCCAACCTGGAGGGATACTACCAAGGCATCATTATGCGGATGTTGGACCAGTTCTAAGTCAGCTTCAGTAAAGGCTATCATTGGCCCTTGGCATTCTTCTGGCCGATGTCTCTTTTCCCCGACTTGGTAGATGTGTTGTAAATGTCTTACCCTCTGGGTTTCTCCTCTGACTTCGTTTTCGTTGGCCCTTGAGTGGATCACATTAACCACCCTCGGTTCTCCTGCTTGTGGTAGCTGTGCTGGGGGAGGGGGTGCTGCTGGTGCTTGAGGCAACCTTGCCTGCTCTTCCCTTGTTCTGGCCTCATCGACCAGGTCCCTCAGAAGGCCTTGTCTTACCAGGTCCTCCAAGTGTGCTTTTAAGGCTCTGCAACCTTGAGTTGGATGCCCTTCTTCATTGTGGTAGGCACAACGTCTACCAACGTTCCTTCCCATGAATTCCCCCGGTGCTCTTGCCGGGGCCCTGAAATAAGGTTGATTTCGAATCCGATCTAAGATTTTATGGATTGGGATCCGGAATACCGTGGTTACCGCCTGTTTATTTCTTAGTTCTATTTCTTGTTTGGTCGGCCCATTGTTGACTCGGCCTCGCTTCGGCGAGCCGTTTCCCTTTTCTTGTTTCACCTCTTTGTTTCCCGATGTATCTTCTTCGGCCCTGGCGTATTTCTCAATTCTTGCCATGAGTTCTTCCATGCTTTTTGGCAATGTTTTTGCCAAAGAATTCCGTAGTGGGCAGTCATCTTTCAGGCCGTTCTTAAAAGACACGACTGCTACTTCCTGGTTGCATTCGGGTATTCGGTTGAACACCTCGTAGTACCTCTTCGCATAGGCCCTAAGGCCTTCTTCCTTGGTGATTCGTAGAGCCATCAAAGCATCAACCCTCAGGGGTTGCAGCTTGTTGGTCACGAACCTGGCCACAAACATCTCGGCCAAGCCTTCCCATGTCTTTATGCTTCCTTTTGGTAACTTATGGAACCAATCAGATGCAATTTCCCCAAAGGATGAGGGGAATACTTTGCAGAGCAACGGCTCGTTCCCGCTATATAATGCCATTGAATTTAGGTATAGCCCAACATGAAAGTTTGGATCTGACTTACCATCATAGATTTGAAACCTCGGCATACCGAATCTCTTGGGCGGTTCGAATTTGTCTAGTTCCACCGAGAAGGCTGTCTTCGGTTTTACTGGGGAGTTTACCTCGGCTTCTGCATTCTGCTGCCTCCTTTTGAGGTAGTCCCTTAGGTCTTCTTTGCTCCTCCCTGGAGCTCAGCTGTCTTTGGATTTTAGTCTTTTTGGTACACTGCTTTCGGCCTCGTGGTGGGTCCGTTCGGATCTTTCTTCATGGGTTGTGTCAAAATGGAGTACTTGCCCCTGAACATGTCGATGTTCTTTGGGGTCTGGATTCTTCATGTGGTGTGTCCTTCGGGACTCTTCTTGCCTCGGCTTTTTCCGTCCGACTTCTCTGGAAGGCCGGTGAGAATGCCTTCCGCTCCTGGTATGCTGAGGGACCTCGGGGATTGTTTTTCTTTCACCCTTCTGAGTGTTGGTCGCTGGCATCGGCGTATCTTGTAGCGGGTATGGTGGCTGCATAACATTATTCTGCATCATGAAGTTGACGACTGACTGAAGGTCCGCCAACTTGTTTGCTAGTTCTTTCACTTCCTCATCCCTCCGTAGGCACCTGTCCCTCCATACCTGGAGGTTATCTTCATTGTAGTACTTTCCTTGGTTTGTTCTTTTTGATGTGTCGCCTTCTGGGATGACGTCGTTCTCTCTGTGACCCTGGTCACGGGCTTCTGCATTGTGGTTGTCTCCTTCAATGTCAAGGTCAATTGGTCTGCCACTCCCAGTGGGGGCGTCATCCCCAATATTTTCCTGCTGTCCGTTACTGGCCATCTATTCTTCCTTCGTTCCCACAGACGGCGCCAAATTGTGTGGGTGAAAATCTGACCACACTGCTCGTTTAGTGATCAGCTGGAGAGCACAGGCAAAATAGATGGCTTTAGCAACCTATAACAGAAAGAAAAAGCTCCGGCGGTGGTTCTTCCACCCGGGGGCACTCCGACGATCAAGTCAGTATATCTCTCAAAGATAATCAAATGCTAAATTGAATACTCAAAACATAAATTACATACCTTAGACCCACGGGGGTGCCTCTCTTTTATAATATACTCAATCCAAGTCCCACTAGAAGTATGACTTCTATGAACTCCAATTTAGTGCTTACTCTGGACTCTATAAGAGATAAAGATAAAACTCCCTAAGAGCTTTATCCTTATCTTGGTTAAGTCCCCTCTTTGTCTTAGGACTCTTGTCCCTTATCTGCTTATCTCGGATTCCGATATCTTCGGGGATAACCTCGGCAATTCCGAGATCATCTCGGCTTAACTACCAGGACACGTGGCACCTCGGCTGACACATCGGCGTCACCATGCCACGTGTTGGTATTCAGAAAATACATCCCCACACCTTCATATTTCTCATTTAATAGTTTTTCAAAATAGTTATTCCATCTTTCCTTAATCTCTTCATCCTTCACTAATACCTTAGAATCCTCACTCTTGATGTACTTAACTTGATTAAAATATCTTGTTTTCCTCTCCCATATCTTAGCAAGTTTGTATATCCTTTTCTCTCCCTCCTTACTATCTAGTCTGGTGTATCGGTCATTATAAGCTTTCAACTTAGCCTCTCTCACTACTTTCTTGGCCTCCTTATTAATCAATCTATAGCACTTAAGGTTTTCCTCAGTTCTATCCTTCTGCCACTTTTCAAAACACTCTTTTTTTTTTACCTTAACTACCGCTTGAACTTTTTCCCTCTACCACCAAGTTTCCCTAGAGCTAGGTCTCGTTCCTTTTGACTCTCCAAGCACTTTCCTTGAGATTCTTCTCATACAATTGGCTATCGTGTTCCACATAATGTTTGCATTATCTCCCACGTTCCAAGTACCTTCCTTATCCATTCTATTCTTAAATATTTCTAGTCTATCCCCTTTTATGTCCCACCATCTCGTCCTATGACACCCACCATCCTTTCTAGCTTGGTATTGCCCTCTAAAATATAAATCTAGTACCAAAAATCCTAGGTTAAAAGGCCAGGCTCTCTCCAGAAATTACCTTACAATCATTACATCTTAGACGGTCCACTTTTCTCGCTAACAAGTATTCTATTTTGCTCTTAATTGACCCACTCTTAAAGGTTATCAAATGCTCATTCCTCTTCTTATATATAGTATTGGCCACCATCAAGTTAGAAGCCAACACAAAATCTAAGATACTCTCTCCAGCCTCATTTCTGTCACCAAAATCGTATCCACCATGCACCCTTTCATAGCCTAGTTTGTTTATGCCTACACGGCCATTAAAATCTTCACCTATAACCAAGTTCTCTCCTACGGGTATCTCCTGTAAGATCTCATCCATTTGCTTCTGAAAATCCCTCTTAGTCTGATCATCTAATCCTACTTGAGGGGCATATACACTAATAATGTTCACTATATTCCTTCCAATAACTAGTTTAACTAACATAATCCTATCCCATTTCCTAATGACCGCCACTACATTCTCCACAAGATCCTTGGCAATTATGATTCCTACCTCATTCCTGCGTCTATCCTTACCACTATAATTCAACTTAAAATTGGTATCCTCAATTTCCCTACATTTCTCACCCGTCCACTTAGTTTCTTTTACACTGTAAACACCCTACTTTTGATTGCCTGTGAGACTCGGACGCTTGATTCGATACACTCGATGATGAAAGTTGAATTATGAATTTTTGACGATTCGGAATCAGTCAGACTCCCGAAATAACCTCAAGTCTTCAACATTTGTTTTGTTTGAACCTGTGAGTTTTATTTTTGGACCTTTTCCCTTCATGAGCTGAGTTTGAACCAAAAAATAGGAAAGGCCATCAAGGCCCGGCCGTGCATTGGTGATGCTTGGCTATGGCTATGAATGGCCGGTCGGCCAGCCTTTGATGGTATTAAACACTGTTCTGGGCGGGAGGCAGTCAACTGTCCATTTTTGAAGATATTTGCCACCTTTTGAGCTCGAATTCTAGAAAAGAAAGGCTCTAGGATTGTTTTGGGGTTGACAAAATGTCACGACCCGAACCCGCCCCCATGGGTTAAGGACGTAACCGGCCAGTAATCCTAAGATTACCTACGGCCTCAAACCAAAACAGACTTAACACATCAGAGTAAAGGGGCCAAAAGGGAAGCAAAATTTAAAACTTTGTCCATAGAGCTGTGCTTACATGGCACATCAAAACAAACCATACATATGCACCTTAATAACTCACAACAGAAACATAGCGACATAGGTTCTGTACAGACAAGATCATCCAAAACTAAGTCAACCCATGAAAACTATAAGCAGACATATACAAAACTTCGCCAACCTGACAAAATGTAAATACATAACAAAAGAGCGAAGACGGGTCTCGTGCGTGAGACACAAGGGCTGACTCTCTCAAAACCTTAGTTGTTCCATACAGACTTCACTGAGATTGGGTCTGGACTTCTCTTGGCTCACCTACAAACACATGAATGAACGTGAGCGATAGGCCAGTGAATAATACCAAATCAAATACAGAAGTTACATAACAATGTAGAACAACATGTTCCAAACGGCCTTAGGCCCAATTCATATTTCCATTTAATAGATATATAACTATACGAGATTCAAATCAAGTGACTGTAGTTCCAAACATTCTGGCCTTTGGCCCATTCAGATTTCCATTCATGTCAAAACGGCCTTCGGCCCGTTCATTTACGTCAAAACGGCCTTCGGCCTATTCATTTCTATCAAAACGACCTTCGGTCCATTCATTTACGTCAAAACGGCCTTCGGCCCATACATTCATGTCAAAACGGCCTTCGGCCCACTCATTTCTATCAAATCGACCTTCGGTCCATTCATTTCTGTCAAAACGGCCTTCGGCCCACTCATTCATGTCAAAACGACCTTCGGTCCACTCATTCCTATCAAATCGACCTTCGGTCCATTCATTTCTATCAAAACGGCCTTCGGCCCACTCATTCATGTCAAAACGACCTTCGGTCCACTCATTCCTATCAGAACGACCTTCGGTCCATTCATTTCTGTCAAAACGGCCTTCGGCCCACTCATTTATGTCAAAACGACCTTCGGTCCACTCATTTCTATCAGAACGACCTTTGGTCCGTTTATGTTTATCAGAACGACCTTTGGTCCATTTATGTTCATCAAAACGACCTTTGGTCCATTTATGTTTATCAGAACGACCTTTGGTCCATTTATGTTTATCAAAACGACCTTGGGTCCATTTATGTTTATTCATATCAGACTTACGTCCATAATCCCAATTTAGCAATTCATAAAGCGTATAAGGGAATAGACAATTGGACATTCACAAGCATTCAAATATCGATATTACTCACAGTGATCGGCTTGTGGATTCGCCCTGGAGCTTGACCCTACACATTCCATGAACACAAAAGGGTCATTAACCATTCAATCCGTTCCTTAATTCACATACTCCTCTTTAGGCTTTATTCTTATCTTATCAATTCATTTACAATGCTTAACATATGCCTAAGAGTGCTTATAAGTGAAAGAGAACGGGAAACGAAACACAGAACGCATGAACAAAATTTCAGAAAACAGGGTACCCGCTTGAGCGTGGACTTCCCCGCTCGAGCGGACCCTATAGGCCTGCAAAAGTGCTGGTTGCATGAAAAATGCGCTCGAGCGTGGAATAGAGCGCTCGAGCTGAAGGCCTGTCTACAAAACTCCACGCTCGAGCGTGAGGTTTCCCGCTCGAGCGGACATCCAACTCTGCAAAAGTGTTGGGAGCACGATTTTCCCGCTCGAGCGGACATCAAAATTATGGGTTTCCCAGATCGTGTTCTTGAGCTCCAAATCGGTTTTCCAGCTACATTACTTGCATACAATGGCTCAAATTACACATTTACACATGCTAACATGCTACTAATACAGAATTACAACATCAGGAAGCTCAATTTCATGATTTATCTACATGCATGTCCCATAATATCTCAAACCCATCATCAACATGCTCAAATTCAAACATTCAAGACTTATACTCCCATGATTTGTACATGCATGTGGGAGATGCTCATCATTCTCAACTTAGATAACACAAATGGTGATCAAAACATGAGTTTCCTTTAACATTTCACATGGACTACACACATTTGTGCTCAAACATGCAATTTCAAAGTAATTTCTTACATGCATGCACATATTAAGCTTCAATTCAACAATTCCAACACAATTTCATTTCAATCTTATTCTTGATCACCAAATTAGCTTGAACACACACAAAATTACGAACTATAATCCAAGAATTACTCACCTAGAAGCTTTGATCTTCTAAGCTCTAGTCAATTCTTGAGCTAAATCCCCAAAATTTCCAAGCTTTAAGCCAAATTGCACAATTTCTCTCCCTTTCTCTCACTAAGGTCGGCCCTCACTCTCTCACAATTGAATCCCTCAGATTTTTGAGTTCATAAGAGTTAAAGGGGAGTGTAGTGCTAATATACAACAAGCCCCACTAACAAATATTTATATATAAAATAATGGGGTACTTAATTTATCAATTTAATCAGTTTAAATTGACCAGAATCAATTTTCAATTAAATTTCACCGTAGGCTCTAAAAATTATGCCAATCACAATGGCGTAATCAATTTCGGGTTCTGTGGCCGATAAGGCCCTCAATTTAATTTCCAGAGCAGATTATTCAAACAGATATTCCTACGGTGAACAGGTAGAATTCCAAAGTCGCATATATTCACATAATGGCACACAAAAAATCATATCAAAACATATAGTCACATACGTATTAGGGACCAATTAGCATATTACGGAACAGGGGTGTTACACAAAAAATATCAAGAAGAGATATATACATATAGAGAGTCTCTTCTCCTCCTTCTTCCTTGGCAAGCAAGGTTTGAGCTAACCTAGCTTGTTCATCTCCACCATACACACCATACACAACCTGGTTTGATCATCCTAAGGTCTTGGTTGATCTTGAGAAAACATAATTCAAACTAGAGAGTACATAGGAATCAAGGTTGAAGCTCCAAAAACAAGTTTGTTTCTTGAAAGGTATAAGCTTGTGTCCTTCTTTCTTGCTTTCATTTCTATCATCTACACCATCATTCTTGCTGTTTTGGTGGCTTTTGGACTTGTTTGGGGTGTTGGAGTTGGGTTTGGAGAGTTACCAAAAAGGCAGAGAAGCTTGCTCTCTCGACACCTTTATCCATAACTCAAACCTTCTCCTTTTCACTTTCACTTTTTGGGTTTTCAAACTAATTTTTAGAGGCTTGAGAAGGCTAAAAACCATGTTTTGAAGCTTCAAAAATGGAGGGGTTTGCCACCCCTCCTTCCCTTTGTTCACTAGCTTTGATTCTCTTCCTCATTGTTAAGCTTTTAATGCGTTATTAGCCATTGTTTTTACCCTTTTAGGGGTTGTTTTGGTGATTCTATGGCCTTTAAAATTATTTCATGCTTTGGTTAGTTCATGTGTTATCCCACAAGTTGGCCTACATAACTTGTTGTAATGCTTTCTTTGCTTTGTTTTCATGATTAAGTGTTTCACTCTAACCAATCAATCAACCATCTATCACTTGTATTTGAGAATGATTTCAACTGAGCGAGGTTGCTCAAAACATGTAAGAATGGCTTACACTTAATGGCTTAATCTCTTAGGAGATTCATTGTCAATGGTGTAGCCTTTCTCTCATGTTTTTAGAGAAACCTCTTGTTTGACATTGTTTCTTGACTAGAGGATTTAACATCGCCATGGACAAATGGACTAATAAATGGATAGGACTAAAGCAAATTGGTTTAAAATTTGGTTCAACACATTTAAAGAAAATGGCTTGAAAATCTTGAACTTGGCCGGACGTTATGCCAAGCTTCTTGTGTCAAGTGTCATCATGCGTCAATCGATGGCGTTTTGATGTTCTTGAAGCGTCTCGACTTCCATTTTTGAGTTCATTTCATGACAAAAAGGAAAGGGTGGTCATTTGCATTTCATTTATTGATTTTGTCCAAAATCATATCCTAAAGCATCAAGCAATCAATTGCTCATTGATGTATTTAGAAATGATTCCATTATTCTCTTGCGGCCTTTCTATGACAGAGAAGGGAGGAAGGACAAACTGAGCTTGGAAAATGCTCTATCTACCCTGTTTCACCTCAGAGCACAGAACAAAACTGTGCACAAAATCAGTACATGATCGGCCCTTTGAAGGCCTGGTCGGGCTTTAGTGATGCACGGTCGGGCCTTGGTGTTTGGTCAGCAAGGAAATTCTGCAGAAATAGAGGCAATGGTTGAAGGTGGAACAGAGGCAATCTGGGCAGACAGAGTATCTTTCAAGTGATGTGCATGCACTCTCTATCCATCTTCCTTGGTGCTCATGTCAAATGCGTTTGATCGTTTATTGGCTTGATTAGCATAAATTAATTGTGATGCAATATTTAATTAGTCTAATTAGTTGTGCTGTAATATTTAATTAGCTTAGATAGTTAATTATTTAATTGCTTTAGTTAGCTTAGAATAGCTAGTTAATTCAAGTGTTGTAATTAATTAGTTAGTGTAACTAGTTATTCGATTCCGCTTTATAATATTTAATTAGATTAGAATAGGTAGTTAATTCATTTCAAGTGTTGTATTAGTTAACTTGATAAGCGTAGTTAGTTAGCTTATTCATTCGGACCCTCCTTCACGAGGGTATAATATTGTAATAAGTGTGCGTGCGTGTGTGTTTGTTTTCTAACCCCACATCTTTCTCCCTTTTATTTAATCGCTTTCGATGGTTAGATTAGGCATTATATTTCAATTAGCATACCTTATGCTTGCATATTTGCATCCATTCATTCGTATTGCATGCACTGAGGCTCAGCGCATCATACAAATTGCATTGTCGTTTCAATATTTTATTTGAATACGTGTTTATCGTATGTTGTTCAAATAGATTCATATGCCACATTACTAACCGAACCTATTAAATGCATATTGCATGTGTCGCATTAGATATCTTAACATAGTTAGGATCATACATTTTTCTAACTAGCTTTTGTTTTGACTTGGAGTACTTGGTGAGTTTTATACTTTAGTATACTTGCATGAGTGTGATTACTATATTGCCATGTTTCACATGCTTGCCATGGGGCTATGTGCTTAAATGCTAAATTGCATGAATGCTTGTGGATGAAGGCTTGTTGTTTGAATTGGAACAATTCAACGAATGTGCGTTTTAAGCCCACTTTATAAAGTGACAAATTATGTTTTAAGCCCACTATGTTTGGTGGTAAATCCGCACCTTTAAGCCCACTTGAGGGTGACAACTTCAAACTATTTTTGCAAACAAACATGAGTTGAATTGTTCTGAGTCTTGCGACTAGTCTATACTTGCACGTGTGCATCAAATAGTAAAGGTAGTTTAATAACCGGTATAAGAACACATAAGGTTTATAAAAAAGCATATCATGGTTAGTAGAGGCCGATCTTTTGATTGGGCGAACGGGGGTGCTCAATTCATGACCTTCCCCTTTCGTACCCAAGTTCCCGAGTCGAGGCAACTGTAGTGATAACGGACACGTGGCCTTCGGCACGAGTCAAGGTTTCCTAAATTTTCTTAAAAATAAAATATTTAGGTGACGACTCTGTATTTGACAAAGCAGTCTAATTTTGGCATTATTTGATTTAAAATAGATTTTCCAAAAAGGTTTACTGAATTGGACTCTTTGGTGTTTATTAGTTTCACATTGCATTTGTGAGACTAGATTCAGAACCGTGGGAGTCCCAACTGTGAGGCCTTCTTTTCAAACCCTTTCCGAAAGGCAGGGGCACGGAAAAAGGCGAGGCCACAGCAAGTTATACTAACCCTCCTCCTAATTATAACATCTACCAATTCCATCGTCTAACCAGTTAAAGTTCCTATATTCCAAATGGTTACCCTAAACCTGTAGTCTTGGACTAACTTCTTTACCTGCGCTCGTCTGGTAAAACACAGGAACCCATGCCCATTTTTTATCCCACCCAGGCGTCGATGCGGCACCCTTTGCTCACTTTTCGAAACACCCGGAAGCAGGCGCAACGTGTCACTTGAGGGGAACGACCTAACATTTAAACGATTCAAAGTAGGATTCATTGTCATAAGGGATCTGAGCGACTTTTTTACGTGTTGGCTGTCGGCTACCTAACATACAACTCTCCTCCTTAACCTGGATTTGGGACCGACGGAGTTAAAAAAGAAAAGAAAAGAAAAGGTGCTCTTATCGTCTATGTACTTTCAACTGTGCTTGAATTGCATTAATTTGATTTGAATAAATAATAACCTCTTGAGTTGGCAATAAAAGGAGAGTAATCGTATGTAAACCAAAAAAAGGTGTTGTATGAAAAACTATTCAATAATTTTAAAGCGTCATTTGTTCATACTTCAAGACTAATCATCATACATCATGCTCCTTCATATTCTTCAATCACTTGACACAAAATCACGGGCCCTATCTTTTCCACCAATTCAGGAGCACCCAATAACCACTGATGTTCTGTGGTCTTTGTACATTTTGTTGTGCTTGAACTGCATTAATTTGATTATGACAGATTATTTATTAACATATTATTTAATTATAAAAATGACACCATCACATCATTTTGCTACAAAATTTAATATTTTCTAAACAAGAAATATAGAAGTATAATATGAGCTTCTAAATAAAGGGGCTGAACCAGTATGGCGAGAGAGGCGTGGACGGCCTTCGGTGACACTGCATGGGAGTTGTGGAATGAAATTGTAGGTAAGCCCATAAGGCCCAATTCGCAAGGCCTAACAGACTTGAAATCTAGGAGTTTGTCTGTCAGTACATGGAAAAGCCCATTATAGAGTGGAGAATTTTAACAAAAGAAGAGTTTGACGAGTCTGTTAAAAAAAAAAAAAAAAAAAAACCCAAAAAATGAACAAACAGCCAATCACAACATCTAAAATCTTCCTTTTTTATATGGGGGTACACGTAATGATAATGCATGGGATGCTTTAATGGCAAAGAAAGAGAATATATATATATATATATATGTCAGAATTGATTCATAAAATTTAATTACTTATTTAGCGTATATGAGGGACCAATTTATAATAGCTTTTCAGTGTGCAAGTTTCCATTAGAGAAAGTGATTTTTCTTTCTCGTTCCCACCATATATAGCTGATAGCAATTGAATCGTAGGTCAAAAAAAAGAGAAAGAAAGAAAGAAAGAAAGATTAATTAATTAATGTTGTCATCATGTCATCATCAATGTCATCATAATAACCCTCCATACACATGAAACAGAGTGTGACCCAAACACTAGAGTGTGTGTGTCTCTATATGTATGCATTTGAAAGTTGAAAGACGTTTTGGATCCAATGAAATTGCATTTGCATGTGCATGTGGAATAATGAGTGGTTATGTCAGTCCATGCATGTGAATGTGGGGGATGACTCCATTGGATTTTAAATTTTAATATTTTAATCTATTAAAACCTTGACAGCCTTAGGAGAGAGAGAGAGAGAGAGAGTTAGTTTGTCAGCTTCTATATTAGAGCTCATGCTTGGAAAACATTATGGGAGAATTACATAAAAAAAGAACTAGAAATAAATAGAGAAAAAAAAATAGGGAATAAAAAATAATTACAAAAAAGTGAAATTCACCAAGCCAATTGCTAAAATATTCGTCTTTGTCTCTCTCTCTCTCCTCATTTTCTTCGACTTCATTTGTAATGAAAGGTTGTTATATAATACTAAAATATTTTACTTAAATTGTTCACTTTTTAAATAGTTTTATTAAACTTTTAAGGCAAAGGTGGGGAGATAATAAATATGTGGGGGAGGAGGCTGCCTTTTGCAAATTCTTTTGGGTTTTTTTGCCATGACTATGTTCATTTATATGATTAATTTAGTATGTGATAATGTGAGAGTACTATTATTATATTTTACAGATATATATATATATATATATAGTGCTTCGTGGACTATCAGCTATTTTCTTTAAATTTGTATCATTACAAAAGCACAAAGGTGGCCAACTTTCATGAGCCTCCTCCTTTTGGGGATCGCACTTTCCATTGGATGTTCTTTTTTAATACAAAAAAGTGGTTGAATTTATTTTAATCATAATTTATATTATATTTTAAAATGAATTTTAATTATATATTTTTATGAACTTTTTATATATTTTATTAATGTGTATTTTGTATTTTGTAACCGAAACTTAAAACTTAAAGCTTCTCATTGTTATAAGTTTCATTAAATTTTTTTTTTTTTAATTTTTACAAATGAGTCATGACAACCGTGATTAACTTCCCATTAGGTTTTCAAATCTTTATTAATTTTTAAAAATTGAAAATAGCAAGTATTCTTCATTTCGTAAAAAATGGGGCAGCCCAAAACATTAAAGGATTTTTTTTTTTTTTTTTTTTTTGGGGGGGGGGGGGGGGGGCGCGGGATAGCAAGGCACGCTTGATGAGAACAAAGCACACATGCATGGATATAGGACACTACGAATTCAGAGAATATACAGTAACAAGGCACTGAACCCTTTGCATGTCACAAAACCCTAAAAATTCCTATTCTTTTTTCTGTAATCTTTTTTATTTTTTTTAATTTCTTCATTTCACTGCTTCCCCCACTCACCATCATTACCCACAGCCATCATTATCATTTCCAACTCCATTTGCATGTTTTATTAAAATAATGTTTTATGTTTTCTACCTTTCTTTTGGCCTGTTGGCTGGTTGTTTTGTTTTTTTAATTTTTTTATAAGTTAGGTTTTGAGTTAACTTGCGTGCATCTCGATTAATTTTTGAAAGATCAATTTCACTGTTTACTAGTAGGGGTCTATTTAAAGTCAAAACAAAATTCTGGACGAACTAACCCAACATAAAAATTAATAACACTTAAAAAACTTTGAATCTGACACATAAAAATGTGCAAATTCTTAAATCCTAAACCCACCCCACTAAACCAACCTAGGAGGTACTAGCTGGCTGGTTTCTTCTTAGATTCATTTCTTTACAATGCGTATATAAACCTACTTTTCTACGTCTTGGTCATTATTTTCATCGATCCCTGACTATATAAACCTACCTTTCTACCATAAAAAGTGTACTTGCTATTAAACTCATATTGACTTCGAATTCACCTTTTCTCCTTTACTCTTTCTTCCTTTCCCACTTCTTTCACTATGTTTATTTTATCGAGTAAGAGCTAAATTTGTTTATTTTTTGAGTGTATTTCAAACGAGTTTAAATTGAATCCAATTCGAATAACTTAATTTTTAGAGAAATTGCAAATCAGCGATTTTTTCTTAAAATATTTACAAATTGAAGAAAAAATTTATAATTTTAATTATTAAAGTTGATAAAATTTACCAGTAATTTGTATTTTTATTTTTTGGGTTGAAAAAACATGCACTGAATTATAATTTTCTCTTAATTTTTTATGGTTGTAATGAAGTCATATTGAGTCAAATTTTAAAATATATTAAAACATGACTTGTTCACTTAATAAATTGATTTCAAACATATTTTTATCGATCCAAATATAAGCAACTCGATTATCTTAATTCATTTAACAACCCTAATCACTATAAGAATTTACACTTTTGGCGACTAAATTTTTAGTCGCCAAAACCCATGTTTTAGTCGTCAAACATTTTTAGCGACAAAATATTATGGTCGCAAGAGTGGTCGCTGAAGGATTGTTGGGGAAGGTAATTGGCGACTAAAATTATTTTAGTTGCTAAATGTAATGCAATACCGACTAATTTTTTAGTTGCTAAAAGTATTGAAAAAAAAAAATAAATATCACCTTTTTAGCGACTACAAATATTTGTCGCGAAAAACGTAACTTATATTTAGCTACTGAAGATTTAGTCGCCAAATTTTTTTTTGGTTCCTCCTATTATTTTTTTAGCTACTAAATATATTAGTCGCCTAAAGTGTGATTATATTTTAACAACTAAAAGTTTAGTTGCCTAAAGTATCATATATTTTGGCTACTAAAATTGTAATCAGCAAAAGTGTTTTTCTTGTTCATCAACATATTTTTTGCTACAAAATGTTTTAGTCGCCAAATGTTAGATTGTTTTCGGCTACTAAGATTTTAGTCCCCTAAAGTCTGCTTTTCTTTTTGCCTACCAATTTTTTAGTCGCTAAAAGTCTGACTTTTTTGGCTACTAAACTTTTAATAGCCAAATAGTTTGTTTTGCCTACTAAACATTTAGTCGGCTAAAGTCTCACATTTTTCGCTACTACACTTATAGTCAGCAAATGCTTTTTGTTTTTTGGCTACAAAATATTTTAGTTGCCAAATGTCTAATTATTTTTTAAGTTTTAATCACCTAATGTCTGCTTTTTGTTGGCACTAACCTTCGTAGTCGCCGCAATTGTTTTTTGAAATTTGTAATTAAAGTTTTAGATGCTAACATTTTAATCACTGAAATATGTACTTCCTTTTTTAGTACGAATTGTTTAGTCGTCAAAAAAATGATTTTATGTTTTATCACAAAATTGTAATTTCTTCACAACCTGTCTATATTTCGTGCAACTTGTAGTATGTATATAAACAAAACAATACATATTTTATTAATCATTCCGCAATCCAAATTACTTCCAACCAACCAAAAATGAATAACTGTAAATGTATATATTCCATACAAACCAACTATTGTCCAAACTAAAATTATCTTTCCACACAAAATAGAGAAGTATACAAAAATCCAACCCTTTATATACAAAAAAAATATTTAGTACCATGTGAAATGGCCATTTGGCGTGGTACAAATTACCATCGCAATCTGTACCACGATAAAAGGTGATCTACATGCCACGCTAGTAACTATCAATTGGATTACAAAAGTTATCTGTATTAGTAATACTAATCTATACAAAAGCAGACGACGACATAGTTAGCAGAATTATACAAAACTGTCAGGTGTCCTCCGTACACAAAAAATTGATTATCCATAAGTCCACACGAAAAGCTATCTATAAAAAAAAAATTAAAAAAAATAGCACCCATTGCAAAATATCAATTGCTTCAGACATAGGAAAAATGTTGTAATATCATGCATTTAAGATAGAACAATCTATAAAAGCCTTTTTCGAAATACAATCATATGTATGTTTGATGAAAGAATTATTCCAAACATGATTTCAATTAAAAAATACAATTTTTAGGAGCATACCTCTTCATAAAATAAATGTTTATTGGTAGAATGTTTTGCTTGTAAATTTATTTTAACACTTTTTCATTCCCATTTTCTTAGTCAAAGTAAAATAAATGAGTAATCTACGGGGTTATCTCCATAACCATATCATGCTTTCTTAATACGTTTACCACCCAAATGATCACCGTATATGATGAAACAATGACACCATTTACAATCAAAATGTTGAACATTTATTGGATGTCAAACTTTTTATTTTTCGAATAAATTTAAGGCGTTTTCAGCTCTAACTCCAAATCTACACGTGCTAATTACATTTCATCTGTTGTCATAGGTCTTAGTTGTCACGGGAAAGCTGGTTGTGACATTCGTATAGTGGTTCGGGGGCTGTTTCACATTTTTGCCCACCTAACTCCCTTTTTCGGTTAAGTTACAAGCATTTTTGGCTCTAACTCCCAACCTACACATGCTAATTACATTCCATCGGTTATCACAGGTCGTATTTGTCATAGAGAATCTGGCAGTGACATCCGTACGGTAGTTCAAGGGTCGTTTCGCATTTTCGCCCCCTTAACGCCCCTTTACGGTTAAGTTTATGGCGTTTTCGGCTCTAACTCCCAATTTACACATGCTAATTACATTTCATCTATTGTCACAAGTCCTATTTACGATGGGGAAACTGGTTGTGACATCCATATGATGATTTGGGGGCTGTTTTACATTTTTGCCTCTTAACGTCCATTTCTGGTTAAGTTTATGGCGTTTTCGGCTCTAACTCCCAACCTACACATGTTAATTACATTCCGCCTATTGTGATAGGTCCTATTTTTCATAATGAAGTTGGTTGTGACATTCGTATGGTGGTTCGGGGGTTGTTTTGCATTGTCGTCCCTTAATGACCTTTTCTAGTTAAGTTTAAGGCGTTTTCGGCTCTAACTCCCAACCTGCACGTGCTGATTACATTCCGTCTATTGTCACAGGTCCTATTTGCCATAACAAAGCTGGTTGTCACATCCATACAGTGGTTCAGGGGTTGTTTTGCATTTTCGCCCCCTTAACATCATTTTTCGATTAAGTTTATGGCATTTTCGACTCTATCTTCCAATCTACACATGCTAATTCATTCTGTTTACTATCACAAGTCCTATTTTTCGTGGGGAAACTGGTTATGACATCTGTACGGTGGTTTGGGGGCTGTTTTGTATTGTTCCTCTCTTAACACTCTTTTTCGATTAAGAATATGGCATTTTCGGCTTTAACTCCCAACCTACACGTGCTAATTACATTCTGTCTATTGTCACAGGTCCTATTTTCCATAGGGAAGTTGGTTGTGACATCCGTATGGTGGTTCGGGGGCTGTGTTGCATTTTCACCCCTTCAACGCCCTTTTTGATTAAGTTTAAAGTGTTTTTAGCTCTAACTCCCAACCTACACGTGCTAATAACATTCCGCTAGTTTTCATAGGTTGTATTTGTTATGACGAAGCTAGTTGTGATATTAGTACGGTGGTTCGGGGGCTATTTTGCATTTTTTCCCCCTTAATGTCTTTTTCGATAAAGTTTAAGGTGTTTTCGGCTCTAACTCCCAACCTACACGTGCTAATTATATCCCGTTTGTTTTCACAGGTCCTGTTTGTCGTGAAAAAGTTGGTTATGACATTCATATGGTGGTTCGGGGATTGTGTTGCATTTTCGCCCCGTTAACGCCATTTTTCGATTAAGTTTAAGGCGTTTTCAGCTATAACTTCCAACCTACATGTGCTAAATAAATTCCGTCTATTGTCACAGGTTTTATTTTCCATTATAAAGCTGGTTGTGACATCCGCACGGTGATTCGAGGGCAATTTTGCATTTTCGCCTACTTAATACCATTTTTCGTTTAAGTTTATGGCGTTTTTTACTCTAATTCCAAACCTACATGTGCTAATTACATTTCGTCTGTTGTCACAGGTCGTATTTTTCATGGGAAAGCTGGTTGTGACATCTGTATAGTGGTTCAGGGGCCGTTTCGCATCTTTGCCCATTTAACACCCCTTTTTTGGTTAAGTTTAAGGCGTTTTCGGCTCTAACTCCCAACCTACACGTTCTAATTTCATTCCACCGACTGTCACAGGTCATATTTTTCATGGAGAAGGTTGTGGTGACATCCGTGCAGTGGTTCAGGGGCTGTTTCACATTTCCGCCCCCTTAACGCCCCTTTCAGTTAAGTTTAAGGCGTTTTCGGCTCTAACTCCCAACCTACATGTGCTAATTATATTCCGTCTATTGTCATAGGTTCTATTTGTCATGTTGAAGCTGGTTATGATATCCATATTGTGGTTCGAGGGTTGTTTTGCATTTTTACCCCCTTAACGTCCTTTTTTGGTTAAGTTTATGGCAGTTTTGACTCTAACTCCCAACCTACATGTGCTAATTACATTCTGTCTGTTGTTACAGATCCTCTTTTCCATGGGAAAGCTGGTTGTGATATCCGTATGGTGGTTCGGGGGCTATTTTGCGTTTTTCACCCCTTTAACTCCCTTTTCCGGTTAAGTTTATGGCTTTTTTGGCTCTAATTCCCGACCTACACTTGCTAATTATATTCGGTTTATTGCCACAGGTCTTATTTTTCGTGATGAACCTAATTGTGACATCTGTACGGTGGTTTGGGGGCTGTTTTTCTTTTTCACCCCCTTAACGCTCTTTTCGATTAAATTTAAGGCATTTTCGACTCTAACTCCCAACCTACACATGCGAATTACATTTCGTCTATTATCACATGTCCTATTTGCCATGAAGAAGATGGTTGTGACATCCGTATGTTGCTTTGGCGGCTGTTTTGCATTTTCGGTTAAGTTTATGGCATTTTCGACTCTGACTCCCAACCTACACGTGCTAATTATATTTCGTCTGTTGTCACAAGTCCTATTTTTTGTGACGAAGTTGGTTGTGACATCCGTACAATGGTTCGGGGACTGTTTTGCATTTTCGCCCCCTTAAGGCATGCTAATTATTGAGAGTTAGAGTTTAAGGGATATCCGGCTCTAACTCCAAAACTATGAGTGCTAATGACATTCCGTTTGTTGTCACAGGACCAATATGTCACGGGAAAGATGGCCGTGACATCCTTATGGTGGTTCTGGGACTGTTTTGATTTTTTGCTCCCTCATCGCCCTTTTTCGGTTAAGTTTAAGGCATGCTAATTATTTTGCTTTGCCACAGGTCCTATGTTTTTTTTTTTTTAGGTTTATCTGTTAATGGAATATTTTTTGTTGTGATAATATGGGAAATTTGCATGATTAAATATTCTCTCCACTCCTCACGAAGTTTTTTTACATAATTAATGACTTAGTTAACAAATTAATTTCACATTTCTTTTTCTCCTCTTATTTGTATAATGTCAAAGCAATTCCAAGTTCTCCAAAACAATATTGTCAATATGTGAAGTATTTTTGTAGAACTTTTACTATCATATGAATGAATTTTTTTGGGTAAATTACACTGACACCCTCTGAGGTTTATGTTTGTTATAGTTTCCCCCCTCACCTTTCAGAAATTATATCTCCCCCTTTGAGGTTTAAAATTTCATTACAGATTCACCCTTTCAGCAATTTAATTTTTTTAAATACCAATTTTATCCTCATTGGGTAAATTACATTGACACCCCTCACATTTTAGAAATTACAATCCCCTCCCTAAGATTTAAAGTAGCATTACCAATTGCCCCTTTAGTATTAGTTGGAAAAAAAATCATTGAAAAAAAAAATTAATTGGAAAAAAAATTATTTGTAACAAATTTTTTTGTTTTGATAAGTCAAATTAATTTTATTTTGATAAGTCAAAAAAAATTTGTTTCTTAACCAAATTAATTTTTAATTTTTTTTTCTAAAAATCAAACCATACATAGCATAAGAATCTTTTGATAAGTCATTTGTTAACATATGTTTTTTTTTTTTAGGTTTATCTGTTAATGGAGTATTTTTCGTTGAGATAACATGAGAAATTTGCATAATTAAATATTCTCTTCTCTCCTCAAGAAGTTTTTTTTACATAATTAATGACTTAGTTAACAAATTAATTTCACATTTCTTTTTCTCCTCTTATTTGTATAATGTCAAAACAATTCCAAGTTCTCCAAAACAATATTGTCAATATGCGAAGTGTTTTTGTAGAACTTTTTCTATCATATGAATAAGATTTTTTTTACCAAATAGGATAATGACCATTTGGACCTTGCAACAGAGTTGTGAGTTGTAAAACCACGTTGTTTAGATGATTAAGTTGTTCTTGTTGTGCCTCCCTTGTTTTTTTTCCTTCTTCTACTTGTTTCATCATCTCTTCTCTTTCCCTTACCATCTCTTCATGATCTCTCTGTCGCTCTTCTTTCTCCTTCATCAACTCTTCGTGATCTTTTTCGTGTTCCTCAGGAAAAACCTCCATTTCAGCTCTCGTTGCCCCCATATGTTTGTCATGAGCTCGTGCCACACTATCATATAGCGAAGAGGGTCGTGGGCTAATGCCAAATCCACGCAAGTAATTCTTTTTCTGGCCAAGAACTTGTCGTGAGAGTTCCTCCTGTGTCAATGGTGTCCTCGCTTCCGTAGCTGCCACTTGTAAATTCACTATCTCATCTTGTCATTACAAAAAAAAAGAAAAATAAAAAAAAGTAGACTATTCAAGAAATGCACAAGGAATAGCATGCAATTTTGTGCCAAGATACAAATTAATATTAAATACAATTGCACAAGGAGTTCAATACCTACTGTAGACACCCCATTTTTGACCGACCTTAAGACTCAGACGTCACTGATTGAGCGCTCGGTGATGTTGCATATTGTGCTCGTTCTGAGGTTGCGGAGTCCCGGTTGCGAACCTTGCCTTCGGACATCCGGACTCTTTTGTGTTTTGCCTCGGTTTACGAACCAGGCTCGATTTTCTCTATTTTCTCTTCCCGAAGGGAGGGAGAGGTCTCGTAGATCTTCTCTCAGTGGCCGTAGGCTACGTTTCGTGGTCGTAGGCCATTTTGCCCGTTTGGAGTCCGGTTTCCGATTTTTCGGAGCCGTTGGCCGTGTGCCTCAGTTCGGGACCACTTAACCATCTCCGTTTGCTCCGGTTTTTGGCATACTTCTTATTTACTCCCTTTTGAGGGACACTGAGGTCTGAGAGACCCACTTCGTGGTCGAATGCCACTTTCGGTGCTTAACAGGCGGTTTTCGGGGCCCCAAACTGCGCGTTCTGGCCCCCGAACATTCATTTTGCATCGATTTTTGTTCATTTTTGGCAGGTACCTCTGTTTCATCACCAGGAAGGCCGTAGAAGGGTGGGAGGCCAGCAATTGTTTCAGCAACCAGTTATATTTCTCTGGCGCCCTCCGACGCCCATTTTTCTCACTTCCAAGCCAATGTTGACCACTCTAGGGCCACTTTCTTGCACCCAAAACCATATATTTGTGATGTAAACACCTGGGAGGCCACCAATATCATATGGCCAGCCACTAATGTTGCTTGACCCTTTTGAACCCCTCCTAAAAGTGGGTTGTTCTCTCTCCTGGGTCACTTTTTCCAGTGTTTGACCACATGGTTGTGTTGTGCACACATGGGATGCCACCAATATCATATGGTCGGCTACTAATTCTCATTGACCTTTTTGACCCTTGGCCGGCCGGCCATAAGAGATGGCCGGCCGGCCACCTGTAGCTTGGATAATTGGCCGGCCATGATCCTCAGGGTTGGTACATTACAAATATGTATTCATTTTCCCCGGATTTGGTATCTGGAAGGGGGTTGCCTTTTTGGAGGGAAACTTGAATGTTTTCCCCCCCCCCCCCATTTTTCCCTCTCTTTTTCCCCTCATTTTGCCTATATAATAGAGCATCCAACTCTGGTTTTGGGTTGAAAAAATCACCTAAGAGCCTTTGCATTATATCCCTCTCCTTCTCTATTTCCAAGCAAAAAAACCTTCCAAGTCCTATACCCCTTTCCACACCACCACCAAGCTCCACCCTTCCATCCTTCATTCCAGCAGCTGGAGGCTCTTCTTCAAGGCCTAGGAGTGCTACATCTCAAGCCAAAAGGGTGCCAAAGTCAAGTCTTCAAGGGTAAGCTCCATTTCCCCTCTTTTGGTCCATATTTTGTTCAATACATAAGTCATACATGCTTGCTGTTTTGAGCTCCGGCCCTAACTGAAAGTGACATTTTTTTGAGCTCCTTTTCACTTTTGTTTAAGGGCCCCTCACTGTTTGAGGCCCCCTTGATGCACTTGCTTCATTGTCCTTCTTATATGCCATTATCTTGTGTAGTATTTTTGGCCTAGGTATAATCTGTTTTGAGGCATATCATAAACTGTAAAGGGGCTTATTTTGATCCCTTCTTCAACATTGTTGAAGGGCTCATTGCTGTTTGAGGCCCCCATTCATCACTTGCCTTTATATCTCTATTTTGGCCCCATTTTTGCATGATTTATTAGCCTCTCGAGCTCCTATTTTTGGGCTCTTTTCAGAACTGAAATAAGTCTTATTTTGACCCATTATTCATGTTTCATTGAGGGTCTTTCATGGTTTGAGGCATCTTTTATATACTTTGTGTTATATCTCTCTTTTTGGCCTCATTTTGTATAGCATTTTGGACATATTTTCATACTGTTTTGGGTCCGGCCATCAACTGTAAAATGAATTATTTTTGGCCCCTCTTCAACATTGTTGAAGGGCCCCTTTGTGTTTAAGGACAGCAACCACTACTTGCTTCTTTGGCCACCTTTTGGCCCATTTCTTGCATGAGAGTTTAGCCATACCTGTGCTAGTTTTTGTGGTTTTCCATGAACTGTAAAAGATCATGTTTTGGGCCCCTCTTCAACTTTGTTGAAGGTCCCTAATCTGTTTGGGGTCAGAAGCTGTGAGTTGCTTCTTTATCTCACATTCAGGGCCATTTTTGCATGCTAGTTTTGCCCTATTTGTGTTTTCTGTTTGGCCTTGCTTAGAACTGAAAACATGCTTTTTTTGGGGCTGCCTTGAATCTTTCTTCACATGTCATGACCAAATAATGCATGCATTGCATAGCTATAGGCCATTTCATGCACCAAAATTCATGTTTCGGGACTCGTTCCATGCATCGGGTTTCATTTTACCGGGTTTCGGGGCTGTTTTGCATCTCATTTTACCTCTGATTTTTGCATTATAGCATATCATACTCCATGTCTTTGCCATGTCTCATTAGAGTGGCATTTCGGTGTGCACGCATTTCGAGTTGTCTTGTTTTCATCTGATGGCCTCCTATGTGAGTGTGGCTGAGGCTCTCTCATGTTGGTGTAAGCCCATTATTGCATTGCGTATGCCATTTCATCCATAGCATTGTGTATGCTCGGTTGTGTATTACCTCGTGCAGCGTGTATGCCATTCCATAACATTGTGTATGTTAGGATTGTTCTTAGTTGCATTTCATGCATGTCATGCATATTGCATCGTGTTCGGGATAGGAGTTAGCCCGGGCACGGGAAACGAGATACGTTTCGTACTCCGAGTGACGGAACGTGTCTCAATTCTAAGTCACCGACACTCCGGATTATCCATGATGGAGTTAGGTTTTAGTTTTGCTTTCATGTGCATTCATTCTATATTGAGTTGCACAATTCGACTCCTCGGCCATCATGCATCGAGATGCGTGATTGGTGGCACGAGGATCAAGGCATGCATACATTTGTGAAAATACATTGCTATGCCCCTTTCGTGCTCTCTGTTGCAGCAAATCAAGAATCAGCGGTCTTCCGAGGATTGGTACGCATTTCAAGAACAGGTGCAAACAGAGGCTAATTAGGGCATCGTCATGGATTTCCGCGCAAAGGCAACCCGGGCATGCATCATTCATCATCCGGAATGGAATCAAGGCAGTCCCTGGCTTGCATGCCAGTTTATTTATTTTCTTAGCTAATTTGTTAATTAATTAGGAATTTGTACATATTTGGACTGTAATATTTATTTGGACTGTACTATTCTTTTATTCGGGACTGTATATTTATTCAGACCCTCTACGCGAGGGCAATGTTGTAATAAGTGTGCGTGAGTGTGATGTATGTCTTCCAACCCCACGCCTTTCTTCCCTTTTATTTACCTGCTTATGATGGTTAGATTAGGGCATATTTCAATTAGCATACAGTATGATAGCATGTTTGCATTCATTCATCTGTTTTGCATGCACCGGGCTCAGCGCATCATACTAACTGCATTTGTATTTCAATTCCAAGTTGAATACATGTTAGCTGTAGCATTCCATATGCCATGTTTAGAATAGCCGAGCCTGCTATAGTTTGCATTTTTGCATGTGTTGCATTAGGCATTTCTGTATACTTAGGATTCATGCATGATTTCTAATGAGTTTTTGTTTTGGCTTGGAGTACTCGGTGAGTTTTATGCTTTAGCATCCTTGCATGTGTGTGAGTGATTGCCATGAATAGCATGCTTACCATGAGGCTAATTGCTTATGTGATATAACTGCTTGAATGCCTGTGGGTGAAGGTTGGGTTAGTTGGATTGGGACAATTCATCAAATGTTTGTTTTAAGCCCACTAGATAGTGGCAAAACCATCTTTTCTAAGCCCACCCGAGGGTGGCAAAATCTGCATTTTAAGCCTACTTGCGAGTAGCAAACCATCTTTCAAAAAAACAAACATGAAATGTTTTGTTCCAATTCAGGCGACCCAGTCTATACTTGTATGTTGTGCGCATCACATAGCAAAACTAGGCTAATAACCGGAATAAGAACACACAAAGTTTTCAAAACTAGATATCATAGTTAGTAGAGGCCGATCTTTGATCGGGCGAGCGGGGGTGCTCACGAAGTGACCTTCCCCAATCGTACCCAAGTTCCCGAGCCGAGGCAACTTTGGTGATGACGGACACGTGGCCTTAGGCAAACGAGTCAGGGTTTCCTAAATTTCCCAAAAATAAAATATTTAGGTGGCGACTCTGTATCTGGCAAAGCAGTCCATGTTTGGCACTTCTTTCAAAAATCTGTTTTTCTCAAAACGATTTGCCGGATTTGGACTCTTTGGTTCAGACTTAGAACCGTGACAATTTGAGAGTCCTGAGCTGTAGTGACCCCAAATGAACAGAACGGGACTCACCCTCCCGGGGCGTTCGGGGACGTCTACACCTACCTGTAGCTCACTGCATTTGGGATGAAACCATTCGTTAGTCTTTTTCAACTTGAGTGATTTCGCATAAAATTCTGGAAAATCCAACTCTCCATTCTCACCTACCTATTAATTTCAAATAACAAAATTAATTCGTCAAAGTATTAACCATGACTTTTGGTTACATAAGTGATTTATATATTTTTCACATGAACAATTTCTCACCATGTTCGACATTGCTATTGGAAATGATCAAGATCCACTTGTACGATTATATGAAAGCATACTCCTATTTGCTTTACCGACTTTTGATCGTTTCTAAAAAAATGTAGAGATTCAACAATTATTACATGTGCAAGCATAATACATTTTTCAAGCAATAGAGTGGTTTATAAATGTTTCGTACCAAATGAGATTCATCTTTCCAAGCCACGTTAATCATATGTTTCCAATCGTCCAAGCAAACTCCTGTAGGTAGATGACTATAGGGGTCATCAACACCCTCTTCTTCAAGTTCGAGGAAGTACTGCTTTAGGTTGTACCTCCAATTCTTGTACAAAAGATACGCCTTTCAATCAACGATCTCTTGAGCTTGCTCGTCAGTAAAAAAATTCTCACCAACAATTACAAATATAAGTGATGAAGACATTTAATTCAAGGTCAATAATAACTAGCACAGCTTGTACAACAACATCTTTAATACTTTGATCAATTTTGTTTCATGACTTAATGCCCTTGAGAGGGCACAATCGCCTAATTTGCAATCCTAACTCATTTGCTGCTGGGGCGGCATTCCCTCCAGTCATTGCATTCAATAGGCGATTGACATAGACATGCAGTTTTTCCCCTTTTCAGCTCCCAATTTTTTTTTGCACTCCTTTACCTAGGGTAGATCTGTGTACCCAAGTTGACCTAGTTTTCCCTGGTAAAGAAGGGGCAACAAGTCACACATTCAAATTGGAAATTGCGTCCCAAACGTATAATTGACAATAATGGAGTACAATGGTCTTACCTGCTCTAAGAGTCTGTGTCTCTTCCACAACTGTTTGTGTGTCATCTGGTGGCTGCGTATCATCGGAAAAGGTGAGCGGGATGGCAATATGATATGCAGATGTCGCTGAGGCTGATGCATTGTTGCCACTTCCTGGTTTCTTACGCCGTGAGATCTTCATCCCAGGCACCATGCTGCTAGTTGCAATATATTTGCAAACATGATATACATTAAGTAAAAACATCACATATATAAAATTATTTACAGAATTTTAGCAATATGGAATATTAACAGAAGCTAAATCATTCACAAATTACTTCATCATGCTTGTCAAAGAATAGGAAAAATACTTCATCATGCTTGTGAAAGAAAGGTGTTGTATGTGACTCAATGGCTAGCATAAATTTCAAATGAAGAGGGTCATCAATTTAAGAGGTTCAACATTGCAAAAAATATTACAAGTACATCTCAAAAATGAAAAACATGAGGTCTCATCGCATTACATAAAAGATAAAGAACAAAAACAGTCTCATCATTTTTCCCATTATATTAACAAAAGAAGGACAAAAAAACAAAATAAGAAGGACTACCAAGAACACACATTCAAATTTAGAACCCATACATCAAGACTCTATGTCCATATTTGTATCAAAAACCACTTTTAAGCTTATCTTCTTCTTCATCGTTACCCTCAATTGTTGGTTTATCTTCATCATCACAGATGAAGTCATCATCCATAACAACCTCAGGTTATACAAGGTTAGCAAATTGCAAAACTTCTATTGGAATAATTTCAACGTCAATATTATCTCGATGCAAAACCACATCGTCATCCATAACCTTAGTTGGTACAACATTAGTGCTTTCTTCTTGTTAGAACACATCATCAATTTTTGGCACATCCAACTCTAACAGATCCCAAATTCTTCGATGTTGGAACTTTTTTACTACTCTCCAATTGGCACCTAACTTCGTATCATGGACGTAGAAAACTCGTTGAACTTGACTTGGTAACACAAACGGGTCATCTTTATATCATCAAGCTCTTACATCAATAGTAGTCAAATGTGGTTCGACTTGCAAAGTTTTGCTACTACCGTTGTTATACCATTCACATTGGAATAAAACAACACGATGCCTAAACAAATATGTCATTTCCCAAACTTTGCGAATATAGCTGTAGAACTTTATCAATTGGCCTTCATGGTCCCCTTTCACTACCAATTCACTATTTTGACTTTTATAACGGTTGTCACGACCGAGAGTATGGAATCGGATGCCATTACAAATGCATCCCGAATATGTGTTCACTAAGCCATTATGACCATTTGCTAATGCTCATATGTCACAACCCAAATCCGTCCCTATAGGTTTAGTGTCGTAACCGGCCAGTAATCTGAGATTATCAAAGGCCTTCTTGTACAATCAAAAATAATCGGGGCTAGCGGAAATAATATTAAAAAATACCAATAGTCTAATGAGCTATGCATCTATATGAACAAAAATTTACATGCAAAAACGTTAATTTACCCACATTCAGTACATAACTTGTAACTTAACATCTTATATATAACATATGCACGTAACAAAAGTTTACTTCACGATCAAAAGCTTGACAATGGCCTTCCAGGCCTAGCCTAACTCGGAGCACTCAAAACAACTCGATAGGCTTCAAAAGGGTAGCTCGACTAAAGACCCCTTTTAGACTTGACCTCTAGAACGCTCACGTATACATATATATAAAAACAGTGAGCTAAAGCCCAGTTGTAGACACCCCATTTTTGACTGTCCTCAAGACTTAGACGTCATCGTTTGAACACTCGATGATCATCCATGCTCGTGTTCATTTTGAGTTTCTGAAGGTCTCGGCTGTGCGCCTTGCCTTGGAGCCTCTCAACTTGTCTGTTTTGTGCTTGGTTGTGGACCAAGAGCTTTTGGCTTTGTTTCTGAGGGAAGGGGGTGGCCTATTGGCCAGCCCTATAACCCATCGGCTAGGCCCCTTGCCCATCGGCCATTCCCTCTTTCCATCGGCCATCAGTGGTGGCCGGTCGGCATCCCTGATGGCCAGTTGGCACCTTTAATGGCCAGTCGCCCATACCTTTTGGCCGAGGCCCTTTTTTTTGCTTTTTCAAATATTTTTATTGCTAGTTGTGCCAGCTGGTAAGCATAAAACTCATCCTCCATACACATGTATGGAGGGATTGCACCAAGCCTCTAGCTTGTTCAACAAGCTTGAGACTTGGATTTCGATAAGAGGGGAGTTCCCTCTCCCTTTCCAGAGGTTCAGAAATTGGAGATACAAAACATATCCCTCTCTCTCTATATTTCTCACTCTCTCTCTATATTTGCACTTGTTTGTGCCTTAAAGTGACTTTTCTTCACACTTTTGCACTAAAGCACCTAGTGAAACACCTTCACTCTTGAGCTGAAGTTCTTGGTGGTTGCATTTGAGTGGTTTAAGCTTGGTTTTGCCTCAGAAGTGGCTGCTTTGAAGTTGCTCTTCAAGGGTGAGTCTTCCCCTTCTTTAAAGTTTTGTTCTTTCATTGCTTACTTGGCCATCTTTGCATGCTTCTTTTGGCTTAACTTTCAACTATAAAAAGTTTCATTTTTAAGTATTAAAAATGGTTGTTTGAGGCTTGATTTGAGTTAGGGGTGGTTTACCCCCTTTGGTAGCTTGTTTGGCTTTGTTTTGTGCCATCTCTTTAGGTCTTTGAGATAAACTTTTCTTGGCCTTTTAACCACTAAATTCCAGAGGAATTTCAGTGGTAGAAAGTGTGTTTTGAGGCCTCAAATAGGAGGGGGTTGTCCCCATCCTCTTCTCTTGTTTGCTTGTGTTGGTGGCTCACCAAAAGAACATGTATTTCTATCTTCTTGAGGCTTTGTTTGAGCACTTTTTTGTGATTTTTCAAACCTTCCATAACTCTGTTTTTGGCTATCTTGGTCACCTCTTACATGCTTCTTGTACTTGTAGTATAATCCTACTTGTAGCTTTGCAAAGTAGTACGTCTTTTTAGCATGTTGAGGCTCTATCTTAGCATGTTTTTGTGACTTTTCTAACATGTTATAAATCTATTTTGGGTTGGTTCAATCACTTGTTGCATGCCTCATGTACTTGTAGTACAATCCTCCCTATAGCCTTAACATGCATCATGCTTTGGACCATCATTTTAGCATGATTTTGGCTCCACTCCAGGAAGCTTTTACTCATGTTTTGCCATGCTTAAGCTCTGTTTTAAGTTGTTTTGGTCATGCATGCCTTGCTTTGTATAGCCATAGTACAATCTTGCTCACTAGCTTTTAGTTTCCAAGTCACTAGCATGCATTGCTTGGGCTATTTACATGATATAACATCATTTGATATGTGATTTCAGAGCATGTTTCACTGTCATGCCCTCACATCTTTCACTCTTTCAATGCTTTGGAGAGTTATGATTTATGCCTTAAACATGAGCTAATATGTATACCATCTTGCCTAAACTTTTGGGCTACCATTTTAATGTGTCTTGGGTCTTATTTTTCCATGATACAACTCTGTTTTTGGTTGGTTAGAACATCCCTTATTTACTTCTTACACTTGTAGTGTAACCATGCACATTGGCCTCGCATGCTTGGTGTTTTGGCTTACCATGCCAGCTTGTTTTGGCTTCATTCCATGCATGTTTTGGCATTATTTTGACCTGCCTTGGGACTATTTTGAGTCATCTTGGCCGTTTGGGGCTTTCTTGATATGGCTATGGTGCAAGTACCTTTACTAGCCTTAAGCTTTGAGCCTCCTGGCATGCCTCATTTGCCATATGTGTATGTTTTGGCATCATTTGGAATGATATTTCAGAGCATATAGTGTTGTCACACTTCTATGTTTTTTCACTCTTTAAGTGCTCTTAGGAGTTGCACCTTTATGCCCTATTTATGGGCCAATGCATGAGCATGCATTTTATTGCCTTCAATGCTAGCATTTCAGAGCATTTTGGCCATTATTTTGGCATGCATGAGAACTGTTTAGGGTTGGTTTAGTCCATTAAGCATTGTATTGCATGCTTCTTGTATGATGCTCTTTACTTGCTTTGATACTTTAGCCTTCAAACATGCCATGCATGCATTGTTCACATGATAGACTCTTGTGCATGCCATTAGCATTGATAGGTTAATCATGTTGTATGTGTTGCATTGTGTTTGGAACGAGCGTTGATCCAAACACAAGGAATGTGGCACGTTTTGTACTTAAAGTGATGAAACGTATTGCGTTTCTTGATTACCGACCCTCTTGATCAATCATGATAGAGGTTAAGGCCCTTATGTGTTGTTTGTGCATTCATCAACATTGTGCAAACTTGACTCTTTGGCCATCATGCATTGAGATGCGTGATTGGTGGCTCGAGAGCCGAGCACTACACTCCTTTGAGCTTGAGATATGATAAGGAGTGTGGTTACACACACATTTTCTTGCAAACACATTGCCATGCCTCTGTTTGCGCTCTGTTGCAGCAAAAGGAGAAATTACAGGAAGCAATGGCCGACCAGCCATCAAAGCTGCCGACCGGCCGCTAAGGCTACTAATCGGCTATCAAAAGTGGCCGATGGCCGTCAACTTTGGCCGATGGCCATCCCTCTTGGCCGACCATCCCTCAGCATGTTTCTAAGGTGGATGAGAAGTATCTTGGAAGTTGGCATAATTTTCAGAAGTCCAAAAGAGTGCAAACAGAGGCATCATGAGGCACGGTAGTGGATTTCCGGGAGGACACGACCGAGCATGCATGCATCCTTTGTCCTCGAGGCCTTTTAACCGCTTTGCTTAGCTAGTTAATTCATTGGTTCTATACTTAATTAGTTAACGTGCTTAGCTAATAGATCTATGTAGTAATTTGTAATAGTTAGCTTAATTAGCATAGCTAGTTGGCTTTCATTTCATTCGGACCCTCCTGTGAAAGGGCGTATTGTTGTAATAAGGGTGAGTGCGTGTGTGCATGTCTTCCAACCCCCATTTCTTTCTCCCTTTTATTTAACCGCTTTCGATGGTTAGTTTAGGGCATGTTTTGATTAGCATCCTTATGCTTGCATGTGTGCATCATTCATTTGTCTTGCATGCACTGGGCTCGGCACATCATTCAAACTGCATCGCATTTCAATACACTTACTTGAATACGTGTTTAATAGCATGTTATCAAGTATTGCATTCATATGCCATCTTAGATAGCCGAGCCTATTTTAGTTGCATTTTTGCATGTGTTGCATTAGGCATCTTAACATAGCTAGGATCATGCATTGATTACTAACTAGCTTCTGTTTTGGTTCGGAGTACACTGTAAGTGTTTATGCTTTAGCATCCTTGCATGAGTGTGAGTGTTGCCATAACAACATGCTTGCCATGAGGCCATATGCTTATTTGATATAACTGCATGTATGCCTGTGGATGAAGGCTTCATTGCTTGAATTGGAATAATTCATCGAAATGTGCGTTTTAAGCCCACTTGGAGTAGCAAATCATCATGTTTTAAACCCACATTGTTTGGTGGCAAATCCGCATTTTAGCCTACTTGTGAGTAGCAGCTTCAAACCATTTTAAAAAACAAACATGCGATGTTTTGTTCCAAATCGAGCGATTTAGTCTATACTTGTATTCTATGCACATCACATAGTAAGGTTAGCTAATAAATTAAAATAAGAACACATGTGTTTATAAAAACAACATATCATGTTTAGTAGAGGCCGATCTTTGATCGGGTGAGCGGGGGTGCTCATTTCAGGACCTTCGCTTGTCGTACCCAAGTTTCCGAGCCGAGGCAACTTTGGTGATGACGGACACGTGACCTTAGACATGAGCCAGGGTTTCCTAAATTTCTCAAAACAAAATATTTAGGTGGCGACTCTGAAATCTGGAAAAGTAGTCCATGTTTGGCATTTCTTGATTAAAATCAGTTTTCCAAAACGATTTGCCGGATTTGGACTCTTTGGTGAATTATCAGTTTTACATTGCACTTTGTGAGATTAGATTTAGAACCGTGACAGGAGTCCGAACTGTAGTAACTAGAACTACAATTCGCGCCCTCGCGCGCAGAGCGGAGTTTCGGGCGGTCTACACCAGTGAATAACATTAAAGTAAAGGGGTTAGTGAATGAATTTCAAATATATCATATATGTAAAACAAATCATGACACAATCATTTATATTAGTCTCATATCATAACATAACATAATGGTACATCTCACCAAACATATCACATATCGTCTTCCGACTATAGTAATCGGTTCCGGATACCGATTAAACACATACCACCACAATGAAGTGGCTAACGAGATCTCGTAATCACATATATGTCATGGATTCGCATTAACATGCCGTTCTCCATGACTTAGGACTATCTATGGATGCAATAATAGATTTCAAACATAGGACATTCGTTCATGTAAACAAATATCAGTTCAGAAATTATAACTTATCAAATTACATTTGGAACATAATTCATATGAGCATATCTTTACAATAACGTTACTCACAGTGGGCTTCCAGAACAGTTGGTCAAGCAGTCCTTGACTCGTGACCTACAATAAAAAATATGCATAGCACGATAAATAATCATCTTAAATATATTTAGTTCACTTAAGCTTTTATAGGTGACTAGAATTATGAATAAATTAGATTATTAATTTCCTTTAATCTCTAATTAAAACATGTTTAGCCATGTATTAACCAAACTAATTAAATATAAATAATCTAATCATAAACCAATCCTTATTAAGTTCACTAATTACACAATCAAGCCTAAATTAGGCTCATACACATTAAATTACAATTATTCAGTCGTGTTTAAATTACTGAATCAGAAACTCATAAATATGCACATTTTGCAATTTCAACTCCATTTTCAAGCAAATCAAGGCCCAAATAATTAATCTTCACATTTATTTCCATAATCTTAAGCCTAACTCAATTTCAATTGAATTTAATTAATTCTCAATTAAGGTGTAATTTGACTACATCTAATTTTATGAACCTAAATCAAATTTTTAATTGAATTCCTATAAAATTCTAAATATCAAATTAAACCCATTCTTCCATTTTTGAAGCTCAATTTCATGAAACATCCATTTTCTTAAACCCAAGCTCTAATTACATGCTTAATCTCTCCTTAAACTCCATGAATCATGCTTGAAAATAAGTTTAGAATCATTGTTCTTTTGAAAATATGTCATGCATGTAAGGATTATGAGCTAATTCATTCAATTCTTCCATATATATATATATATGCATGCATGTCTTAATCCTTAGCAATATGAGCAAAACCTTCATTTGATCACCAATTCTTCTTAATTTCGGTCTTAATCTTTAAAGATGTTGCATATGTAAATCTCAATTTCAAGAAATTAGAGTGAGAATGCTTACCATACTTGTTGAATTATGAGAACTCAAGGCACTCTTCTACCTAAATTCTTCTTTTCCTTCTCTTGGTGTTCTTTTATTTCCTCTCTTCTACTCTCTGAACTCTCCGGCACAACCTCTCCCTCTCTCTCTCTACGTGTATAACTTGTATGACACCTAACAAGACCCACTAACCTCTCTTTTTCTTTTCTATTCAATTTATGGCCACACACTAATCCTTTTGATTTTACCTATTTTGGGTTTAATTAAAAAAAGTTAGGAATTATATGAATTCACTCAAATTAATTCAATCCTCGTTCTTATAATCTTAATTACACTAAATTAAATTATACTAATGTGTATTAAGCTCTAATTCCTAGTTAATTATTTAATTCCAACCCATTAAAATTAGCGAATTAGACGGAATCAATTTTTAATTAAACTTCCCAGATAACTTTAAAAATTCGAATTAACATATCCTTGTACTCAATTTTGATTTCTGAACCCATTTATGTCGTCAATTTCAGTTTCAAAGCCAAACTCACAACGAATAGTTTCTCAATTTAAACATGTATTTACAACGAATCAAATTAGATAATTCACAATTAATCACTTGGCACATGTCATAGTTAAAATTCAATACATAATTAATCACTTATAATTACGATTAACATTTTGGGGTCGTCACACCATATCTCATCGGTTGCTTTTGGTGATTTGTTGTTTCGCAATTGATTCATTTGCATAAAAAAAAAGAAAAAAAAAAGTGTCATGTTATTTTTGACATAGCTTAACTTCATGTGTAAACTATATTATAAGGAATTTTAGCTTACGCAATTTTTGAACCATGTAGAAAATTTTTTGCATTGTTTCTTGGCAATGTCACATGCACTTCTATGTTGTTGTTACAACAGCATCTCGTGTTCCCTAGTTAATACAACATAATTCATAAGTAATTTGAAAAATGATTGCTAAAAAAAAGCATATAGCTCACATATAGTACGTCGAAAGGTTCGAGTTGTACTAAAAAAAAGTATAAAGCTAAACTCCATCCAAATACATTGAACAAAATGTCGTACACTCTCTGGAAATGTAAGCCTCCACAACGGAACCTTTCTGGCTGAGCTTTATTGCTAACAAATCCTTTCAGAAGTCCGAGCATCCTACATGGCAATATGATTTGAAAGTCAATATTTACATTTTGTACTATATTTAAATGCATATGAAAGGGCACTCGTGGTATTACCTTTCAGTGAGATACATCCATCGATATTGTACAGGCCCTCCAAGCATAGCCTCGTGAGGCAAATGAATTGCCAAGTGGACCATGACATCAAAAAACGCAGAAGGAAAAATCTTCTCAAGCTTACAAAGTATAAGTACAATTTGTTTCTCCAATTTCTTCAAATCAGTCACCCTCAATGTCTTTGAGCACAAAACTCTATGAAAAAAGCTCCCAACTTAAAAAAGTGTGGTTCCAATGTCCTTGGAAAGGTATACACGCATCCTAATTAGAAGTAGTTGTTGTAGAAGGGTATGACAATAATGATGGCCAGTTAATTTTCCACCATGAGCGGTGACACAGTTGGATATATTTGCTGCATAGCCATCAAGGTACTTAATCGATTTCAAGAAATCACAAAAACCTTGTCTCTCCAACGAGGACAATGTGTACAATGCCGGAGGCTTCTTGAATGAGCCATTGGAACGCTTCTTTAAGTGTAATTCCTTTCGTATTTGCATGTCCTCCAAATCCAAGCGTGCTTTATCCGTGTTCTTGTTCTTGCCATCTATGCTCAATAGTTTCCCAAGTAGATTGTCACATATATTCTTCTCTATGTGCATGACATCAAGGTTATGTCGAAGTTTCAACGTTTTCCAATAGGATAGGTCGAACATAATGCTTCTTTTTGTCCAATTGGAAGTTGGATTTTCATTCCTTTGTCTTTTTCGGTTGTCTGGATGTTTTCCATACGGCTTGTATGTCCCAGAATCAATTTTCTCTAGTATTTGTTCTCCTGATAACTCCACAAGTTTGGACCGATTCTCAATTTGACTGTTGAAGAGCTTACTCCTTTGCCAATTATGGTTCTCAGGCAAGTAGCAGTGGGCACCCATATACCCTATCTTACTTTGCAGACTCTGAGATGATACATCTACGTTATAGTTAGGGCAAGCCAAGTAACCTTTTGTAGTCCAACCGGATATGTTACCGTACGCAGGGAAGTCATGGATAGTCCACATGACTGCTGCACACATTCTAAATATTTGGCTGTTTGAGGCATCATATGTTTGCACACCATGCTCCCACAATTTCATTAACTTCTCTAGCAATGGTTGCAAGTAAACATCAATGTCTTTTCCAGGTGCGGATGGACAGGGAATAAGCAATGACATAATCAAAAATGGCTCTTTCATACACTTTCACGGGGGAAGATTGTAAGGCATTAAGATTACGGGCCACATGCTGTACAGTGTGCTCATATTTCCAAACGGATTGAAACAATCTATGGCAAGCCCTAACCTTACATTCTGGGGTTCCACAGAAAACGTAGGATGCTGCATATCAAAGTCCTTCCATGCCTGACTATCGGCTAGATGTCTTAATATTCCATCATCTACATGCTTCTCTTTGTGCCATCTCATATTTACAATTATTTTTTTAGACATGTACAACCTCTTCAACCTCCGTGTCAAAGGAAAATACCTCAATATTTTATGAGGAATCTTTTTACCACTCTCATCTTCCAACTTGTATCTAGTTGCCTTAAACGTAGGGCAATTCTCTAGTTTTGTGTTGTCCTTCCAAAATAAAATACAATCATTTTTGTATGCACGAATGACCTCGTATCCTAAACCCAATTCATGTAAGAACTTTTTTGCTTCATAAAGGGTCCATGGAACAGTTTCATCACACTTTGGTAGAATGTCTTTGAAAACTTGCATAACCATATTGAAAGATTTGTTGCTCCATTTATTGTACACCATAACGTGAAGCATCTTGATAACGAAGGACAACATAGAGAATTTTTCACACCTCGGGTAAACTTTACGTCGAGCATCATCAAACAACCTAATGAACTTCAATAAGTTTTATCTCTCCGAGCTATCTTCTTCTTCATCAATATGATCATCCATGAGGCCACTCATGTAAATCTCTTCCAAGATAATAGGCAACTCCTTCAAATTATTGTCATTGTCAAAGGATTCAGCTCCATCTCTTTGACCATCATCGTTTGACCCACTCGGATGATCATAAGACATGGGAACGTGCTCCTAGTGGTGCACCCAAGTTCTATAAGAACATGCAATTCCTCTTCGCATCAAGTGCAGCCATACAACTTCTCGACTATGTTTTGTGCCATTCAAACAATTGACACACGGACAACTAATGTCATCCTGTGGGCTCTAAGTCAATTAATGACTTAACACCTTGTTGATACTCTTTACTTTTCAATCTATCTTTTATCATCATCCAACTCTTGTCCATCTTTTGAACCCTACAGATTAAGCAAAGATTAATGTAGGAATGGCACTAAATAAACAAAAATACTCAACAATGGAATTGAGTGTCTTTTATCATCATCCAATTGTTGTCCATCTTTTCAACCTATCTTTTAGTTTTCACTTAGTTGCAACATATATTAAAGTTCAAAAATCACTTATTTACAACAAAGTTCGGAAATCTATTGTGAAGGTAACATATCAACATTTTGCCAAAAATGATTTGTTGGTAGTAGAACGTCCTATTTGTCCTATTCTACGATTATACAAGCTTCTTCTGAAGTGCAGGCAAAATCGTATTAGCTTACTTAGAATGAACATCCATGAATAGGGTTTTTCATTACAACGAGTACTAAGTCATGATTATCAAATCGATTAATTTTTTTTTTTATAAAAAATTGCATGCCAAATTTTTTTACAAAATAAAATGTTCAAATTATAAAACCAGACTAATAATAACATTTTTTGAAATTCATATTTGAATTCCAATGACATAAGTGCAGAACTTAAGACGGAAACAATTGTATTTCTGCATGTTTGAGTATGCCTACTATGTCTCTACTAGTTCAGAAGGGAAATAAATGGAAATAATGCTTCCAACAATGCTTCCCGGTAACTGTTCATAGTACCAAATTTGTCTCTGTGTTGAAAAGAAGCAAACATGGTTATTGGACCAAATTAACTGACCCAAAAAACATTAATTTCTAGTAATAAATGACGACAAACTTTACACCATTCTAATCACAGAAATGCCTTTAATCTCTCAACCCTCTGTTTCTCTCTCTCATTGCATTTCGTTATGCGTTTCATCACTCCTCTCTCTACCATCTACACATCAAGATTCAAGTAAGTTCTATTCCTTTTTTTCTTTTTTCTTTTTTTTTTCTTTTTTATGCCTTAATTTGTTATTCGTAAGATTCTTGTTTAAGTGAAAATGCATTTATTTGGAAGTAAGTTTTTGATCCAATTAAATAGAAAAAACAAATATAATTTGGTAGACCTTTATACAGGAATGTTGTTCAAGGTTTGTTTTCTATTATTTATTTTTTTGGGGTTTGTTTTTTTTTTTTTCAGTTGAACATTTAAGTTTTATTTAATTCACTTGCAAATGTGAATGAAGCTTTTTTTTTTTTTTTTTTACTATTGTAATTGCAGCATCAGACCATCAAATTCCAATTCAAATATTCAGTCATGGTCAATAAACATACAATCGCATATTACCAGCCATACATGCAAATAAATATACAGCAATGGATTAGGCCTTTCAAACTATTGAGAGAGAAAGGAAAAAAGAGGAGGAAATGTATCACACCAGTAAAAAATTGAGGTACTTACGTGTAGATCATAATAGATGGACTTATTGTCTAATAGGTCCTATAGGAAAAAATTGTCATAAAAAAATGTCACTAATTGTAAGTTTTAGCGACAATTTATAAAAATCATGACAAAAGTTACTTATTGTCAATTTTTAGCGACATATATAAAAAATTGTCACAAAAAAATTATTTTTAGTGACAATTTTACCAAGACTTATTTTTAATAGAACATGATGAAAATTAAGTCTAACTATTAGGACCTATTGGTAATTTACCCTAAAATATTTATCCAATTTCAGAAATTACAAACTAATGTCAAAAATCAAACTAGTTGAACGCAATTTCGGAAATGAATTAGGTCTAACTATTTTGGCCATGAAACGCTTAAAAATAAAGAAAACAAACCAGTTAAACCAAACCAATTTTAGAAATCAACACAAAACTAAACTAAAAAAATCATATCAAATCCTAGAGTATTGTGTGAGAAATGGGGAAATAGATGGAGAGAGAGAGAAAGAGAGAGAGAGAGAGAGAGAGAGAGAGAGAGAAACCTGTGATTCGCGGCAGTGGGGGTGGTGATTTGCAATAGTGGCGGTGGCGAAGTGCGACGCTGGTGAGCAACGGTGGCCAGCGATGGTGGTGCGCAACGGTGGTGAGTGGGGATGAGGTTTGGTGCTAACTCTGTTCTTTGTGTGTGTGACACAGAACATAGGGCAATCTGTATAAGTGTAGAGAGAAGATGTGGGCGCCAATATTAATTCATTTCCCTCTAAAAAAAAATTTCAACCTTTAGCGACCAAAAAACATTTTGTAGCCAAAAGATAGGTTATTGGCGACTAAAACTTTCGTAGCCAAAAGTACCATTTCGCTACTATTTTATTTTTTTTGGTCGGCAAAGAGTTATTATACGACGACTAAATTTTTTTAGTCATCAAAACCTCATATTTGGCAACCAAATTCTTTGGTCAGCAAAGAGTAAAAAAAAAAAATCGCTAACTCTTTGGCGACTAAACTTTCTTTTGTCGGCAAATAATTTAATTTTGCGACCAAATTAAATTTTTAGTAACCTAAAGTGCAGACTATTGCCAACTAATAATTTTTTAGTCGCCTATTAGTGAATAGTTAGCGACTAAATATTTTTTTAGTCGCCAATAAACAAGATATCTCGACTAAAATAATATAGTAGCTGAAACTTGAATCAACGCCAACTAATTTACTTTTTAGTCGCCAAAACTGTCACTTTTGGTGACTAATTTTATTTTGGTCACCAAATTTGTAATTTCTTGTAGTGAATGTTTACTAGTCCTAGCATCTTCATGGACGTCTCAATGAATCGGGTGTCAGGTTCACCAAGATCCGACTAACTTAGAGCCTTAAAAAGGATTGAAAAGGACACGAGAGCATGAAACAGATAAGATTAGGTTACAGACAATGACCACAAGGTTGTGTTATGAAGACTGTCTCGTGAGTTTTGATTTGCTCACTTGACTTCAATTATAGTATTTTGGTTCTAAGCCACGTTATCACTATGCCGCATTATCTAAGTAGTCCTTAAATTAATTGTCCTTTTTGAAGGAATGGGTCTAATTCAATTATTAATTTTTTTATCTCATTTGTAACATCCATTTGTATGAAAACAATCTACTGTTAGAAAAATATAGCATATATATTAAATAATTCAAGACAAGTGAAAGTTTAACGATTATCTCCAACCATAGTTGTTCAAGAGTAATTGTCGTCGTCTAGAATCTGGTGCAAAATGAAACTCCAACAGTACTATCCCACATAACCCACAGTATGGTGTATTTTGTTTCAAGTGAAAACTAGGCTTCTAGTCTAAACAAATCTCTCTGAATGTATGAAACTTAATGGAAAAACTCACAGACATATATGTTTGACTAAGGGCCATAATTTAATCTCTCTTCTATTTATAAATTACCTCCCATCAAGATAGTTTTAAGAGGGTGGGATGTGAGCCACTGCCACCCACATCCATGTGTCTAAGAGAGATGTGGCCAACATCTACCACACCAATATGAACAGATGAACATGAACTCCAATAACTCTTAGGTAATGTGCAACCACAAATATACTGTCCTTATCATTTGGGTGATCATCCGGAGTATTTCGATACTTAAGTCAATAGTTGCAAGCTGAACTCTTATGAGTGCAAGTCACTGTGTATTTTGGTTTAGAAGTTGAATTCTCGTTTACGTTCCGTTTGCTTGAGTGAAAAACATTTTTTATGAAATTTTTTTTCTAGAAAATGTTTTTCAGAATTTTTTTTTTTTTTTTTTAATGTTTGGTGGTGGTGGTGGTAGTAGAACGAAAGTAGAGATGGAGGTAAAGGTGGTGGCATGGTATTGTGGGGCAACGGCAGAGGTGATGGTGGCAGTGACCGTGGTGATCGTGTTGTGGTGGTGGAGACAAGAGTGGTGATGGTGGTGTGGTAATATTCATAAAATTTTAGTTCGAAAAAATTAGAAAATATTTTGTCTAAATAGATTTGTTTTTCTATTGACTATTTAAATATTTTTCTGTTGATTTTCGTTTTTCATTATATCAAACACTATAAAATATAGAAAACATTTCCTCTCAAACAAACGGAACATTATATGTGTTTACTTTATCTCTTGAGAGTTCTGTGTAATTGTTTGTTCAAAGAACTCTGCCTTTGGTGGAATTGCGCCCCTTATTCGGCTTTTTTCAAAAAGGTATAAATATCATCCCACTCATCGTAGAGTTATCCTTGACTTGATTCATTCTGTGATCAGACTTTGTCATTCAAACTTTATGTTTAATTGGACATTTGACCAGATGAATGTCTAAGACACCCCATCACACCTCCTGCTCGGCTAACTTCTTCCTCACTCATAATCATGTAAAATTACTTTCCTGATCAATCTATGGGGCATCCAAGTAAAATACATCAACTTTTGGAATATTTTTCTAGATCAAATTTGATGGCAATTAATTTGAATTTTCCAATTGATTTAGCATTTTTAAGCATGTTGCGCATAACTTCTTGGGTTCAGTTCGGGCCGAAGACATCAAGCCAATAATCAAATTAACTCATCATCTGATGTTGATGTTGATAGATAGAACTCTAAAGTTTACATTAATCTCAAAGATAATCTTGACACATCTACATACGATCAAAGTGAAAAATTGATGACATATGGCTTGGAATTGTTAACTAAGGTGAATGATTCTTTAAGACGACATACAGTGGAATTTTTTTCCCCCTAATAATCATTACATCTGCAATTGATCAACCATGTTTTAGACTAATTACAAGCTAATCAACAACCACTTTTGTATTGTTTATTAAGGCTCTGCTTGACAAGTGAGGGTTTTAGTCAAAAAGTCACTATAAGTTATTATAATGTTATAATTTTTTACATATCTTTTCATTAAAAAAAAAAAAAAAAAAAAACTAATAAAAATAGCTAATTTCTAGCTGCAGAAAAATAAATACTTACATGATTAACGGCACATACAAAGATGTGTATATTTAAAGTTTTAAATAATTTTTTCACATGTAGAATTACTCGACAATAATTTTACATACCCAAAAAAATGTACTTAAAAAAGTACATCAACGAACCATAATTATTTAAAATGTGATCTTATATCTTATTAATTTTAAATTTATACTAATTGTGGAGACATATTTTTGGGTAGTCCATGTGGCCGAGGTTGTTAGCCGAGGTGCCACGTGGGCGGACCATGATGCCAAGATATGATACGATAATACCGGAATCTGAGATATTTGGATAGAGGACTAGAGTCTTGGGTGACATCAAACTATCTATTTGGATAGAGGACTAGAGTCCTAGATTGGGAGATGATTTCAGTTTGGATAAAGATAAGACTCTTAGAGAGTTTATCTCAATCCTACTGGGAGTCCAAGATTAGCAGTAATCCAGGTTCCATTGAAGCTAGACTTCTATTGGAATTAGGTTTGTGTTGGCTATAAAAAGGAAGCACCCTCATGGGTCTAGGGTATGTCTTTTATGCTCTGTCTAGTGAGTTAAGCATTATTGGTTATCTTTTAGAGATATTTCACTGACTTGATCGTCGGAGTATCCCCGGGTAGACGAACCACCGCGGGAGTCTTATCTTTCTGTGACAGGTTATTTGGGCTTAATCTATTCTGCCGGTGCTCTCCAGCTGAGTTCCCCCTTTTGGTTGTGTGATTGGAAATCAACACTCACAATTTGGCACCGTTTGTGAAAACTTAAGAAGAATAGATGGCCAACAACGAGCAGGGAGAAAAGATTGGGGACAAAATCCCTAATGGGGGTGGTAAACTTGCCAATCTAAACATGAAAGAAGAAAACCGTAATGAAGGAGCATGGGATCAGAATCCCGGGGAAAATAACATCGGCCAAAAAGGAGACGCACTGAAGAAAGCAGGCCGAGAAAAGTACTACCGTAAAAGCAACCTTCAGGTATAGAGGGACAGATACCGGAGAAAAGACGGGAAAACTAAAAGACATGGCAAATAAGTTGGCAGATCTACAAACATTGGTCAACCTCATGATGCAGAACAACGTGATGCAGCCGACATCCCTATTACAAGACATGCCGGCACCAGTAACCAAAACTGGTGCCCAGAAAACAAGATCTCGGCCTAGATGAGTAGGTCCGATGAGACAAGAGCTCAACATAAATGAGCAGATCCCGGATTCCAGATCCCAGATCCTAGAAGACAAGATCTCAATCAAGAAGATTAAGTCCGAGAAGACAAGAGCTCAACCTAAGTGAGCAGATCCCGGATTCAAGTACTTGACGATGTTTCTAAGCGAAACATGATGAATAACTTAGACTTATTATATGGCAGAGTTGAATTATACTTGCATATAATAGAATTAAACTAAGTTGGCGATATTTCTAAGTGAAACATGATAAATAACTTAGACTTATTATATGACAGAGTTAAATTATACTTGCATATAATAGAGTTGAACTAAGTTGGCAATGTTTCTAAAACGAAACATGACGAATAACTTAGACTTATTATATGTCAGAGTTGAATTATACTTGCATATAATAGAGTTAAACTAAGTTGGCGATATTTTTAAGCAAAACATGATGAATAAGTGCATATCAGTTAGATTAACAAAGAGACTAAGATTGGAAACCTCGGTCAGTCTTTGTTTGAATCAGACCTCGGCGACAAGGTCAAAGCCACATGCTTAATGAGAACCCAAGTGGAACTTAAGTTCACATTAGGGAACAGAGGGCTGAAGAATGATGCTTGGGAGTTAGAATTTACAACTAAGATTGGTTTAACACTTGTTGAAATTTTAAGAAAAATTTACAAGTTGAAGTTAAGCCGAGGTTATGTTAAAGGAAGATTGGTTTAACACTTGTTGAAATTTTAAGAAAAATTTACAAGTTGAAGTTAAGCCGAGGATATGTTAAAGGAAGTTGGTTTAACACTTGTTGAAATTTTAATAAAAATTTACAAGTTGAAGTTAACCCAAGGTTATGTTGAAATAATAGAAGACAGAGGTCCTAATAAGTAAAGAGTGAAGTGGCAAGTTGTAAATAATACTTGTGAAAATATTATGATAAATATTTTCAAGTGTTAGGTCAAAACCGAGATAAAACTGCTAGTGGATGTAGCCGAAGTATTCCGCACCAAGAAGATTACACAGTTAAGGTGTACGTTGAAGAAATGCAAAATATTCTAAGTATGAAAACATGCAAAGCATAGAAGAAAAGCGGTAAGCATACATGATGAAAGCAATATTCAACACATAGAAGAAAATAGAAGGCTTGCATTGAAAAAGGACAGCTTGCTCAAGTACATAAACAGGCACATCGGTCTGACAAAACATATACTGTTCAAAACAGAGAAGAAAATTACAAAGAAAAAGGTACAATGGAAAGAAAAATTCCTAAGTACTAGGATCTTGTGCATTGATCGCAGACTATTCAACCTCGGCTGTTGGCATTGTTTCGGTCTTGGCAGACAGTTAGGCAAACTTCTCGGCCGTGATTTCGGCATTGATTTCTAGAAGAGTTTGATCCAGGCTTTTTGCAGTGGCAGTGATCTCGGTTTCAGAAGTGTCAGCCTTCTTTGGTGAGGTGCTCTTGGAGACCTCATCCTCGTCCTCCTCAATCAAGTCCAAGACTTGATCATTTAGAGTAGAAGACTTGGCCCCAGCAACAGAGTAGCGGACTTGGCCCCAGCAGCAGCTTCAGATTCTTTCTTGGTAACCTCAACCTCGACCTCGGCCTCTTCCTTGTCTCCGGCCTCTTCGTCGTCGGCCTCTTCTACTACCTTGGCCTCATCCTCAAATTGATTAGGAGAGGAAGGGAAAGGGACATTGAGCTAACCCATATCGCGGAGGGGAGAGTCCTTGGGGACAAACATCTTTTTGAGGGCTGTCATCCAGTCAAGATAGTAGCCTTTGTTGCAGGTCATGTTGACTTGTTTTTTCAGCCTTAACAATGGCCTCGGCTTTGGCAGCTGTAACTTGGTCCACTTGCTTCATGTGCTTCTCTTCTGAGATGTTTGCAGGAGGCATGAGCATGTCGAATTGACTATAAGGAGATGGAGTGGATTGCACAGTTATGACATCAAGGATGTCAACAAGAAGGTCTACTACGACAAGAGTTCAACGAAACATGTCGTCGTTGGTTACGACGATGGTTACTCACAGATAAGGCAATTGAAAAATTATCAAGGTCTAAGGCTAGAAGCTTAGGACCTTGGTGTTTCCTGTTCCTGGTTCTAGCCGCAAGATTGTTGCTATGTCGGTGTTTGCACTGCCATTGAAATGGTGGGTTGATACGTGGAGCAGTTAATGAAGTGTTTGGCTGCTAGTCTGGTTCAACTAATAGAGTTTGAACCTGGGGCACGAATGGATTATTCATGGCAATGAATGCTTCAAGAACAACGATGATGGTTTGCAGAGGCAAAAAGAGATAGTCTGGGGACAGATAGAGACAAAATAAAAAAAAATGGCAAAAAGTTACGATTTCGAGTCCTTAGCGACGTGCTCGTGTTGATGTTAGACGGCTGGAGGCAGAACTGATGCGACACAATGGAGACGTGATTAGTACGCTCCGATCTGATGATGATCTTGATTGAGAAGTGTGATCTCAGTTGAGATGATCTCGGTAGAGGTGATAATCTCGATTGACATGATGATTTCAGTTGAGATGTTGATCTCGGTTGAGATGTTGAATTTGGATGGAAACAGAACTTGTTTATTCTTGGTTTCTTATGAAATAATACTAGGATCTTGATGTTCTTGAACTAGCAAGTCATGATCTCTGCTAGTAGTGTGATCTCTGTTGAGATGTTGGACCTAGATAAGATAGAACATGATGGTTCTTAGTTCTTGATTCTTGATTCTTGACGAGTGGACATATGAGTCCTTATTTCTTGGTGTCGACAAGTCACGATCTCGGTCGGAGGAGTACATATATAGGTTCTATCACTTCAGTTTGCCGAGGGAATAGAATCTAGGGGGCATTTGTGAGAACATATTTTTGTTAGCCGAGGTGCCACGTGGGCGGACCATGATGCCGAGATATGGTGCGATAATACCAGAATTTGAGATATGTGGATAGAGGACTAGAGTCCTAGATTGGGAGATGACTTCAGTTTGGATAAAGATAAGACTCATAGAGAGTTAATCACAATCCTACTAAGAGTTTAAGATTAGCAGTAATCTAGATTCCATTGAAGTTAGGCTTCTATTGGGATTAGGTTTGTGTTGGCTATAAAAGGGAGACACCCTTATGGGTTTAAGGTATGTCTTTTTATGCTCTGTCTAGTGAGTTAAGCACTGTTGGTTATCTTTGAGAGATATTTTACTGACTTGATCATCGAAGTGCCCTCGGGTGAACGAACCACCGCGGGATTCTTATCTTTCTGTGACAGGTTGTTTGGGCTTAATCTATTCTGCTGGTAGCTGAGTTCCCTCTTTTAGTTGTGTGGTCGGAAATCAACACCCACACTAATTATTATAATTTTTGGGATAAGATTCAAAACATTTTAAATTACTCAAAGCATAAGGTATCAAACGGAACAAAAAGCTCCGTTGACAAATTACATAAGAGTATTTTGAAAAAATAATTAAAAATTAACATTTTAACTTTTTTGATTCTTTTACATAAAAAATGATATGATTTAAAATAAATAAAAAATCAAACGGAACAAAAAGCTCCGTTGACGAATTACATAAGAGTATTTTGAAAAAATAATTAAAAATTAACATTTTAACTTTTTTGATTCTTTTACATAAAAAATGATATGATTTAAAATAAATTAAAAATCAACTTTTAATTTTTTTATGATATTCTCAAATAGCACATAGTACTCCGAATTTTATTTTTTTTACTTCCCATTAGGATAATAAAACACAGCAGTTCCCCATGCGCAGGATTGAAAGCGGCAAGTGAAGGCTTCAGGTAGAAAGAGGCAGCTCGAAATTCCCGACAAAAACGCAGGCCATAAAATTCCACGCTGTCTCTACCTCTCTGTGCATGGACGTGCGTTTGGGGCTGGCAGGACTGACATACGCGTGCCAAAGCCAAACTTCGACTTCATGTGGGGGGATTTCCTGTGTGGACCCCTAATATCTCTCTCCAATTCAACAACTATTTAAAACTTTATGCCAATTTATTTAATTAAATTTTTATTTATAATTTATTAGATTCAAATAATTTAAATAAATTAAAAATATATTACTTCTAATTTCTTTTTTCTAATACTCTCTAGTCCGACAATCATTATCCTCTTTTTTCTAATCTTTTATTCTTTATTCCTTCCTCCTCATCATATTTAATTTTGTAGTATTATATCATAAACTTTCAGCTAATGCAAACTATAGTTTTGTTTTCTATGCTTAGTGGGTCCCTCATTCTTTTTAATTATTGTTCCCTCGCTCCATTTTTTTATTTAATATTTGATGGAAAAGAACCTACTTTTTAGCTAAAAATTATTGGCTGGTTTTAAAGTATTGTCACGTAGTACACTACATATATTTTGATTGATAAAAAATGTAAAATTTTATATTACATGATTGAAAAATATAAAAAAATATAAAAATTTAAGATTAAGAATGAATATGATCAAATAGTACTACCAATCAATAATTTTTCATTTTTGATGGAGATGGTTTGTCAATTGTCATGGTTGAGTCACGTCCACGTTTTGTTGTTTGTCATTTCTAATGGCAGTAATGCTACAGACCCCAGTGGGAGTGACCCCAGTGATCTCCCAGTGTCACGTGACGATCTGGGGTTGGCTGAAAATCAAAAAAAAAAAAAAAAAACTGTTTTTTGAACCAATGGGAAGGGACCCCCAGCACCCCACTGGGGGTTAAAGCTTCTTTCTAATGGCACCCCCTACTTACATGTCCATTAAATTTTTATTCAAAAATTATTTGAAATGTATAAATGTGTGTTTGATAACGTTTACGTTTTCAGTTCATATTTACAAAAATTTTATAAACTGGTTTTTGTTTATTTTTCGAAAAACATAAACTGCAAACGCGTTTGGTAATTGACAAAATGTTTAAAAAAATTTAAAAATATAAAAAAGAGTGGGAAATGCCAAGTGGCGGCGGAAGACGGTGGTGGAAAGTGGTGACGGTGGGTGGTGGGTAGCTGGTGGCGAGTGGGTGGTGGCGGTGGGTGGGTGACGGTGGCGGGTGGTGGGTGGTAGTGAGTGGGAGGTGGTGGTGGTGGTGGCGGATGGCGGGTTGTGGTGGGTGGTGAGTAGGTGGCGGGTGGTGGGTGGTGAGTGGCGGATGGTGGGTGGTGAGTGGCGGGTGGTGGTGGTGGTGGATGGGTGGGTGGGTGACGATGGCGGGTGATGGGTGGTAGCGAGTGGGTGGTGGTGGTGGCGGGTGAGTGGCGGATGGCAGGTGGTAGTAGGTGGTGGTGGGTGGGTGGTGATGGTAGATGGATGACGGTAGCGGGTGATGGGTGGTAGCGAGTGGGTGGTGGTGGTGGCGGCGGCGGGTGGTGGCTGATGGTAGCAAGTGGGTGGCGGATGGCGGGTGGTGGTGGTGGTAGGTGGGTGGGTGACGGTGGCGGTGGTAGCAAGTGGGTGGTAGTGGTGGTGGTGGGTGGGTGGGTGACGGTGGCAAGTGGTAAGTGGTAGTGAGTGGGTGGTGGTGGTGGTGGGTGGTGGGTGGTGGTGCCAGGTGGGTAACGGGTAGGTGGTGGTGGTAGTGGTGAGTGGTGGTGGCGGGTGGGTGGCAGGTGGCTGGTGGTGGTTGGTGGCTGGTGGTGGCAGGTGGCGAATGGTGGTGGGTGGTGGGTGGTGGTGGCAAGTAAGTGGCGGGTGGTAATGGCGGGCGGTGAATGGTAGTGGCAGGTGGTGGGTGGTGACGGGTGGATGACAGGTGGGTGGTGATGGTGGTAGTGGTGGTGGCGAGGGGTGGGTGGTGGTGGCGGCGAGTGGTGGTTGGTGGTAGCAGGTGGGTGGTGAGTGGTGGTGGCAGGTGGTGGTGGAGGGTGGGTGGTAGTGGCGAAAGATGGTGATGGAAAATGGTGGCGGGTGGTGGCTAATGTTGGGTGATAAAAAAAAAAAAACTGAAAACTCAAAATGGAAACACATTTTTTGTGTTTTTATTTTTTAGCCAAATTTATAAACTGAAACCACTGATTTATAAATCAAAAATTTTACCAAACAAGTTTTTATTTGAGTTTTTTAAATTTTTGTAAATATAAACACTGAAAACGTAAGTGTTACCAAACGGCACCATAATGTGTTGTGGGTGGTATAAATTTAAAATTAATAAATAATTATAATTTATAAATTTATTTTTCAAGTCTTTTTCTAGATATGTAGTAATTTAAAGATTAAAATAAAAATAAAAATAAAAATAAAAATAAAAATTAGAGATAAAAAAATAAAATATAAATAGCAATATATACTTTATTTCTTTTATTTCGTATTTAAACTCTTTAAGAGAAATATGAAGGGAAAAAAGAAAAAAGAATGAATACAAGAAAAGGAAGTTTTATAATGTGAGTAAAAGAAGTAAATTAAAACAAGTTCTCATAAAAAAAAACAAAAAAAAAAAACAAAAAACAAAAAACAAAAAACAAAAAACAAGAATAATAGTGATAATTAGTAACTTCATCTTCAATCTTTTTCAAATTTATTTAATTTAGAGAGATGTAAAATTTGAATCTTCCTCTAAATTCTTCAACTCTTTATAAATTGAACATATGATATGAAATGAGAGACGTGCTTTTCTCTTCTTTTTTGTCTCATCTGCTCTCTTTAACACAATTTAAATCGCCCTAACTTTAAAACTATACCACTCAGTTTTTATTCAATGGGAGACGAATGTCCTCTTTCCATCTCAATCATTACACGTGATCAATTAAATCATATCATATTTTCCCGCTATTCTAAACAAGTCAACAAACAATCAGAATCAAATATTAAATCAATAATGCCATATCTCACTAATTTTTGACACTCAAAATCAATTTCTAATGACATGACAAGCATTCATTAGATAATTTTTACCTTTTAGTGGAATTCCCAAGTAATGCAATTTATGACACATCACTATGGCTGGTGTAAGAGGGGTTAATTTGAGCCCACTAAATTATTTAGGCCCAATAGCCCAAGATTAGTGGGCCCGAATTTATCGCAAGTCCAAGAATCGGTGGGCCCAGATTTATCGCCATTAAACGGATTGAATCGCCCTAAGCCTCGAAAGGGTTCGGATCCACGAACCTAGAGACTTACTCGAGCCCGGACTCGAAAGGGTATTAAGCAAGCCTAGAGATCCGAGGCACTCGGACTCAAAAGGATTCGGATCCACGAATCTAGAGATCCAAAGTACTTGGCTTCGAACGGATTCAGACGCAATCTAGAAGTCGCTCCGTTAATGAGTCCCAGAACACTTGCGGGCTCGGAGCTTTCCGGGGTCTACGTACCAGAACCATGGGCGTAATGGAGTCCGAACAAAGGACCCGATCCCGAGGACGGTGAGTGGAGACAAATTCACTCTTCGGTTAAACTAGCCTATACCCGGGTCGAGGTGGCACGACCCCGGGGGGTCCATGAGACTCGGCAATATTTTGCGGCAGGACGTCCTCTGGGACTACCCCTGACCCTTTGGGATGATTGGGGATCATTGGTTAGGTGTGGCTAAGAAGAAGGGTTCGCCGAGGGAGTGATCTCCTCTTCGGGGTTTTCTCATCCTCGGAGAAGTCACCTCCTCGGAGAAGTCACCTCCTCGGAGAGGTCACCTCCTCGGACAAGGTGGTTAGAGAGAATATCCCCCATGTGCCTTGCACATGGGCTCCATCCTACATCATGAGGTGCCTATAAATAGCACCCATCCATAGCTTTACAAGGGATGGATTTTGGAGACTTTTAACTCTTGGGAAAGAACTAATTTCCCTTCTCCATTATCAACCTTGAGAGTGAAAGTGGGAGATCAATGGGAGAGCCTTGCCATTATTCTATTCTCTAGCCATTTTGCCTTCTTCTTCACCCAATCTCTTATCTCCATTATCTCCTTGGTTGTTGTGTTCCTAAGTTGAGATTATTAAAGAATCTAAGCCTCTCATCATATTCTAGAGAATTCGAAGTTGTTCTTCAAGGATCTTTGAAGATCTTCGAATTTTCCAACTCCTTTCTTGAACCCTCTCCTACAGCTGGTTTAGGAGTCTAAAATTGGTGGTCCAAAATATTTTCCAACTAGTTTGAATTGAAGACTCATGTTCCAACCAGTTTGAATTGACGACCCTGTTTCAAGGTTTTGAGAGTTCTGGCGTTAGGGCTCAGCCCAACACTGTAAGAGCTACCCAAGCAGCCCAGCCTAACCCAATTCCAACTAATAGGGGAAACAAAAACCCAAATTTCATCACATTTGGATTTAATTCCCATCAAGTTCTATTGAAAATAAATTCTACTACAATGGTAGCTAAAAAAAAAATGTGACGATTTTTTACATATGTAGACAATTAATGACTTTTTTTTGTCACGATTTTTATAAATTGTCACTAAAATTTACAATTAGTGACTTTTTTTGTGACGAAATTTTTAAACTTTTCAAACAGTTCCTAAAAGTTGAAAATAAACGACATTTTTTGTAATAATTTTTTAAACTGTTGCTAAAACTTATAATTATTAACATTTTTTGTGACAATTTTTAAATTTTTATTGAAAATCAACAATTAGTAACTTTTTTTAATAGTATATGATGAAAAATGTGATTAATTATTATAAAACCTATTAGACTTCTCCCTATTTATATTTTAAAAAATTGGTAAGAATAGAATAGTAGAAAGAGAAGCTGCATCACGATTTTCGTTGGTCTTGGTGATTGTTTTTTTGCCATGGGAGAGCTAAGGAATGTGCACAGCCTTTTTCATTTTTTTTTATCAGCTCCAGCTTATACTATAATTTACAGAACCGAATGTTCCATTGCATACCCTAAGGAATGAATCTGATTGAATAAAAAAGGCTGAGTTGCAGGTTGGAATAACTTTTTTCTCAACATGGTGTACAGCCGACTATTCAAAAGCCCAGATTGATTCCATGGATTTCATGCATGCCGTGTCATTTGCCATAGCAATTAATGCACTCAAATGAATGAATGAAGGCTTACCGGAATTACTTCATATTGGCTGCTGTGTGAGTGAATTTCCGATCATACTGTCAACTCAGTATTCAGTTGGAGAGCACTGACAGAATAGATGACACCTGTCTGACCTGCAACAGAAAGAGAAAATTCCTGCGGTGGTCCGTCCACCCGGGGACACTCTGACGATCAAGTCAGTATATCACTCAAAGATAATCAATAATGCTAAACTCACTGTTTAGAATATAAATTGCGTACCTTAGACCCATTGGGGTGCATTTCTTTTATAGTTAACTCAATTCTTGTCCCAACAGAAGCCTAACTTTAATGGACTTTAGCTCAGTGCTTATCCATGACTCTTCTATAGATAGAGATAAACTCCCTAAGAGCTTTATCTTTATCCAGGCTGAGTCCCCTCATCATTCTAGGACTCTTGTGCCTTATCCGCTTATCTCGGATTCCGATATCTTCGGAGATAACCTTGGCCTTGCCGAGATAACCTCGGCGTCATGACCAGCTCGGCTGACACGTCGGCGTCACCTTGGTCACGTGTTGGTACTCAGAAAATACATCCCCACAACTGCCCCCTAGGTTCTATTACCTCGGCATTCTGAGGTGATGGAACCTATACCAAAACTTCCTGCCAATACATCGGTTTAAAGTCTCTCAGCCGAGATCATCATATAGGCTGACATGTCTCTTTAAGGTTTAAAGATTCCAAAATCTCATTCACGCGTATGAGCTGTCATGCAAAATAACTTAACCGTTTCAGCCACGCGTCTTCCTTTTACTGGATCGTACTCCGTACGCGCTTGTAAGTCGTCTCGTGCCTTCATGCACCGTCTAACAAATCCGTTTTTCTAGGCTCATCAATTCCTTTTTGCCGCATTTTCACGTTTTTCGACAAAACCAATATCCCTTCTCTTCGTCTCTTCACTTTACATTGTTTCTGAAGCTCTCTCTCTCTCTAGCTTTCCCACATCCTCCATTGTTTCAAGCTTTCAAGCTCTGCTATCACCACTGTTTATCTTCCTCCGGCGAGGCTCTTGCTAATCTTTCTCCGCTGCTGCCGTTCGTCTGACTTCGGCGAACTCAACACCGGCTTCTTTCCTTTGGTGAGTTACTGTTTTCTTCCCGATTTTAGTTCTAGTCGCTTTTCAAGAAGTTTTGCTTCATTATTTGCTATTGCCGTCTTACTCAAGTATTTGATTTATGAATCACGCATCTGAATGTGCTTGTTTCATGATTTTAGCTCTTGCCCATGTCTTGAATACACGTACTGCCCATAACTTTTCTGCACTTTTTTCACTGTTCTTGTCCTTATACCCTTTGTACTTACAATGTTCTTGATAGTCCATCTTTGCTCTTGATTCTGAAGCGCATTCTTGCTTTTCTATTTTCCAGATTCATGCCTTCAATCTTCGTTTCCATAGATCTAGGTTTGAGATTTGTTTGTAGAACCCACAAATTCTTAGGAATAACCGAAAATGATCCCCACAATTTCTTACCCCACAAATTTTTAGGTTTTTGCCGAGGTCCCAATAACCCTTTTAAAATACCTTCATTCTGAAACCCAGTTCCTCCTAGTTAGGCCGATATCATGGGTATATGGAAACATAGGGTAGACACCCCGACCAAGTTAGATCATTTTAGGCGTGAGTTTGACATCCTTGCCGACGTCCATCTGAGGTTGGTTGGGGAGGATGACTCTATCATGCCCACAGCCGATTCCATGCCCCTCCCTATTGTAGCTTTCATCGAGTGCAGGCTTCGGCTCCCACTTAATATCCTTTTTCGTGAGATCATTCACTATTATAAGTTGAACCCAATGCAGCTTGCCATCAACTCCTATCGAGTCATCAATGGCATAATAGCCTTAGCCAAACAAGAAAATGCTAGGATTACCTTAGCTGATATCCAATATTGCTACACCATGTGTGGCCTTAAAAAAAATACAGGCTATGTTTATTACCTTAAGCCAAGGTCCACGGAGTACAAAATTGTTTCCGACCTCCCTAACTCCAACAAGGGAACCAGGGATGACTATTTCATTACGTCGGGGAACTGGGAGTTCGCTCCAGACGAGGACCTTCATCTCTACCCTCTTCTTCGATCAGTTTTTGTAGAGGGCAATGGTAAGAGCCTTGTGTTCATACTAACTTGTTTTTAAAGTCTTCAATACTTTGGTCGCTCTAATGTCTATTTTTCTTGCAGCTCTTCCTAAGCCACCAAAGGGCTTCCGCCAGTCTTTCTTTCCTAGTAAAGACTTGAAGAAGTTACTGGATCTGCCAGTTCACAAACGGAAGGCCCCTCTTCTACTCAATTTTATTCCTATCTACAAGTCAGTTCTTCCCGACGTCCCCAAGAAGAAGAAGAAAAGCCTTTATTCGCCTTCCGCTACAACTCCTCAAGCTGCCTCCACATCTCGGCCAGATCAAGGATCAACTTCTGACCCAGCAGATCAGCCATCAACTTTAGCTCCATATCTAATCCCAATATCCCAGCGCCGTCGATGACGTCGAACAGTTTTTGCTGCTGAAATGGGCCGCCAAAAAGAAATTGCCAAAGACCTCTTAGCCAGCATCCCTACCGACGTTGACGTTCAGCCAGCACAAACCCAGCTTCAGCCAAGGCAAAAGCAAAAAAGAATTAAGAAGACCCAGCCAAAGGCCAAGGTGACTCAGGTTGACACTGAGGACACCCTGCCAATCTTCAAATTGGGTGAGAGCGATAAGTCCCATTATGCCGCTGAGAAGAAACCTGCCGAGGACCAACCATCCGAATCTACCCGATTAAAGAGGCCGAGGTCATCTGCTACAACCACCTCGAGGTCTTTAAAGCACAATGCCCCCTGGGCCCCCCAAATCACACTAGAGGATAAGCCAGTTAGGGCTAGCAATAGTGCCGATGACATCAACGTCGGCGTTGCCCTTAGTACCGCTCTGCTTCTTCTTGGCGATCTCGACCGGAACGCCGAGCTGAGCGAATATGAAAACTATGCTTTGATGCTTCAACGCTCTGTTCAAGTAAGTCTCTTTATTCTATAATTTTTCTTTCTTTCTCTTCATTTCATGCTTATAATATTTTCTAATAACTTCTGTTCACTTTCAGGCCATCCAGCATGCTCATTCTTTCTCAGTGCAAGCCTTTGAGAATTGGAAGGAGGTGGCCAACAAGAAAAGGGAGGCTGCTAGTCTGCAAAAGACTAATAAAAGCTTGTAATCCAAGATGAAGACCTTGGAGGATCAAGCCGACGCTGCTATCAAGGCCCAAAATGTCGTCGAAGAGAAAGCAGAATCCGCTGAAGCCATTAAAAGGTTCTTGAGGCTAAAAAGTGAGAGGCCGAAAAAAAGATGACCTAGGCCCAGAAGAAACTTCAAGAAGCCCTGGCCAGAAAAGAGGCCGAAGTCAAGGCCGCCGATGAGAAGGGCTATAACGAGGGGGTGGCCGATGTCACGACAGACTATGAAAAGCAGGTGAAGCAGGCATGCAATAAGGGTTTCACCCTTGGTTGGATGTCTCTTCTAAAAAAGCTTGAAGTACCCAAGGACTCGCCCCTCAGGAACGCCGACGTCATTCCTTTTCCATTCCCTCCAACTCCAAGTCAATCCGACGACGAATCTGAGTCTGAGGAGGAGACCTTGGTGAGGAAATCAAAGGAAGCATCTGGGACCAAGTCCCCTTCTCTGAATGAGCAAGTCCTGGACTTGACTCAAGATGAGGAGGGTAAGGAAGTCCCCAAGGATGCCACTCCTGAGAAGGTGTCATCGGACGTGCCCCTTGCTGACAAGAGCCTCGATCTAACCCTTCAAGAAATTGACGCCGAGCTTGCGGCTGAGAAGGCTGCCGAGATGTCTTCTCAACAGTCCTCCGAAGTCCAAACCCAGCCTGCTAATGATGCTGAAGAATCTTAATTTTATGTTTTTCTCTTTCTTCTGTGCTCTGTACTTTTGTCTTTCTTTTGAAACAGTGTAAGCTCGTCATGTGGTCGAAGTGCTTTCTTATAAATACAACTTCTTTGTTTTGAACGTTTGTATGTTTGCCTTCTCTTTACTACTCTTGTATGATTCCATACTTAGAATATTTTGCATATCTTTAATATACACCTCAATCTTGTGCAACCTTCTCTGGGTGACACACCTCGGTTATACAAACTGATGATTTACCTCGGCAAGTATCCAAGTATCTTTCTTGGTACAACCTTGGTTTCACTTGTAAATTTTTTCATAAAATTTCAACAAGTGTTTAACCTTGGTTTAACTTTAACTTGTAAACTTTTTAAGTTTCAACAAGTGTTAAACATAATCTCGATTTAATTTCAACTTGTAAACTTTTCTCAAGTTTTAACAAGTGTTAAACATAATCTCGGTTTATCTTCAACTTGTAAACTTTTCTCAAGTTTTAACAAGTGTTAAACATGATCTCGGTTTAACTTCAACTTGTAAACTTTTTAAGTTTCAACAAGTGTTAAACATAATCTCGGTTTAACTTCAACTTGTAAACTTTTCTCAAGTTTCAACAAGTGTTAAACATGATCTCGGTTTAACTTCAACTTGTAAACTTTTCTCAAGTTTTAACAAGTGTTAAACATGATCTCGGTTTAACTTCAACTTGTAAACTTTTTAAGTTTCAACAAGTGTTAAACATAATCTCGGTTTAACTTCAACTTGTAAACTTTTAGGTTTCAACAAGTGTTAAACATAATCTCGGTTTAACTTCAACTTGTAAACTTTTTAAGTTTCAACAAGTGTTAAACATAATCTCGGTTTAACTTCAACTTGTAAACTTTTCTCAAGTTTCAACAAGTGTTAAACATAATCTCGGTTTAACTTCAACTTGTAAACTTTTCTCATGTTTCAATAAGTGTTAAACATAATCTCGATTTAACTTCAACTTATAAACTTTTTAAATTTCAACAAGTGTTAAACATAATCTTGATTTAACTTCAACTTGTAAACTGTTTAGGTTTCAACAAGTGTTAAAACCATTTTTCTTCTCTCTACCCCCTAATATGAACCTAAGTTCCACTTGGGTTCTCATTATACATGTATTCCAGAAACAACGTTATGTATCTTTATCAGTCACAAGTATATAAACGAATAAATCAGGCTAAAACTTTATTCATTTATTTTGGCAAATGACAAAAGAGCAAAACATTATTTATTTACTTCGGCAAACACCTCAATATTTGCTCTCAGGAACGCCTCCAACTTTTTTTTTCCCTCTTCGTTGGCTAAGCCTGAGCCGAGAAAAAAGAAACGTTCTTCATCCCCCTCCTGGACGAGGATTTTCTTTAGTGCTTCTTTACTCTTCTCGGCTGGCTCTTTGCCGATATCCTCTAGGACTTCCACGTCCTCGTCTTCGATCTCTGCCTTCTCTGGTTCTCATATGCTGCAGGTGGATTTCATTGCTGCTATGGAGCAGTTCTTTGCCTGCAGCTGATTTCCTCTTACTTCCTCTATCCCATGCTCTGTTGGGAACCGTAATAGTTGATGTAGTGTTGAGGGAACAGCCCCCATTGCATGCAACCATGGCCTTCCCAAGATGATATTGTAAGGGGATGGTGTGTCGATTACGGTGAACTCCGTTTTTATCTTCTTCGTGCCAGCCTGTACATCTAAGCTTACTGCTCCCAGTGGCCATGTCGGCGTTCCATTGAACCCGACTCATTGGGCCGTTGGATTGCTCCATATCGTCTGGGTGAAGGCCAAGCTCTTTGTAACACCTGATATACATGATGTCACAAGAACTGCCTTAGTCAATCAAGATGCGTTTCACTTGGCATTCCCCAACCTGGAGGGATACTACCAAGGTATCGTTGCGCGGATGTTGTACTATCTCAATGTCGGCTTCAGTAAAGGACACTACTGGTCTTTGGCACTCCTCTGCCCGATGGCTCTTCTCCTCGATTTGGTAGACATGCTGTAGGTGCTTTACCTTTTGGGTCTCCCCCCGAATTTCGTTTTCGTTGACCTTCGAATGAATTACATTAATTACCCGAGGTCCTCCTACTTGAGGTTGCTATACTGGGGGAAGCAAAGCTGCTGGTGCCTAAGGCAGTCTTGCCTGTTCTTCCCTTGTCCTAGCCTCATCGACAAGGTCTCTCTGATGGCCTTGCCTCACCAGATCTTCTAAGTGTGTTTTCAAGGCTCTATAACCTTGAGTCATGTGCCCATTTTCATTGTGGTAAGCACAATGTCTGCCAAGGTTTCTTCCCATAAACTCTCCTGGTGCCCTCGCTGGTGCTCTGAAATAGGGTTGGCTACGAATTTTGTCCAGGACTTTGTGAATCGGGATTCGGAACACAGTTATAACTGCCTGTGTAGCCTCCAATCCTACCTCTTGCTTGCTGGATCCATTGTTACCTCGGCCTCGCTTCGGTGAGCTGTTTCATTTTTCTTACTTTGTCTCCTTTGTCCCCGACGTATCTTCCTTAGCTCTGGCATACTTCTCAATTCTAGGCATGAGCTCTTCCATGCTTTTTGGCAATGTCTTTGCCAATGACTTCCGTAGAGCGCAATCATCTTTCAGGCCGTTCTTAAAAGACACGACCATCACCTCTTGGTTGCATTCGGGTATTCGATTGAAAACCTCATAGTATCTTTTTGCATAGGCCCTAAGGCCTTCATCCTTACTGATTCTCAGAGCCATCAATGCGTCCACCCTTAATGGCTGTAATTTATTTGTCACGAACCTGGCCACAAACATCTCAGCCAGGCCTTCCCAGGTCTTCACATTTCCCTTTGGTAGTTGGTGAAACCAATCTGATATAATCTCCCTGAAGGATGAGGGGAACACTTTGCAGAGTAACGGCTCATTCCCGCTATACAGTGCCATTGAGTTTAGGTACAATCCAACGTGAAAGTTGGGGTCTGACTTACCGTCATATATTTGAAACATCGGCATACTGAATCTCTTTAGAGCCTCAAATTTGTCTAGCTCTACTAAGGATGGTGTTCTCGGCTTATCAGGGGAGGTTACCTCTACATCGGCATTCTGTTGCTTCCTCTTGAGGTAATCTCTCAAGTCCTCCTTTGTCCACCCAGGAGTTCGGCTATCTCCTGATTTCATTCTTTTAGGTGCACTGCTCTTAGTTTCGTTGTGAGCCATCTTCGACCTTTCTCTATGAGTTGTATCGAAGCATAGCTTCTGCCCTTGAACATGCCGAAGTTCTGTGGGGTCTACTTCTTTAGTGCGATGTGTCATTCGTGACTCTTCTGTACTCGACTCTCCTCGCCCGACCTCCCTGTAAGGCCGGTGAGAGTGTTTTTCACTTCTGGTGTGTTGAGGGGCTATTGGGATTGGTTTCTGCCCTCCCTTCTGGACATTGGCCGTTGGAATCGGCGTGTCCTGCAGCGAGAATGGTGGCTGCATGATGTTATTTTGCATTATAAAATTGACGACCGATTGCAGGTCTGCCAACTTGTTTGCCATCTCTTTCACCTCTTCGTCCCTCCACAGGCATCTATCCTTCCATACCTGGAGGTCGTCCTCGTTGTGGTATCCGCTTCTATCTGGTTTTATTGGCACGTCGCCATCCTGGCCGACGTCTTTCTTGCTGTGATTCTGGTTCTGAGTCTCCTCATTGCGACTGTCTTCTTCCATGTTTGGGTCAACGTGTTTTCCATTCCCAGCAGGGATTTCCTCCCCAGCCTTATCCTTCTGTCCGTCGTTGACCATCTATTCTCCTTTCTTTTCCACAGACGATGCCAAATTATGTCAGTGAATTTCTGATCACACTGCCAACTGAGTACTCAGCTGGAGAGCACTGGCAGAATAGATGGCACCTGTCTGACCTGCAACAGAAAGAGAAGATTCCGGCGGTAGTTCGTCCACCTAGGGGCACTCCGACGATCAAGTCAGTATATCTCTCAAAGATAATCAATAGTGCTAAACTCACTGTTCAAAATATAAATTGTGTACCTTAGACCCATCAGGGGTGCCTTTCTTTTATAGTTAACTCAATCCTTGTCCCAACAGAAGCTTAGCTTTAATGGACTTTAGCTCAGTGCTTATCCAGGACTCTTCTATAGATAGAGATAAACTCCTTAAGAGCTTTATCTTTATCCAGGTTGAGTCCCCTCATCATTTTAGGACTCTTGTGCCTTATCTGCTTATCTCGAATTTCGATATCTTCAGAGATAACCTCGGCCTTGCCGAGATAACCTCGGCGTCATGACCAGGATACGTGGTACCTCGGTTGACACGTCGGCGTCACCTTGGCCACGTGTTGGTACTCATAAAATATATCCCCATAGCTGCACCACAGGTATTCATCGCTCGTTCCATCCAGAGCCATATATTGATGTATATGGCGTGACTAAAATGAAAACCAATCTTTTCCATCAGCACCTGTATTCAAGCATTCTGATAAGGAAATAACTTTACAAGTCTAGAATGTAGCTAAGGAAGAAAATACAGTTTGACCAAGCAAACAGAAACCGAAGAATAACAATTGTCACACACAAGTTAAGGCTCCGTATGTTAGAGTTTTGAAAATATAGTTCCACACTCATTTTTGAGTGTGGTGTTTTTTTACCATTTTTAAAAATTAATTTCACACTCATTTTTTAAAACTCTTTGCAAAGTTGAAAATTTTGGGCTAACCAGTCGATCCACCGGATGTCCTATCGGTTGACCGGAATAGTGTTCGGTTTATTTTTTTTTTTCACCTGTTATTTTTATATTAAAAAAATATATATTTGTGAAATTTTTTTTAAAATTTTTATGAGCTTTAAATAAAATTTTGGGTTGTGTGTTTGGTTATGAGTTGTAAGGCTTTGTATCTGTGTGTGTCAATTTCCGACCACATTGCCAACTAAGTACTTAGTTGGAGAACACCGACAGAATAGATTAAGCCCGAACGACCTGCAACAGAAAGAAGAGATTCTGGCGGTAGTTCGTCCACCCGAGGGTACTCCGACGATTAAGTCAGTTATCTCTCAAAGATAACAAAAGTGTTTAACTCACTATTCAGAGCATAAAAAGCATACCTTAGACCCATGAGGGTGCCTCCCTTTTATTGCCAACACAATCCTAGTCCCAATAGTAGTCTAGCTCTAATGGACTTAGAATTACTGCTAATCTTTGACTCCCAGTGGTGTTAATCATATTATTTAATTTTGATGATGTTTAAAATATTATTTGTAACAATTTGGATTTTTTTAATATACATATTATTTGACACAAAATATTATCTTTTTCAAAATATATATATTTGTTAAATATTATAATAAAAATATTTTTGAAAACTTTACTATTCACTTTTTGAAAATTTAGGTTGATCACTATTCACTTTTTGACAAAATTAAAATAAAAATATTTTTGAAAACTTTACTATTCACTTTTTGAAAATTTAGGCCGATCATTATTCGCTTTTTGACAAAATTAAAATTGATTAAAATGATTGATTGGTTGTATTATCTTGACAAATATGATATTAATGAGTTGTCTTCTTTTGACAAAAGTGATATATCCAAATGTGTAGTAGTAGGATATATTTAGTTTAAAATCTCTACAACTTATACAATATTTTAAAGAGGGCATATATTTTCAGATCCATCATAAATATTATTAAAGAGATTTTTTTTGTATCCAAATATTTGATTAGAACATTATATATATAATGCATGTAATATAAATAGAATAAATCATGTGCGTTATTAAACTTTTTACACTACATTGATTATATCATATTATAATCAAACAAGAACAAAAAGATGGAGTTATATATGTATATAGATGGAGCAAATCATCTGTTTGTTTAAAAGTTGTGAACTTTGTATTAAATTGTCTACAAAAACGGTGGTTCCATGTTTGAAAATAATATAACAAAAGGAAAAGAAAAAATTAGTCTTACTTTTATGTTTTTAATTATTAACATTTGCTGACTATTTCAAATCAAGGAGTGTGCTTATGTAAGCCATGACATCAAGAGCGTGCTTATGTAAGCCATGACGTCAGAAGCGTACTTATGTAAGCCATGACGTCAGCAAGAAGCGTCCAACGGGTATATTTTTGTGTATAAATAGAAGTGTTGTGTGGAGAAAAAAATCAAGAACTTGAAGAGAAAAATTTTCTGTGAGCTCCAAAATTCTGAGTATTCTGCTCTTTCACTTTTAGATCTAAGTCTAGCCTTTGTTCTTACACTTTCATATCTACTCTTTGTGAGAGAATTATTGTAAAAGTGGGTTCAAGTACCACTTATTCTTATTCCTTATTTTTGTGAGAGATTTTATAAAGGTAAGACATTTATTGTTGAGTGAGGCTCAATAGATAAGAGTAAGTCATGTGCCAAATCCACAAACTTGGTGGTGTATTTATTCAATTGATAGCAAAGAAATTCTCAAGGAGGTTCCTTGGGGAGTGGACGTAGGCCTGGCGTGCCGAACCACTATAAATCGCAGTGTTTGATTTTCTTTCCCTATCTCTCCTACTTTTATATTGATAATTATTATTCTATTTTTTTTTATTTATTCAAATTCTGAATATTTTGTTATTTTTAATATTGTGAAATTTTTAATAACCCAATTCACCCCCTCTTGGGTTCCCTAACTGGGATAACAATTGGTATCAGAGACTAAACTCTAGTTTGTGTGACCTAACCGTCTTAGAGCAAATCATGGCAACTCCTAGTTATTCTTTGCCCGAGGGACAAGCATCCAATAGGCCACCAGTATTTAGCGGTACAAATTTTAGTTATTGGAAAACTAGGATGACCATACATGTTCAATCTAATGATTATGAATGCTGAAAAATTATTTGCAATGGTCCAAAAATTCCTACCAAAACTGTAGATAGACTTAGGGTACCAAAACTTGAAGATGAGTGGGATGAATCAGATACTAGAATAGCTCAAATTAATGTCAAAGCTACAAACATGTTGTATTGCACCTTAGATGCCAACGAGTTCAACAGAATTTCTACATGTAAAACCGCAAAAGAAATTTGGGACAAGCTTATAGTGACTCATGAGGGAACCGAACAAGTTAAAGAATCCAGAGTCAGTTTGCTAGTCCATAATTATGAACTCTTTAAAATGAAACCTAATGAAACTATTCCTCAAATGTTTACTCGTTTTACTGATATTATTAATAGTTTAACTTCTCTTGAAAAAATATATACTAATGCTGAAATTGTAAGAAAAGTGCTTAGGTCATTGCCAAAAAGTTGGGAGACAAAAGTCATTGCCATTACCAAAGCCAAGGATTTATCAAAGTTAAGTCTAGATGAGTTAATGGGATCTCTCTTAACTCATGAGCTCATAATGCAAGAAGGAAAGGAAGAGGAGGACAACAACAAGAAGAAAAGAATAGCCTTCAAATCCACCTCGAAACATCAAGAGGATAAGGAAGATGATTCAGATGAGGATGAGGAAATGGCATTCATCACTAGAAAGTTCCAAAGGTTTGTGAGAAATAAACAAGGCGTATGAAATTTTTTCAGAAAAGACTTCAACAACAGGGATTTTCAAAGAGTAGAAAATCACAAAAAATTTGAAGTAACCTGCTACGAATGCAACAAACCTGGACACTACAAATTAGAATGTCCAGAACTTAAGAAAAAATTCAAGAAGGACAAGAAGAAAGCTATGGTTGCAGCATTGGGAGAAGATAGTGATGAAAGCGACATAGAAAATGAAGTTTGCAAAAATGAGGTTGCTAACCTTTGCTTAATGGCACTTGGAAACGGAAATGAGGTAAATGACGAATCATTTACATTTGATGAATTACAATTAGCTTTTGATGAATTACATGCTGAATTTAAAAAAATTAGTTTGAAAAATAATTGTCAAAAGAAAGTAATTTCAAGTTTATCAAAAGAAAATGAATTATTGACTTCCAAGATAAATGTTTTAGAAAATGAAGCCATGAAAAAGGAAAATGAGATCATAACTCGAAAAGAGTCTTCAATTTCTGAAAAACATTTAGTTGTACTGCAAAAAGAAAACGAGTCTTTAAAAAATGAGCAAATTATTTTAAAAGAAAATATTGAAGACTTGAAAACTACTATTTCAAAATTCACCCAAGGTAGAGAGACTTTAGATAAAATCCTTAAAAATCAAAACCGTACTTTTGGTAGAACTGGAATTGGATATAAACCTTTTTCAAAAGTAAAAAATGTCAAAAATGGCTTTGTGTATGCATCCTCTAATCACTCTCATCTCATATGTCATTTTTGTGGAACAAAAGGTCATATTTCACCTTCATGTCCTATTAAAAGAAATCCTTTTGCTAAAATAAAAAAGATGTGGGTCCCTAAGGACATCTTAAGAGTGCCAAATTCTAACTTTTATGGACCCAAGAAAAAATGGGTACCAATAAAGAAATTAAATTTTTGTAGGTATGTTTCAAGACAAAATCCAGTAACGATAGATGGTATCTCGACAGTGCATGTTCGAGGCACATGACTGGAAATAAAGCTATGTTCGCCACATTCCAACCAAAGGATGGCGGATATGTGACTTTTGGCGACAATAGCAAGGGTAAAATCATGGGTGTAGGAAGTATTGGTAAAAACCCCTCTCCTATTATTGAAAATGTTTTATTTGTTGAAGGTTTAAAACATAACTTGCTTAGTATTAGTCAATTATGTGATAAAGGTTATAGAGTTATTTTTGAGAAAACTCATTGCACTATTGAAAACACCCTAGAAAACAAAACTTTATTTATAGGTTATAGACATGAGAATGTATATGTGTTTGATTTGCATGATTTATCTTCTCATTTTAACATTAAATATTTATCTGCTATAAATGATAATGGTTGGCTTTGACATAGAAGATTAGGACATGCTCATTTTGATTTAATTTCTAAACTTTCAAAAAATAAGTTAGTCATAGGTTTACCAAAAATTGTTTTTGAAAAAGATAAACTTTGTGATGCGTGTCAATTTGGAAAACAAACTAGAATTTCTTTTAAATCTAAAAATATCGTTTCAACTACAAGACCGCTTCAACTTTTGCATATTGATCTATTCGGACCATCTAGAACATTAAGTTTAGGAGGAAAATCTTATGCCCTTGTGTAGACGTCCCCGAACGCCCCTGGAGGAACGAGTCCCCCGTTCCGTTCGATATTGGGCTCACTGCAGTTCGGACTCTCAAATTGTCACGGTTCTAAATCTGAATTAAAGAGTCCAAATCCGGCAAATCGTTTTGAGAAAACAAATTTTGAAAGAAGTGCCAAACATGGACTGCTTTGCCAGATACAGAGTCGCCACCTAAATATTTTATTTTGGGGAAATTTAGAAAACCCTGACTCGTTTGCCTAAGGCCACGTGTCCGTCATCACCAAAGTTGCTTCGGCTCGGGAACTTGGGTACGATTGGGGAAGGTCACTTCGTGAGCACCCCCGCTCGCTCGATCAAAGATCGGCCTCTACTAACCATGATATCTATTTTTAAAAACATTATGCGTTCTTATTCCGGTTATTAGCCTAGATTTACTATGGGATGCGCACAGCATACAAGTATAGACTGGATTGCCTGAATTGGAACAAAACATTTTATGTTTGTTTGTTTGAAAATGGTTTGATGGTGCTACTCGCAAGTAGGCTAAGACGTGGATTTGCCACCCTCAGGTGGGCTTAGAAAATATGATTTTGCCACTATCTAGTGGGCTTAAAACACACAGTGAATGAATTGTTCCAATCCAAATAACTCAACCTTCACCCACAGGCATTCAGGCAGTTATATCACATAAGCAATTAGCCTCATGGTAAGCATGCTATCATGGCAGTCACTCACACGCATGCAAGGATGCTAAAGCATAAAACTTACCGAGTACTCCAAGCCAAAATAGAAACTAATTAGAAATCCATGCATGATCCTAATTATACAGAAATGCCTAATGCAACACATGCAAAAGTGCAACTATAGCAGGCTCGGCTATTCTAGACATGGCATATGAAATGCTACAGCTAACATGTATTCAACTTGGAATTGAAAATTCAATGCAGTTAGTATGATGCGCCGAGCTCCGTGCATGCAAGACAGATGAATGAATGCAAACATGCTATTATACTGTATGCTAATTGAAACATGCCATAATCTAACCATCATAAGCGGGTAAATAAAAGGGAGAAAGACGTGGGGTTGGAAGACATACATCACACACACACACACTTATTACAGTTGTGCCCTCGCTCGGAGGGTCCGAATAAATAATACAGTCCTGAATAAATAATTACAGTCCAAATAATTACAAAACCCTAATTAATTAACAAATTAAATTAGGAAAGCAATAAATTGGCATGCAAGCCAGGGACTGCCTCAAATCTGCTCCGGATGATGAATGATGCATGCTCGGGTTGCCTTGTACGGAGAATCCCTCGCGATGCCCCGGTTTGCCTCTGTTTGCAATTGTTCTTAGAATGCGTGCCAAGCTCCGGAAGGCTGTCGATTTCTGATTTGCTGCAACAGAGAGCAACAAAGGGGCATGGCAAAGTATTTTCACATATGTATGCATGACTACTCTTCAGGGAGTGTAGTCCTCGATCCTCATGCCACCAATCACGCATCTCGATGTATGATGGCCGAGGAGTCGAATTGCATGACTCAAAATGAAATGAATGCACATGAAAACACAACAGGGCCTAGACTCCATCATTGATAATCCGAAGTGTCGGCGACCAGGAATTGAGATACGTTCCGTCACTCGGAGTACGAAACGTACCTCGTTTTCCATGTTCGGGCTAACTCCTATCCCAAACACAATGCAATATGCATGACATGCATGAATGCAACTAATATACAACCTAGCATGCACAATGCTATGAAATGGCACACACGATGCACGAGGTAACATGGCATACACAATGCGCTAACATACAACCTAGCATACACAATGCTATGAAATGAAATGGCATACACAATGCGCAATGGACTTACACCAACATGAGTGGACCTCAGCCACACTCACATCGGTATCCATTAGATGAAAATGAGACACTCGAGATGCGTGCACGCATGCACGCAAACCGAGGACCGAACCTAAGGCATAGCATGCAACACTAACAAGGCATGGCAAGGCATGAAACATGGTATGCAAATATGCAAATTTTAGTGCTGAAATATGATGTAAAACAGCCCCGAAACATGGAAACATGGCACCCGATGCATGGAATGAACCCGAAACACAAAACTAGGCATATGCATTGGCCTATAGCTATACAAAACATGCATTATTTGATCATGAATTATGAAGACAGAAGCAAGAAAGTCCCAAAAAATGCATATTTCGAGTTTATAACAAGTCTCAAATATGAACACAAATAGGTCTAATCTATCATGCAAAAATGGCCCCAAAATAGAGATTAAACACAAAGGGACAGAAGCTGGCCCCAAATGGCAAAGATCCCTTCAACAAAGTTGAAGAGCGGCTCAAAAAAAGGTATTTTACAGTTTACATCAAGCCACGAAAATAATCACAAATAAGGCCAAACTATCATGCAAAAAAAGGCCTAAAAGAGGGGTAAAGAGACAAGTAGCAACTGCTGTTCTCAAACAGAGGAGAGCCCTTCAACAAAGTTGAATAGGGGCTCAAAAAAATACATTTCATAGTTTATGGAAGAGTCCAAAACAGCTTACAAATGAGCCTAAACTACCATGCAAAAATTGGCCCAAAAGAGGGATAAAGAGGTAAGTGGCAGTAGGAGACCTCAAATAGAGAAGAGCCCTTCAACAATGTTGAATAGGGGCTCAAAATAAGACTATTTACATTTTGTCTTGGAGCCCATAAATGATCAAAAACAAGGCTAATATATCAAGCAAGATTAGGCCCTAAGAGAGAGATAAAGAAGCAAGTGGTAGTAGGAGACCTCAAACAGTGGGAGGTCCTTAATAAAACATGAAACGAGGCTCAAAATATGACTATTTACAGTTAGGGTCGGAGCCCAAAAGTGTAAGCAAGTATGGCTTAGATATGGAACAAAACAAGGCAAGAAAGAGGGAAAATGGGACTCACCCTTGTAGAACCAAGCTTCAACGACTTTTGGACCAAGTTTAGAAGCTCTTCACCTCTGGAAATCAGCTTCAAAGGTCTGGAATGGAGTATGGAGGCTTTGTGCTATGAGGTAGTGTAGAAATGGTGTAGGAAACTTGGGGTTTTGGAGCTTGGAATAGAGAGAGAGAGAGAGAGAGAGAGAGAGAGAGAGAGAGAGAGATAATGCAAGAGCCTTAAAGAAAATTTTGTAACCTCTAAAAACACAGCTGGGGGTGCTGGTTATATAGGCAAAGGAGTTGAGGAAAAGGGGGGGAAATGAAATTCAAATTTCCCCCAAAAAATAGGCCTAAAAGAGAGATAAAGAGGCAAGTGGTAGCTACCGGCCTCAAACTGAAGAGAGCCCTTCAACAAAGTTGAAAAAGGGCTCAAAACAAGATATTTTACAGTTTATGACCAAGTCCGAAACAGTTCACAAATAAGCCTAAAATACCATGCAAAAATAGGCCTAAAAGAGAATTATAGGAGGCAAGTGATAGTAGGGAACCTCAAACAGAAAAAAGGTCCTTAATCAAACATGAAAAGGATCTCAAAATATGACTATTTACAGTTTGGGTCGGAGCCCAAAAATGCTTGCAAGCAAGGCTTAGATATAGAGCAAGATAGGAACAAAAAAGATGGAAAAGAAGCTTATCCTTGAAGACCAATGGACCAACAGCTCTTGGTCTGAGAAATGGTGCTCCTAAGCTCTGAAAAATAGCTCCAAGTTATTGGAATGGATGGTGGTGGGGTGTATACCAAAAACCGGAGCAAACGGAGGTGGTTAAGTGGTCTCGAACCGAGGCACACGGTCGTCGGCTCCGAAAAACCGGAAACCGGGCTCCAAACGAGAAAAATGGCCTATGACCATGAAACGTAGCCTACGGCCACTGAGAGATGATCTACAAGACCTCTCCCTCCCTTCGGGAAGAGAAAACAGAGAAAAAGGAGCTTGGTTCGCAAACCGAGGCAAGACACGAAAGAGCCCGAAAGTCCGGAGGCAAGGCTCGCAGCCGAGACTCTGAACCTTCTGAACGAGCACAATATGCACCATCACCGAGCGCTCAATCGGTGACGTCTGAGTCTTAAGGTCGGTCAAAAATGGGATGTCTACACCTTGTTTGTGTTGATGATTATACTAGATATACATGGGTATTATTTTTAGCACACAAAAATGAAACTTTTTATAATTTTTCAAAACTTTGTAAAAGAATTCAAAATGAGAAAAATCTTAATATTTGTAGTATTAGAAGTGACCATGGTAGAGAATTTGAAAATGAGGATTTTATTATGTTTTGTGATGACTTAGGAATAGATCATAATTGTAACAACCCTCATACTACTTACCGATTAATGACTGATTGATTACCGATAGACACTGATTACCGTTAAACTGAATTGATTATGACTGATAATTGAGCTGATTAAAAGTAATGAACTGACTGACTGGAGTCTGGAATTAATTGACTGACTGTATCTGTTTAAATGCATAACCTATCTGTTTGATTGTTTGATTATCTGTTCATGTTTTATGTTTAAACTGCTAATTGAAGGCCTTATCGGTGGCCGAACCGGGAATCGATTAATGTTTTATAATCCTCATAATTAATGTGAGTTTATGGTGTATTTACCTGAAAACTGATTAGGTATGACTAAATTAGATTAAAACAAGCTAATTAAAGAGTTAGGCTTAATTACCAAATTGCCATTGTTAGTGGGCCTCTTATTATAACATATTAGAGCCTTGTGCACACTTGAAACAAACATTTCCTCAGCCTTGTTTGATGCTCTAGCCGACCTTAGAGAGAGAGAGGAGCTAGAAGAGTTGAGTTCAACTTGTTTCATGGTGAATTGGCTAGAATTGCTTAAAGAATTGAAGGTTGATTACTAATTTGAGCTCCCTCACTTCTAATTCTACACCTAAGGTAGATCATTCATCATCTTAATGGTGTCTTTGAGTTGTTCTTGCATGATTCATGCTTCATTGTAGAACTAAGTCATGAATTGGCTCATTGTTGTTGAATTAAAGCTTAATGGTTGCATGCATGTACATATATTGAAGTTTTGAGGTTGTAGTTCATAATACCTCACATGCATGTCCATCTTTTGGTCATACTCCATGAGTTCATCTTGTTTTTGAAGGTTTGAGTTCTTTTGAAACAGCACTAAAGCTTTAAAGATGATTTAAGATCATGCATGTCACATTTGAGTTGTTGTTCTTGAAACTTGGTTTGAAATCATGTTTAATTGAACTACCTTTGGGCTTTGATTTCTCAAATTGATCTTTGAAACATGCTATACTATGAGTTTTGAAGTGTTTTCCAGAAAATTAGCCCAAAAGGATCGAATTTGATGCATTGGAACTTGATTTGAGCATTGGAGTTCAAATCTGGATTTTCCAGATTTTGGTCTCCTGCTCGAGTGGGGAAAACGGCGCTCGAGCGGGGAATTCGAGCTCCCAGCATCTTGCACTGTTTTACAGTCCGCTCGAGCGGAGTAATGTACGCTCGAGCGGAGACCTTTGTTGCATGACCGCTCGAGCGGGAAAACTTGAGCTCGAGCGGGACTCTGTTTTTCTGAAAATGTTTTAAATGTGCATCTTTGCATCCTCATCCCATTCTAGGCGTTCTTAGGCCTAGTTTAAGACATCTTGTTGAGGATATAGATGTAGAACACGCCGAGGCATTAGGGATTAAGTTGTTAATCTTTCCCAACTGTGTAGCTTAGTGTGTGTTCAATCTGTTAACTGTGTAGGGTTGGCGACTGGGGAGACACGTTCTAGCTTACTATAGCCCAGAACTCTGTGAGTAACATTTGTGTAAAGATATGTTCAAACTGATTATCTTCTGAACAATTAAACTTAACTGTTTCTGAACGGTATGGTTAACTGAATGAATGAATGTATGACCTATATTCTGAACTGTATTGTGGCATCCTTAGCAACTACTGTTATTGACAACTACTGTTACAGAGATCTCTGTCGGTTCCCATGTTGGAACCACTACTGTTTACTGATATGATGGCCATCATTCACTGTTTGGTCTATTAAGACCCGGTCTATTAAGACCTACTGTACTGTTTAGCTACTGGATGTACCACATATGACTGTTATAATCTGTGAAACTTGGAGCAAAGTGCTGCACGGAACTAAGTGCTACAAAGTGAGTCACCTCTAGAATCTGTGCGAGACACCTCTTGAGTCCATAAGAACTGTACTGTTGCTGTTACTGTTACTGCCACTGTACTGCCACTGTACTATTACTGTTACTGTTGCTGTTACTGTTACTGCCACTGTACTGCCACTGTACTATTACTGTTACTGTTACTGTTACTGTTACTGCCACTGTACTGCCACTGTACTATTACTGTTACTGTTACTGTTACTGTTACTGCTACTGTACTGCCACTGTACTATTACTGTTACTGCTACTGTACTGCTACTGTATTGTTACCGTTACTGCCACCGTACTGACGCTGCTACTAGTACTGCTAACGGATGTACCACGTACGATTACTATGATTTCTAAACGACTGTTACGGCATCAATATGAGCCACAAACTGACTGACCGATATACTGAATCAATGAACTGTTTAAATATTGAAAAGGCATTCATCCTAAACCTCTTTACGTATTATGTTATTCACTGGGCTTTAGCTCACTGCTCCTATATATATGTAGGTGTTCAGGCACTGGACCGCTGCTAGGAGCGTCAGGCAAGTTTTTGTTTTGTCAGCCAACCACTGTGCCTCACTGTGAGGTTCTAAGCCGTTCAAGCTTCGGCTTTGGGGTGTTTTAATATTCCCTGTCCGTCCCTGTAACTGTTTTGTTTACTGTATAGACTGTTACTGTACCGTTTAATAGGGATTAGATCCCTGTTCTGAATGATTGTGCATGTATGTGTAGACTGTCACAGCTCATTGGACATTGTTCATTTACTATATTGGCTTCCGCCAGGCCCTGTACTCTGTTTTACTGGTTTACTGTTAGGTAGGCCTTCGGTAATCTCGGATTACTGGCCGGTTACGGTGCTAAACCCATAGGGCCGGGTTTGGGTCGTGATAGAGTGGTATCAGAGCAATATTTAACCACGAGTTATACTGCACACACGTGTCCAAGTGAGCTATAGGATGTCCTAGAAAAGTAATTAGGGCATTGCATGAACATGAGAAGTGTGTGTGGCCATGATTTGAATAAATGTGTTAATGTGTTTAAGTATGCAACTGTCTATGCTTATGATTACCGTATTGTCTATGGTGAAATGAACGCAACCTACATGCATACTTAAAGAAGTTAAGTGGTATAACATGTAATGTGAATGTTAATACCGAATATGGAATCTATGTGATTATGGACGTGTGGTAGTAAAGGGTCATGTGACCGTACCTGAGTTGAATTGAAAGCATACACGCGTCTGATATGAAATAAAACGTGAAATCAGTAAGAACCTCTCCTGGATCTGTTGTGTGTAAACAAGGGAAAGGGCGAGGATTGTGAACGAAACTGAATCTTCTGATCTGAGGATTAATAGGCTAGAATGAATGATTGAAGCCTTAATTGAAAATCTGAGATAATAAAGGCAGACATATGTGCCTGAACCAACTGAATATGAACTGATGACACTGATAGAGAAACCCAACGAACTGAAACCACCGAAATTTCTGGGAAGTACCGAACCACTGAAACTGAGGCTTGGGTTCAGAAACTGAGAAAATAGGTGAAGTGTTCTTCGAAAAATACTTTCCCCCAATGCATCCAAGATAGGGAAGTATCTGAGTTTGAACAACTTGAGTAAGGTGATAAGACTGTGGTCGAATGCGAGGTGAAATTTACCCAGCTAATTTGATAGGCACCCCACATGTTAGATACTGTCTACAAAAGAATAGAAAAGAATTGAAGGTGGGCGTGACCTAGATGTGTTTGACTGAATTGACGTGCTAAAACCCATCAAAGCATGTAGATGCCCTGGATAGAGTATTAATGCCTGAGACAACGTAGCAGCATTGAAATATCCAAATCAACATCGTCGACCGAATCAGAAAGAATGAAACGGAAGTAACAGAAAGTGAAAATGACCACTGCGAATGGAAAACCTCGGGCAATAGCCTTGACCAATCTGTACCGATTGTGGGAAATAACATTAGGGCGTTGCCACAGCCTGTCGGAAACTCGCTTTAGACGAGGACAGGAAGGACACTTGCCTAAATCTTGCCCACAAACTCAACCGAACGATATTGAGTCTAAATCTAGACCCTAGTTCCAGAGAATGCTCGGAACACTGAGATGACTAACGCGGGTATTTACCTTAACTATGTGTAATTGCCTATACGAACATTTGAGTGGGAATCGTACATTCCTTAATCCGATAAAGACTGTGAACATACTGACGGAACCAACTGAATTACTGAAATTATGAACCCTATGCTATGAGAATTGTTAGGACTTGTGAACAGCGAGAATTTGCTGAGTTAGGTCCTTGTATCGTATTGCAACAACTGAACGTGAACTATTAAGCATGACCTTTTGAACTGTGCTAGAACTGTTGAACGTGGGAACACCTTATGACTGACTGTAATTCGAGAAATCTGTACAGCTATGATTCGGACTGAACTATTATATATTGACGAACATCATTAAATGATCGGACCCTTGAACTCGAATTATATACGTGAACTGTTTGTGTGTGGGACTTCTGAAATTAAGAACCCATATTAGCTTGTAAAGATGAACTACTGCGTATGAATTTGCGAACGAATGCTCACATGCTAATTGATTTTAGACTCACACCTGTACATATGTTCCCATGCTTGTAATACGATTAGGGCTGTCAGGTCTGGACTGTGGTTAATGAGTCTTTCGAGATCTACTATTTGATGCGGACTATGTACAACATCGTAACGCCTTATGTTAACAATTACCTATGCTATGAAAACTGTTTGGACTCATGTACATGTTCGCATACCTTTGCTTAAGAATGTTACTAGACTGGGTAGACTTATGACTGTACCTTTGCTCGAACTGATTGGTATATAATTTGTTGATAACGTAACCGTTGGGACTATGACTCTAGACTTGTGTGACTGAATAAAGACCCCGACGAATAAACTCTTGACCGTGAATCGTGATCGTGGAAAATTGACATGACTGTTTGAATAGACCTGCGAGCCTATGCTCTAGTGACTGTATGACTGATTTGGAACCCTCGTAGGGCAACTCCTATTATGTGTCCGAGAATCTCGTGTAATGTATTGATGTATGCCATATGCCTATATGAAAGATTTATTTGGAAGTTGCTATACTGACTATGATGTTTACCTCTCGATGTGAATAACTGCATTGCCTGTAAACTTAATGGGAGGAACACATTGTATATGATCTGTACTGCTTCGATATGAATTATAATGATACCAAACCCTGATGTAAGTTTGACAATAAATGGACTCAGACTAATTGCGCAACTACCGACTGTGTACTAAAGTGACTGGAGTATGAACTTCTGTACCTCATCTGGAAATGATAAGAATGAAACTGCTACCTGATCTGATCCGATAGAACCGTGGGTTGATGAAACCCTTTGTGTAACTAATAGAACTTCTGTTTGATGTTTATGCTTCGAACTCTTACTTATTATGATTGGGCAGAACTGGCATCTGAAATGACCTAGTCGAACTTTCATCGATTTGACTTGAGAAAACTCTTATTGAGAACTATTACCTGATTTACTTACAATATGGGGAAACTGGGTACATGACATGTGATTACTTACCCGGTATTACCGTTATGATTATGAACTTGTTTGACTAGGGAATGATTGTTTTGGTGATTACCGTGCTTCAGAACTGATGGGATTTATTGACAACAGACTGGTTTTGATTATGAACCCTCACTATCTGGAAGTATATGTAATCAGTATGACTGCTTCCGTATTGATACGTGGTATGATCGAATCTGTAAGGACTGAAACTGATGAATAGTATGTGAATGATTACTTCAGAACTCTGTCTACTGCTATGGAAGTGATGTACAACTGACTGTGATGGATTACCGAATTAAGGACAAATTGAACAAAGACCAGATGAATGACTCAGAAGTGAACGAATCGAATCTCTGTAACTTAACGGGGGAAATTACTTATGAAATGAGGCCAGTGCAATCCATAACCCCGATAAGTACTTGATATAAGTAGTGTGATTACCACTACAGTAAAGTTGTGTGCAACTGTATTCATGTTCTGTGTCACGAAATAAGTTTTGTTTCCTGTAATGCTATATGTTGTATACTGATTAAGGGGTCAACCTCTGATATGTATTCGTGACTCTTAATATTATGTGGTATATGTTAGCTGCCCGGTATTGGAGGTTCCTTATGGAACTTATATTTGTCTGCACTCTGTTACCCGTACCGGAGGCCTCGTTACGAGGGCTCAGCTTCTGCTCTGTATCCGAATCTGTTCCTGACTCTAAAACCTGACTAGGTCTAAGACTCCATTATAATTCGGACCCTAATCTCTGTATGCAATTTATGATTCTATTTCTGTGCACTGCTAAGATTGAGATTGGGTTATGAAACTATTATGAATATGATTATGCTCCTGTTAAAGAGTGAAAGCTACTGTAATGTTAGGCGTTATCTCTGTTGCCGTATGTTAATTCGAGTTTGGAGGACCAAACTCTTTATAAGGAGGGGAGACTGTAACAACCCTCATACTACTTACCGATTAATGACTGATTGATTACCGATAGACACTGATTACCGTTAAACTGAATTGATTATGACTGATAATTGAGCTGATTAAAAGTAATGAACTGACTGACTGGAGTCTGGAATTAATTGACTGACTGTATCTGTTTAAATGCATAACCTATCTGTTTGATTGTTTGATTATCTGTTCATGTTTTATGTTTAAACTGCTAATTGAAGGCCTTATCGGTGGCCGAACCGGGAATCGATTAATGTTTTATAATCCTCATAATTAATGTGAGTTTATGGTGTATTTACCTGAAAACTGATTAGGTATGACTAAATTAGATTAAAACAAGCTAATTAAAGAGTTAGGCTTAATTACCAAATTGCCATTGTTAGTGGGCCTCTTATTATAACATATTAGAGCCTTGTGCACACTTGAAACAAACATTTCCTCAGCCTTGTTTGATGCTCTAGCCGACCTTAGAGAGAGAGAGGAGCTAGAAGAGTTGAGTTCAACTTGTTTCATGGTGAATTGGCTAGAATTGCTTAAAGAATTGAAGGTTGATTACTAATTTGAGCTCCCTCACTTCTAATTCTACACCTAAGGTAGATCATTCATCATCTTAATGGTGTCTTTGAGTTGTTCTTGCATGATTCATGCTTCATTGTAGAACTAAGTCATGAATTGGCTCATTGTTGTTGAATTAAAGCTTAATGGTTGCATGCATGTACATATATTGAAGTTTTGAGGTTGTAGTTCATAATACCTCACATGCATGTCCATCTTTTGGTCATACTCCATGAGTTCATCTTGTTTTTGAAGGTTTGAGTTATTTTGAAACAGCACTAAAGCTTTAAAGATGATTTAAGATCATGCATGTCACATTTGAGTTGTTGTTCTTGAAACTTGGTTTGAAATCATGTTTAATTGAACTACCTTTGGGCTTTGATTTCTCAAATTGATCTTTGAAACATGCTATACTATGAGTTTTGAAGTGTTTTCCAGAAAATTAGCCCAAAAGGATCGAATTTGATGCATTGGAACTTGATTTGAGCATTGGAGTTCAAATCTGGATTTTCCAGATTTTGGTCTCCCGCTCGAGCGGGGAAAACGGCGCTCGAGCGGGGAATTCGAGCTCCCAGCATCTTGCACTGTTTTACAGTCCGCTCGAGCGGAGTAATGTACGCTCGAGCGGAGACCTTTGTTGCATGACCGCTCGAGCGGGAAAACTTGAGCTCGAGCGGGACTCTGTTTTTCTGAAAATGTTTTAAATGTGCATCTTTGCATCCTCATCCCATTCTAGGCGTTCTTAGGCCTAGTTTAAGACATCTTGTTGAGGATATAGATGTAGAACACGCCGAGGCATTAGGGATTAAGTTGTTAATCTTTCCCAACTGTGTAGCTTAGTGTGTGTTCAATCTGTTAACTGTGTAGGGTTGGCGACTGGGGAGACACGTTCTAGCTTACTATAGCCCAGAACTCTGTGAGTAACATTTGTGTAAAGATATGTTCAAACTGATTATCTTCTGAACAATTAAACTTAACTGTTTCTGAACGGTATGGTTAACTGAATGAATGAATGTATGACCTATATTCTGAACTGTATTGTGGCATCCTTAGCAACTACTGTTATTGACAACTACTGTTACAGAGATCTCTGTCGGTTCCCATGTTGGAACCACTACTGTTTACTGATATGATGGCCATCATTCACTGTTTGGTCTATTAAGACCCGGTCTATTAAGACCTACTGTACTGTTTAGCTACTGGATGTACCACATATGACTGTTATAATCTGTGAAACTTGGAGCAAAGTGCTGCACGGAACTAAGTGCTACAAAGTGAGTCACCTCTAGAATCTGTGCGAGACACCTCTTGAGTCCATAAGAACTGTACTGTTGCTGTTACTGTTACTGCCACTGTACTGCCACTGTACTATTACTGTTACTGTTACTGTTACTGTTACTGCCACTGTACTGCCACTGTACTATTACTGTTACTGTTACTGTTACTGTTACTGCTACTGTACTGCCACTGTACTATTACTGTTACTGCTACTGTACTGCTACTGTATTGTTACCGTTACTGCCACCGTACTGACGCTGCTACTAGTACTGCTAACGGATGTACCACGTACGATTACTATGATTTCTAAACGACTGTTACGGCATCAATATGAGCCACAAACTGACTGACCGATATACTGAATCAATGAACTGTTTAAATATTGAAAAGACATTCATCCTAAACCTCTTTACGTATTATGTTATTCACTGGGCTTTAGCTCACTGCTCCTATATATATGTAGGTGTTCAGGCACTGGACCGCTGCTAGGAGCGTCAGGCAAGTTTTTGTTTTGTCAGCCAACCACTGTGCCTCACTGTGAGGTTCTAAGCCGTTCAAGCTTCGGCTTTGGGGTGTTTTAATATTCCCTGTCCGTCCCTGTAACTGTTTTGTTTACTGTATAGACTGTTACTGTACCGTTTAATAGGGATTAGATCCCTGTTCTGAATGATTGTGCATGTATGTGTAGACTGTCACAGCTCATTGGACATTGTTCATTTACTATATTGGCTTCCGCCAGGCCCTGTACTCTGTTTTACTGGTTTACTGTTAGGTAGGCCTTCGGTAATCTCGGATTACTGGCCGGTTACGGTGCTAAACCCATACGGCCGGGTTTGGGTCGTGATAATAATTTCTCAACCCCTAGGACTCCTCAACAAAACGGTGTGGTTGAAAGAAAAAATAGAACTCTTGAAAAAATGGCCCGTACTATGCTTTGTGAAAATAATTTGCCTAAATATTTTTGGGCGGAAGCTGTAAACACTGCATGCTATGTTATAAACCGTGCCATGATTAGACCTATTCTTAAGAAAACTCCTTACGAACTTTGAAAAGGTAGAAAACCTAATATTAGTCACTTGCGTGCTTTTGGTTGTAAATGCTTTGTATTAAATAACAATAAAGATAACTTAGGAAAATTTAATGCTATATCGGATGAAGCTATATTTCTTGGTTATTCTATGTCTAGTAAAGCTTATAGAGTATTTAATAAAAGAACTCTACTTGTTGAAGAATCTGTGCATGTTGTTTTTGATGAATCTAACGATATTATTTCCAAGAATCTTGTAAGTAATGATATTGTAGAAAATCAACCAAACATGGAAAGCATTTACAAAAAGGAAAATGAAGAAAATCCATTACGCGAACATGATGAAGAAATGACAATGGAGAAACTTCAAGAAATATATGCTCTTCCAGAAAATGACTCAAATCTACCAAAAGAATGGAAGTATGCTCATGACCACCCCAAAGACCTCATCATAGGTGATGCGGCGGAAGGTATAAAAACTCGTTCCTCTGTTAGAAATATTTGCAGTAACTTAGCATTTGTTTCACAAATTGAACCAAAATCATTTTTAGAAGCTGAAAATGATGAAAACTGGATTTTAGCAATGCAAGAAGAATTAAATCAATTTGAAAGAAATGAAGTTTGGTTTTTGATCCCTCGACCTAAGGATCATCCTGTTATTGGTACAAAATGGGTTTTTCGAAATAAAATGGACGAGTCTGGAGTTGTTATTAGAAATAAAGCTAGATTAGTAGCTCAAGGCTATAATCAATAAGAGGGAATTGATTTTGATGAAACTTTTGCACCAGTTGCTAGACTTGAAGCTATTAGAATGTTACTTACTTTTGCGTGTTTTAAATATTTTAAATTGTATCAGATTGAATGGGTATATTTCAGAGGAAGTCTATGTTGAACAACCTCCCGGTTTTAAAAATCATAAATACCCGGATCATGTTTTCAAACTTTCAAAAGCTTTATATGGCTTGAAATAAGCTCCAAGAGCGTGGTATGAAAGATTGAGTAATTTTCTACTTAACAAAGATTTTTGTAGAGGAAAAATTGATACAACACTTTTTATAAAAATCAAAAAGGAAGATATGCTAATTGTTCAAATTTATGTTGATGATATTATTTTTGGTGCTACTAATGAAAATTTGTGCAAAGAGTTTTCTAAAGACATGCAGGGTGAGTTTGAAATGAGTATGATGGGGGAATTAAATTATTTCCTTGGTCTACAAATTAAACAAACTAATGATGGAATCCATTTAAATCAAACGAAATATATCAAAGATCTACTTAAAAGGTTTGAAATGGAATCTTCAAAGCCTGTAGCAACTCCAATGAGCACATCGATAAAAATCGACAAAGATGAGCAAGGTAAACCTGTAGATGAAAAGAAATGTCAAGGTATGATTGGTTCTTTACTCTATCTTACTGCAAGTAGGCCTGACATAATGTTTAGTGTTTGTATGTGTGCACGTTTTCAATCCGCACCTAAAGAGTCACACATCACCGCAGTCAAACGCATTTTCAGATATCTTGTCGGCACTCCAAATTTGGGATTATGGTATCCTAAGGGAACCACCTTTGAACTTTTTGGTTACTCAGATGCCGACTTTACGGGATGTAAACTTGACCGAAAAAGTACTAGTGGCACTTGTCATTTTCTTGGACACTCACTCACTTCTTGGTTTTGCAAAAAACAAAACTCAGTGGCTCTGTCAACTGCTGAAGCAGAATACATTGTCGCCGCTAGGTGTTGTGCACAATTGCTTTAGATGAAACAACAACTTCAAGATTTTGGACTTCACTATGATCATATTCCTATAAAATGTGACAACACAAGTGCCATTAACCTTTCAAAAAATCCTATTCAGCACTCACGCACTAAACACATTGAAATAAGGCATCATTTTCTGAGAGATCATGTACTCAAAGGTGACATTAAACTCGAATTTGTGCCTACAAATCGTCAATTAGCTGACATTTTTACCAAACCTCTAAATGAAGAACAATTTTGTTATATTAGAACTGAACTTGGTATGATGAATACTCCAATATAGTGTTTATATTAAAAAAAATTTTAAAAAAAATAATAATAATTTAATAATAATAAATAATTAAATAAAAATATATCTAATAATAATAAATAATAATAATAATAAAATTATATACATATATTTTCCCTCTCTCACCGCTCCGTCTCTATCTCTCACTCGCTCTCTCCTTTACTCTCTATTTTTCTCTTTCTCTTGCTGTCTCGCTCTCCCCTTCTTCCTCATACCCTCAGCCGACTCCATCTCCACCCTCACCATAGCCTACAACCAACTCCACCATCCATCATCCACAAAATCATCCATCACTTTTATCACAATCACCATCCACCCAAATCCCTCACCAATCTTCCAAACTCCATCACTTCTCCACCCGAAATCTGCATCACCATCTTCACCGATTCATCAAGTTCCATTACCGATCCATCAAGATCCGTGACTGATCCATCAAGATCCATTGCCGATCTATACAAATTCGCCACCGATCTACCCAATCTTCTCCATTTCTTCCGATCATCAAGGTTATCACCGATCAATATGTTAAAATTCTTATTGCACTGTGTTATATTTTTTTACTTGTTATATGTGCTCCAAATTCTCTTGGATTTAATAATGGTTACTTCTACCTTGTCTGAAGAAATTATTTTTATTTTTATTTTTATTTTTATTTTCTCCTTTTATGCTAGTGTACTTGGTGTAATTGTTTATGGCCGGATCTTAATGGCCCTTGGTATTATAGATTGGTAATTTGTTTCTTCAAATTTATATAATTTTTAGTGCATTAATTCAGGGGGAGACTCATATATTTTGAGATTAACAATCATTATAAATATATATATATATATATATATATATATATATAAAGGGGCGTGTGTATATTCTGTGCATAATTTTAGGGGGAGTATATATACATATATATTTTTTACTCCTTATCTGCTATACTTCTTATCTACACCAACAGACAATTTTTTTTTTTTTGTGCAAAGACAGAATTTAAAAAAAAAAAATTTACTAATAAAAATAAATAAATAAATAAGGAAGAAATACTCGAAATTTTATTTCAGAAAAAGGAAATATTACTCGATTACATATAAATTTTCAGAAGGCTTCACTGATTTTTTCTTTTTCACTTCTTTCAACAACTTTTCATGATCCTCTTTTACATGTCTCTCTCTATTTTCGATTTCTGTGAGTCTTGGCATTATTACCGTTGCATAATAATGCACTGCATTCTCCAACTGTGCATTTTTCCTTTTTAGCTCTTTCTTTTCCTTACACATATTCACTACTTGTTGTTTTAACAAGCATACATCATCTCTCCATTGCTGATTTTCTTGTACTCTTGCTTGTAATCGTCGCGCCATATTGGAAACTGCAGTCATGGCCTGTGTACTAAGAGCCATAGTGTTATTAATAGTATCGAAATCATTTCGATTGCCAATATCACTAGAACCCTCATTTACAGGCATAGCATGTGCCTGCGTCACTGGTACTCTCTCATTTGCCTGCATTACAGGCACCTCATGCAGGTCCGACTCATTGACAGACAAGGTAAGGAATGACATGATTACAAAAGAAGCTAAAACAAATTTTTCTCTCAAACACTTGATAATTTCGTATCTTTGCCTCTGATCTGTGTCACTTTTTATACACTCCATTGATTCATTACTCGATGCATATCTGCTATATCTGCTCAAATATTTTGTTTGTCAATATTTCCTGCGCTCGAGATACTCCAAAATCCCCATAATGATTCCGACAAGACAGACGGCCCATTATTTTATTTTTGGCCACTCAGATTATTGTATAAAATGTGCTTGTTTCTTATCTTCATTTTTATTTTGATGATGTCAAAGGGGGAGAAAAAATATGATTTTGAAAATTATATGTGATTTTGAAAATATGATTTTGAAAATTATATGTGATTTTGAAAATTATATGTTGTAGGGTTATCAAATATTTTGTCAATTTTATTTTGTGTCAAATCCATATAAATATTGCCATTGTCAATTTTATTTTGTGTCAAATCCATACAAATATTGCCATAATCAAAAAGAGGGAGATTGTTAATCATATTATTTAATTTTGATGATGTCTAAAATATTATTTGTAACAATTTGGATTTTTTTAATATACATATTATTTGACACAAAATATTAATATATATATTTGTTAAATATTATAATAAAAATATTTTTGAAAACTTTACTATTCACTTTTTGAAAATTTAGGTTGATCACTATTCACTTTTTGACAAAATTAAAATAAAAATATTTTTGAAAACTTTACTATTCACTTTTTGAAAATTTAGGCTGATCACTATTCACTTTTTGACAAAATTAAAATTGATTAAAATGATTGATTGGTTGTATTATCTTGACAAATATGATATTAATGAGTTGTCTTCTTTTGACAAAAGTGATATATCCAAATGTGTAGTAGTAGGATATATTTAGTTTAAAATCTCTACAACTTATACAATATTTTAAAGAGGGCATATATTTTCAGATCCATCATAAATATTATTAAAGAGATTTTTTTTGTATGCAAATATTTAATTAGAACATTATATATATAATGCATGTAATATAAATAGAATGCATCATGTGCGTTATTAAACTTTTTACACTACATTGATTATATCATATTATAATCAAACAAGAAGAAAAGGATGGAGTTATATATGTATATGTATATATATATATATATAGATGAAGCAAATCATCTGTTTGTTTAAAAGTTGTGAACTTTGTATTAAATTGTCTATAAAAACAGTGGCTCCATGTTTGAAAATAATATAACAAAAGGAAAAGAAAAAATTAGTCTTACTTTTATCTTTTTAATTATTAACATTTGCTGACTATTTCAAATCAAGGAGTGTGCTTATGTAAGCCATGACATCAAGAGCGTGCTTATGTAAGTCATGACGTCAGGAGCGTGCTTATGTAAGCCATGACGTCAGCAAGGAGCGTCCAACGAGTATATTTTTGTATATAAATAGAAGTGTTGTGTGTGGAGAAAAAATCAAGAACTTGAAGAGAAAAATTTTCTGTGAGCTCCAAAATTCTGAGTATTCTGCTCTTTCACTTTCAGATCTAAGTCTAGCCTTTGTTCTTACACTTTCATATCTACTCTTTGTGAGAGAATTATTGTAAAAGTGGGTTCAAGTACCACTTATTCTTATTCCTTATTTTTGTCAGAGATTTTGTAAGAGTAAGGCATTTATTGTTGAGTGAGGCTCAATAGATAAGAGTAAGTCCTGTGCCAAATCCACAAGCTTGGTGGTGTATTTATTCAATTGATAGCAAAGAAATTCTCAAGGAGGTTCCTTGGGGAGTGGACGTAGGCCTGGCATGCCGAACCACTATAAATCGCAGTGTTTGATTTTCTCTCCCTATCTCTCCTACTTTTATATTGATAATTATTATTCTGTTTTTTTTATTTATTCAAATTCTGAATATTGTGTTATTTTTAATATTGTGAAATTTTTAATAACCCAATTCACCCCCCTTCTTGGGTTGCCTAACTAGGATAACAAGTAGGATTAGGATAAACTCTCTAAGAGTCTTATCTTTACCCAAACTGAAGTCTTCTTCCATTCTAGGACTCTTGTCCCTTATCCGCTTATCTCGGATTCTGGTATCTTCACAGATAACCTCGGCCTAGCCGAGATGACCTCGCCGCCATGACTAAGACACGTGGCACCTCGGCTGGCACTTCGGTGACACCTCGGCCACGTGTTGTCATTCAAAATTTATGTCCCCACAACTGCCCCCTAGGTTCTATTACCTCGGCATCCTGAGATGATAGAACCTATATCATTTCTTCCATTTAGCACATCGGCTAAGCTCACTTCATTGTTCATTACCGAGGTCATCACTCGTCGGCTCAATATGACCAAGACCTATAGTCTACTTTCATCAATACTTTGGATCCAACAACCAAGTTCGTTCAAGTTTCTCAATCGAAACCGTCCTCCTTATCGAGGTATTTGCTTCATTGAATCAAGAACTCCAAGAGTTTTATCATGCGTGAAAGCTGTCACGCACAGCAACCCAACCGTTTCAGACATGCGTCTTCCCCTCATTGGATCGTACTTGATCCGCGCTTGTAAGTCGTCTTGTGTCTGGGTGCGCCGTCTGACAAGCACGTCGCCCTAGACGCATTGATGGTATTTTGCTGCCATTCTCCGTGTTTGATCAAAATCAATTCTCTCTCCGTCTTTTCACTTCTGCATCTTCGTTCTTGTTCAAACTTTCTCTATCAAATCCTTCATTGCTGCTTTCGTTGCACTTCTTTGCTTACTACCACCGTCTCACACCGGTGTACTTTACATCGGCCTTTTTGTAATCTAAACAATCATTCTTCAATGTTAGGCTGAAGTTTCTTCTTTCCTTTTCTGAATGCATTCTTTGATTTCTTCTTTCAACGTGGTTGTATGTGTCTTCTTTTTACTCTTGTTTGATTCTATACTTAGAATAATTTGCATATCTTCAAAATACACCTTAACCGTGCAATCTCCTCGGGGTGTAACACCTCGGTTGTACGCACTAATCGGTTTACCTCGGCTTTGACCTAACACTTGAAAATATTTATCATAATATTTCAACAAGTGTTACTCACAACTTGTCACTTTACTCAAGTCCTTCGTCTTCTATTATTGTAGCATAATCTTGGTTTAACTTTAACTTGTAAATTTTTCTCAAAATTTCAACAAGTGTTAAACCATCTTCCTTTAACATAACATCGGCTTAACTTCAACTTGTAAATTTTTCTCAAAATTTCAACAAGTGTTGAACATGACCTCGGTTTAACTTCAACTTGTAAACTTAAATTTCAACAAGTGTTAAACATGACCTCGGTTTAATTTCAACTTGTAAATTTAAAATTTTAACAAGTGTTAAATATGACATCGGTTTAATTTCAACTTGTAAACTTAAATTTCAACAAGTGTTAAACATGACCTCGATTTAACTTCAACTTGTAAACTTAAATTTCAATAAGTGTTAAACACGACCTCAGTTTAACTTCAACTTGTAAACTTAAATTTCAACAAGTGTTGAACACGACCTCAGTTTAATTTCAACTTGTAAACTTAAATTTCAACAACTGTTACTCATTTTAACTTCAACTTATAAATTAAAAAGTTCAACAAGTGTTAAACACGACCTCGGTTTAAATCAAACTTGTAAACTTAAATTTCAACAACTGTTAAACATGACATCGGTTTAATTTCAACTTGTAAACTTAAATTTTAACAAGCGTTAAACATGACATCGGTTTAACTTCAGATTGTAAATTTAAAATTTCAACAAGTGTTAAACATGACATCGGTTTAACTTCAACTTATAAATTTAAATTTCAACAAGTGTTAAACTAATCTTAGCTTGTAAATGCTAACTCCCAAGCATCATTCCCCAGCCCTCTTTGGTGTACTACTTCTAGTGTCATTGTGAGTCCTTTTGGACCTCCCTCCATTAGTCGTGTCAAAACAGAGTTTCTTCCCTTGAACATCCCGATGTTCTTTGGTGCAGTCTTCTTTGGTTCGACATGTCTTCTGGGATTCTCTTCTCGTTGATTCTCCGTGTCCGACCTCCCGTGAGGGCCGGTGAGAATGCCCCTTTGTCCTGTCATGCTGAGGGACTGCAGGAACTGTTTTCTGCCCCCCTTTCTGGGCACCTTTCTTGGCCGCTGGAATCGGCATATCTTGTAACGGAAACGGTGGCTGCATGACATTGTTCGGCATCATGAAGTTGGCGACCGTTTGCAGGTCCGCCAATTTGTTCGTCATTCCCTTCATCTCGTCGTCCCTTCGCAAGCATCTATCTTTCCATACTTAGAGGTCGTCCTCGTTATAATACTTGCTTCGGTCCGATTTCTTCGGCGCGTTGCCCTCCTAGTCGACGTCCTTTTCTCCGTGATTCTTATCACGAGTCTTTTCGTTACAGTTGTCTTCTTCGACGTCAAGGTCGATACGTTTCCCACTCTCAGTAAGGGTGTCGTCCCAAACCTTCTCTTTCTGTCTGTCGTTGGCCATCTATTCTCCTTTCTTTTCCACAGACGACGCCAAATTGTGTGTGTCAATTTCCGACCACACTGCCAACTAAGTACTCAGCTCGAGAACACTGGCAGAATAGATTAAGCCCGAACGACCTGCAACAGAAAGAAGAGATTCTGGCGGTGGTTCGTCCACCCGAGGGCACTCCGATGATCAAGTCAGTTATCTCTCAAAGATAACAAAAGTTCTTAACTCACTATTCAGAGCATAAAAAGCATACCTTAGACCCATGGAGGTGCCTCCCTTTTATAGCCAACACAATCCTAGTCCCAATAGAAGCCTCGCTCTAATGGACTTAGGATTACTACTGATCTTGGACTCCTAGGAGGATTAGGATAAACTCTCTAAGAGTCTTATCTTTACCCAAACTGAAGTCTTCTCCCATTCTAGGACTCTTGTCCCTTATCCGCTTATCCTGGATTCTGGTATCTTCGCAGATAACCTCGACCTAGCCGAGATGATCTTGGCGTCATGACCAGGACACGTGGCACCTCAGTTGGCACTTTGGTGACGCCTTGGCCGGCACTTCGGTGACACCTCGACCACGTGTTGTCATTCAAAATTTATGTCCCCACAGTATCAAATATCATATGCTACATCACTCAATTCAAACTCAATTTAAAACTCTTTTCAAAACTCATAACCAAACAAATTTTTCACACTCAAATCATAATTTCAAAACTCACAAATTCAAAATACAACTCTATTCTCAAATCATAATTCTAAAACTCTACCAAACACTACCTAAATATCTCCAAATAATAATAATAATAATAATAATAGTTAGCATGCCCTGCATCAGTGTCATTTAATCACATTAAGACAGAGACAGTTTACAGTTACAGCTCAAACACCAACAAGTAGAATGTCACTCTTAGTAAAAATTCAGTTTAAACCCAATCGACAGTGATTGATCGACAGACTTATACAAACTTTAAATAAACATAAAAGGATTAGACTTTATGGTTGAGTTCTATATTTTAAATAAATTAAGGACTTTTCTGGAAGTAATTAAATAAAGAAGATGGAACATAACATAATATGTATTTATCCAATTAAATTATCAACTGCTATTAGTTACAAAAACTTAAATAAGAACAAAGAAATGAAAAATACAATAACCGACAAAAAAAAGAAAAGAAATGGGAGTTAGAAAAAACTATTATTAATCTACTCCTAACAATTGCTAAACTAAACTACTCCTAAATAATTCTTCACGATTTGTGAGTGGTTGATGAGATGATGATTGATGCCTTTTCGTATCTCTTTTGGCCTATTTATAGGCTAAGCTACATGAAAGACAAAGATAACCTAAGGCCACGATTTTCTCAACAAGCCCATAATTTCCTCAATATTATTCATATCTCATGTTTGATAGGAATCATTTTGTAGAATTGGTACTTGATTTGATTTTGGTTCCTTAATCTTAGCAACTAACTTTCAAATTGCTGCAATTGCTAACTTTCTGATTCTCCATTCAACATGTCATCATGCTACATTCCTAACATATCTGTCATGCCACGTTAGCATGTATGTCGATAGAAATAATAATAATAAAAACAAATGTAGTGAAAATTATTCTTTGAAAATAGTTTATGATTTCAATTGACAGACCATAATCGAACCTAGTGATAATTAACAAACCACAATCGACAGAAAAATAAAATATGATAAACAATATCCCCATCATGTAAATGGATTGAATAATGAAATCCAATTAAATAATTTATAAAGTGGTTTACCATAATCGACAAAAAAATATTTTATGGTGCAAATAATTCAAATTCTTGAAGAGTTATATTACACCCATAATAATTTTTAATCTATCACTGTCGATTAGCGAACACTCTATCTTTAGTTCTGTCGAGTGACGTAACAAAGAGTTACATCTCTTATTTTTAAAATAAAACAATTCTTTGTTAGCCACATTTTGGCTAATTAAAGAGAATTCACCACATATAGTATTTTTCAACCATTGTTGTTTTTCAAACCATGTTTTGAAAATTAATTTTTGGTGTGATCCACAAATTCAAAGTGGATATTGGATCCCAAAACTTAAAATTTTGAATGTTATGAAAAATTCATAAATTTTTACATTTTGAACTATGCCAAAAAATTTACATTCAATAAATGTGGGTTCATAATTTTCAGTCATCTTTGACTCAAAATCATGCCTCCCAAGTTCATAATTTTTAGTCGTCTTTGGCTTGAAAATTATGCCTCCTAAATGAATTTTTAACATCATTTTGTGACTATTTTTTAATATTTTTTTAGAGAAGGAATTGTTCTTGGTTTTTAGCTATTAATAGCTTGTCACTTTTGGCCACATTTGGCAAAACATTATGCCCCCCAAGTGAACCTCTATCATCAAAATTCTCAATATTTTTTTAGAGAAGGGATTTTTTTTTAATTTTAGCCATTAATGGCCTATGAAAATTCTCCAAAGTCGTATCATCTTTATGACTTGGTGTGCTAACCTTTCGAGCCATATACTTTGGCTCTTTATAAATGATTGGCTCTTCAAAAATTTGTGTATGAGTCACATTATTTTAATTTTTCATTGGCCATTATGCCTTCTAATTTTTGCTTCATGTATAGAATTTCTTCATCAATTAGAAAATTTTGGTCTTTAAGTCGATGAATTTTTCCATCACAGTAATTTTAAATTTCTTTGCATCAAACAATACGGAGATGATGAAATTATTTGAAACCTTTGCCTATAAAAAGAATGATTTGATGTTGTAATGATGAAATTTATTGGTGCAAGAGTGAAATTTTATGTTGATAATAAGTGGTAGAACCACCACCATAACACTGACAATTTTCAGAATATAAGGCATTCCACTAATAATCTGTATCTATGGAAACACTGCCACTTCATTGGCGATTTGTATCCATAGGTGCACAAGATGTAAGCATACTTGTTGAAGGCATGATTTCTTAAGGATAACTCTGCTTCTTCATCATCATCACTCCAAGTTAGAATGGTCTCACTGGACGTGCCAATTTATATTCACAAAAATTCAATGTAAGCCCAATTGACAGTGATTAATTGACAAACTTAAACAGATTTAAAATAAACATAAAAAGATCAGACTTTATGGTTGAGTTTTATGCCTTAAGCAGATTAAGGACTTCCTTCGAAGTAATTAAATAAAGAAAAAATAGAACATAACATAATATATATTTATTCAATTAAATTGTCACTTACTATTAGTTACAAGAACTTAAACAAGAACATAGAAATGAAAAATACAATAATCGACAGAAAGAAGATAAGTGGGGGTTGGAAAAAACTATTACTAATCTACTCCTAACAATTGCTAAACTAATCTACTCAAATAATTCTTCACGATTTGTGAGTGGTTAATGAGATGATGATTGATGTCTCTTTGTATATCTCTTGTCCTATTTATAGGCTTGGAGAGAAAGAGATAACTTAAGCCCACGATTTTTTCAACAAACCCAAGATTTCCTCAATATTATCCATATCCTGTGTTTGATAGAAACCATTTTACAGATTTGGTGTTTGATTTAATTTTGGCTCTTTGATCTCAGCAATTAACTTTTAAATTGCTAAAATTGCTAACTTTTTAGCTTTTTGTACGGGAAAGAAATAATCTTCTCGTATAATCCTGTTGATCAAGTTTGCGCTCCTCCGTACGACGTCGCTTTACTCCTTGAAAACACAAACGTGAGCTAGTCGGCGGGTGTGTGCCGGATACCTCTCCGATGCCTAAGTCAGCAAAATAGACAAATAGACAAAAAGCTCTGTATATTCAAGAATCAAAGTTGTGTTACCTCTCCATAGGTGATGTTGTGAGCTTTTATAGGTTCCGCGTGGCACAATCCTAGGAAGACTCTTACTCCTCCATGTAGAGTCCTCCTAGGAATCACATTCCTGAAAGATAATGTTTATCCTTCAACACCCCCTTCACTGCTTAAATCAAGTGAGATAGTTTTACCATGGTTGGATGTCAATACGACCGAGATAACATGGTCATGCTAAAGCCGCAGACTAGACCAAGCTCCCACTAGCTCGGCTCTTCCTTTCACTGCGCGTACCTCGGTTTGACATATTCCAACTGGGTTGTCCGAGACCGCACTAACCACAACGAGCTTGGACTGAGCTAACCAATAGCAAGGTTCTAAGGAAAGCTCAACATACTTCGGTTCAATACGGTATGACCGAGTTTAACTGTTACCGCTATGAGTGTGGCGACCGAGCTAACAGCAGAGCTCTCTTGGACTGGGCTAACTATCTACTCTGACCGTGGCGACCATGATTATTCCTGGACCGAGCTAACCCTCGCTAGGTCACTTCCATACTTGGACCGAGCTAACACCTGGACTACGATCCACTTACTAAGCCCTTCTTACTATGGCCCATAGAACGGCCCATTACACAGCTTGGCCCAATTTACTCACAAATTACCCTCTCAATTTCCATTTAGCATGTCATCTTACTATGTTCCTAACACATCTGTCATGTCATGTTAGCTTACTTGTCGACAGAAATAATAATAATAATAATAATAATAATAATAATAATAATAATAATAATAATAATAAATGTGGTCAAGGTTATTATTTGAAAATAATTTATAATTTCAATTGACAGACTATAATCAAACTTAGCCATAATTAATAGATTTGAATAGAGATTTAAAAAGAAAAAAAAAAAGAAATAGAGAGACAATTTAGCTTATCATCACATTGTTCTCATCTATTCCCTTTTTTCCTTTTATTTTTTAGATTCTTAACCAAATTTACAATCTAAATACAGCCTAAAGAAAGCATGCTTTTCAATGTTATTGCAATTCAGAAAATATTGGATTCTTCAGTGCAGTCAAGCTAAGGCTATGTTTGGGACGTTGGTTTCAGGTTATTTTAGTCACAAAAAGATAAAATAAGTTAAAAAATTAATAAGATAAAATGTCACATTCAAACTATAATCATTTTATTTTTTCTCTCACAAAGATAAAAAAATCAAAAAGTCTATCACAAATAAAATTTTTTAATCCTAAATTAAAATAATTAAAAAATCAACTCACATCCCAAACAAAAACTAAGTTCCTTTTTATGTGGTTGGAAATTGAAACTTATGCTGAAATTTTATTGAGCATTTTTTTTTTTTTTTTTTTTTTTCAGGTCAAATATTTTTTTTTTTCAAAGACGAATCTGTTAGCATGATCATGCCCCTCTTCAAAGCAAGCACGTGCCGATTGCCTAGTGTTAAAAAACTTCAACACCCTCATTTTTTCTTATTTTTGTCGGCACACTGCTTTAACAAAAATAAACAAGGTGCTTATATGTTTTTTACTTTCAGATCCGTCTAGTACAATAGAATTTAAAAGTTTTACACT